>NC_037601.1:22994805-23328581 GCF_003073045.1 Pomacea canaliculata
TGGAGTTTGCTTACCTGTGAGTGCGAGGAGGGAGGGGAGATGGGATTGAGTAGTTAGTTTGGTAAAGTCAGGCGTTCACAGAGGATCCAGCGAGCGGATTAATTCCTGACTAATGAACTGTGTCGAATATTATTTATTCCTTGTGTGTCCAGGGAGAGTACGAGTGAATGAGCAGGACGAGTTGACGTGAGTCTGGGACTGAGTGTACGAGTGAATGAGCAGGACGAGTTGACGTGAGTCTCGGCCGTTTGTCCGTTGTACTGAGGGCTGGGGTGTCACCCACCCGGGGTCTCACCTTTCAGCGCATTACCACGTCAGCTTTCGGCTGCCAGACTTCAAAGCGCCGCACAGGATGGTGACGTTTATCACCTGAGTTTCACCTGGCCTCACAGTGCCTTGTCGAATACCGGCTTTTATGAGTCACGACAAGCGGGTGGTTGCCGGGTTTTTCCACCTGGAGATTATGGCGTGAGGCATTTCACCTGGAATGTTTTATCTCGGCGCTCTACAAACCTCTACCTGTAGGCTCTCTCTCTCCTCTGCTGTGGGTTGTAAAAAATGTCTTCCTCGTCTTCGCTGTCCTCCTCGTCATCGCAGTGTAGCAGGGTTAGTTCTAGTAACTGTGGGGTGGTCACTGCTCGCCGCCCTCTACAAGCATATGTTTGGAGGTGTGTCCGTCTGTGTGTGTGTGTGACTGTGAGAGATAATTAGATTGAGTAAAAGAGCAAATGTCTCACCTGGCGCTAGTGGATTTTCATGACATGTTTTGACATTCATTGTTGGTGCTAGAAGGGAGTCTAGAGATTGCTTCAAGGGGCGAAGTAGAAATGTTTGAATAATCACCAAGTCTTAGACTCCACATGTTCCTGTTGCCGTTCAACACGTCTCCGCAAGGTGGGGAGGTGACACGTGACACAGGTAATCCCCACCATTATTAACACCCAACAATATCATCGGCCCTCCCCTCTCCCCCAGTCCCCCATTTGTGTAAACACTGGCGAACTTGAGTCTGGGGGAGCAGGGGGCAGCCATCGCGACTGGAGGGGGTCGCTCAAGTGCAAGTGTTTACAGTCCCAAAGTCTGTCGGGACAGGTAGCTGACACGTCACACACAGGTAGCTGACACGTCACACACACACTCGTCCACCTGAGCTCAGCTCGAGGGGCGGGCGACTACAGACGGGGGGCCGCAGGGGCGGCAGCAAATATATTCGGTGTTAGCGGAATGACTGGAATGTCTGCAAGTTGCTGCGTTAATGGAGGCGCATTTAAGGCTAGACCCTCCTGCCCAGACTGTCTACATGGCCGTGGGAGGGAGGCAGGTCAGCTGTTGGTCTTGCCATCATGACGACCTCAGTCTTCTGTAGACCTTCGTGAGTGTCAGCGTTTGGGGGGATGTATACCGCAGTCTGCAGTCTGTCCACGACTGTCATCAGGCCGCAAGCTAAATACAATTAACACTCATTAACAGGGTCATGCACGTGCAGCTAAAGACCTTCTCATGTTGTTTGTCTTGTTTCTTAACTCGGCAGTGACATGACAGGCAAGACCACGAGGGCGCAAAATTCCTTTCGTCATTCCCTTTACACGATCTTCTTTCTTTCTGTTATACCTCTGTCCTTTACAGTCTTCACGGACTGGTGCTGGTGGTTGGGGATCGAGTAAAGGAGGAAACATTGTGGATTGGCGAGACTGTATTGCGAGACAGAGACACATATTTAGAACACATACCACACGACAGAATGTGAAATAGAATGTTACTTTGTGTGGAGTATTTAAATGGAGAGATAGGAGTGAGCGACTTACTAATATGCTTTGTTATTAGTTGACCTGTGGAAGGGCAGGGGATCGAACCGCCCTGTGTGACACAAACAACCGTGTTCATGCCCTGCACATGGTAAGTAATTATCTTTGCAATTCTTTATTTTAAACTTGTGCAGATGTAGATGGGGTTCCAGACTTTTATGGGGTCATTGAATACCCGGGCAGGCTTGCATGTGACGTATGGAAATAAGTCTAAAAATAGTCTCAAGTTAAGTCGACTTTGCTAAGTTTGGTCTGAACTGTCGTCATGCCACTCAAATCACGTGATACCCGGGTATGATGGTGGCCACACGCTTCACGTTCCACAATGTTCGGTGCACGTACATGTCACGTAAACAACGAGCTGGGTGACAGTTCTTGACGGAGTTCCGGTAATCTTTCCGATGTGTGCAGCTTACTCAGTGTTTCAAATGAATTGGCTGGATGTGATACTGCCCCACCCCCGCCATCACTGACGCTGCCCTCGAGGTTTATCGTGTTTCCCACGAGAATTTGTGTTTCTCTATCTTCTCAGACCCACAACATTTGACGATCAGTGACGAATGAAGATAATGGACGGCCGGTAGGAATGTAGATTGCTGGAGGCCAACAGTGGGTAGCCCCGACTGTAGCTGGGAGGGGGTGGATAGGTATGGTGTACCTGGGAGGGGGTGGATAGGTTGGGACGGTGACAACCACAGCTCAGGGTCGACAGTAGGGAATCAATCAAAGCTGAGTACCCGCTGTTTATGTTGATGTCAGTGGCAGTGACATGCTTTTAGTAAGCTGAACCATGACGAAGTCTTGTACAGTTGATGTCCACGAGCCGTAGTGTCCGAGTGCTGTGACAGTTGATTGTCAGTCCCGTCTCCTCCTCTACACGTCTTATAGTCTACCTAAGTGTGTCAGTCTGTGTCATAACCAGCATAAGTACGGAACTGTACATCTTTATGTAAATGTAAATCATGTCTATGTAAATGTGTGCACGGAGCTCCAGGCCCCCAGCTATTCAGTGTGTTTGAAAGTTCGACACACGGGGGTTTGACCTCTGCCCCTGTAAGCGAGGTCAGCTCGTAGCAAGACACAAACACTTCCGGTGACGTGTCGCCATCCTGTGTCCGCAGACTGCAGTCCATGTAGTTGTTGTCCAGCCATCGCTGGCAGCACAAGTCACACCGCCTCAGTCGTCACTACCTACCTCGTGTCCTCAGGTCGGCTCTCAATGAGAAAAGTGTGTCGGGGGGAGGGATGAGGGGTGTTGCAGGGAGGTGGGTGGTACAGCCAGGACGCTCGCTGTGGGGGAGCGGGTGGAGCGCGCGCATCAATGGCTGGTGGGCTGCGAGCGTGTGTCACGCTCAGCTTGAGTGGACGGGACGGGGATGAGAGGAGGAGGTGGTAGTGTGGTGGTGGAGGTAGTGGTGGTGGTGGGTTGCCGCCTGTAGACCCCGAGCCGACAGGCCGCGCGGTGTGTAGTGTGGCTGGTGTTGACACTGCGGCCGGCGGCCATACTCCTGGTCCCGAGCTTCTAGAGATGGTCTGTGACACCGCGAGGTAGGGGGAGGCAGCTGCAACTGGACTTTGTGATGTTGCTTACCTCACTTTGCTAGTGTGTCGTCTGCTGCTCATCCTGTGGACTACACAGCGACTGTGTTGTGACCCCGGCGAGCGGGTGGCCACACAACCCGGGTACACGTGATGGGGCCGCCAGCAGGAAGGCATGGCGACGACCGTGACATGTAGTGATACCGTAGTGTCTCGTCAGCCGCGGGACTGTTGTTGTTGTTGTCGCACTGTCACCTCCACCTCAGGACTGTCCATAATGTCCTCTTGTTGCCTGGGAGCTAGTGATGAGTGATCACACACTAATTAATCAGTGTGGGGGCAGAATCTACTCCGCCAGCGCCAGACTACCGACCATGGATCACGTGGGTGAGTAGACTACCTGTGTGTGTGTGGTGTTCATGAAGTGAGGGAGGCTGTCACAATAACAATAACAACATACACCTACAGTAGGTCAGTAGTGGCAGGCTGTATCGATCTCTTGCAACCAATCGATTGGTGAGCCGTTGCCGACACCAGAGACTACAACAACGACAAGCGACCGTTGTGAGAGTAATTGCTGTGACATGTCTCGTGGCACTCCAGTAGCAGTGGCAGTGACACCAACCCGCCGTCAGCTTCTTTAATTATTCAGTTTGTTCGTCTGTTGAATTCACTTGTACTCAGCAGGTGCAATCGTGACAAGCGCTCAAATCACGAAAAGACAATTGTGAAGGGAGGGGAAGAGGATGAAGAAAAGGATTTGTCTTTATACAGGAGTTTGACAACGTACAAGTTAAGTTCAGAGGTCATCATGTGACACATGTACTGACTGTGACATGGAGGGTGACATTTGTCATTATCGAATGCTCGTGACAAAATTCAAATAAAACTAGACACTGATATTAATTACAGTTTGACTTCTTGACAAGGGAGCAAGATCATATGTTTGGGGAGATGGGGCCAGTCTCCAGACCTCCAACAATTGTAACTGAGGTGTCAACCCCCTGAATGTTCACTGGGGATCCGAGCAGTCTAGCGTGTCACTGATGGCTGTGAACACTGGGACCGTGTGTGTGTGTGAGCAGACAAGGGAGGTGTAGGCGGCTGGTACAGCCTCCAGGCCCAGCAACCCCCGGTCTTGACGGCAAGTGGCGCACAGATCCCTCCCGACACATACACAGGCACAGGCACACACACACACAGGCACACACATACACAGGCACACACATACAGGCACATAAATACACAGGCACACAGACACACACAGACACACACGGAGAGGGTAAGTAGACAATATATGTGTGTATTTGGGGGGTAAGAGTACAAGAGGAGGGTGAGCAGTGTGCACAGCACGGGGCGACATTAACCTTTACCCTCCCGCCTCCTTGTCGCTTGCCGATGCAGTAGTTACAGTGCGCCATACATGGTGGTGGTGGTGGTGGTGGTGGTGGTGGTGAGGATTAAGTTTGTATAAAGACCCAGGTGACCGGGTTTCCTTGTGTCGTCCACTTGGTGTCCGCCTGTGGCTAGTCTACCTATGTCTACTCTGATGACAGGTGTGGACAGACTGCGTGCTTGGCTTGCGAGTGTGTGTGCGTGTGTGTGTGTGAGAGAGACCTTCATAGTCTGTGAGTGTGTGTCCGGACTTGTAGTTTGCTGATGCCATGGCAGTGCTGTCAATGTAACAGCTGACAGAACCTCGCAGACTTTTCACGGCTGTTTCCTCCATTGTCACCGCTTTCTGCCAACACGTGTTGCCCACAGGTGGGAGGCCCACCCGATGATGTGTACACGTGGGCCGTGCGACCTGGCGAGGGCGTCACGGTTCGACGTCAAGAAGTGAGCAGGGGGAGGGGGGCAACACCAACAAAGGTCACGTCGAGCAAACTTGAACTTCCGTGACGCCATTTTGTAGGATGTTGCGTGACATCATCGTGTTTTCACTCTCCATTCATTTTATTCCTTTGTTCGTTCACCTCTGTGTGTGTGTCTCCACAATAACCAGACACATCATCGGAGTGTCTCGGGTGAGAAGAGTTCATGCGAACGGTTAATTGTGGATGTCTTAGACAAGTACTGTAGGCCACGTGACCCGTCCTTGCCATGTAACACCGCAAGCAGTGTTTGAGTGACGTTCTGTTGTTATGTTCGTGACTCTGAGGAAGTCAACCTGAGAAACTTCACAACTTTTGTCTGCTTCATCCACTTTTTTCTGTGAGTTCTTCCCGTCTTCCCACGTAGAAACACACGGAGGCCTGTCTGTGATTTCCTCTTTGTGCCCTGGGCAAGGATTGACCCTGGCTTCGTGACTGCGGGCCCGAGTGGTGACGTGGTGGTTATCAGGAACCAGTACAAGTAGTCCTGGTGACGTCGCCTGGCGCGTCTACACAACACTTGACCTGTCTACAGCGATCCATCCACTATCGATCCCGATACCGATCAAGCCTGGCAATCACCCTCACACCCACGTGACCCGCCAGGATGCACAGATTATGGTTAATCTCAGTGTTTGGTGTCACGCGGCTACAGACGTTGTGACTATGTACTTGTATTGTTGACGTGTTTTGTTTATTTACTCACGTACAAGGCAGTACTGTAGGTGAGCGTGTCATCATTCTATCTCTAGTACTGTCGCTGTCACGTGAGGCGAACAGTCTGTCTCTCTTGGCCAGTCTCCCAGTCCTCTCCTGTGACATCGGGCAAACTGATGTTCCCTCGTGCTCTAGTGCTAGTGACGTGCCTTTGAAGTGTGTTTTACCTGACTGATGACTGACTGATGGATGACTGACTGATGCTGATGGCTGACTGATAGCAGCTCCCAGCAGGGACCGTGGGTCGGGAGAGGACAGCTTCACCCTCCCACTGCCCCCGTGTCCCACGATCTTCAGGTGACGAGAGGTGAGAGGTTCCCCTTATCGCCGCCAGCGTCCTTTGATGTGTCAGCCCCAGGGGAGCTTCGTGGCCCTTATCAACATCCTTTTTTCCGACTCACACTTTTTTAAGGTTTGCTGATCACATCACTCACCTTGCAGGTAAGAGTTCACCTGTTGGTTGTGTCGTCCAACTGACCTGTCAGATACAGCCAAGGGTCAAGATCACGGTAGCTGTGTTTTAGTCTTTCGTGTGAACGCTGGACGAGTGGAGGACACCGTTAGGTGAGCGATGGCCGGCACCTGAACAGACACCTGACAGCTGACAGACTGTCATCGCCGATCAAGGAAGGAAGAAGACAAGATGGCGTCATGGCCAGGTCACAACGGTGAGCAGGTAAACAGTGAAGTGGGTGAGCGCTGTAGTGGTTCATGTCCAACAGCCGTGTTCCGGGTATGTGTACCCCATGACTGTGCCCCAGGTTAGTGTCGCATGGCTGTGTATCAGGGTACATCTCACAGCGGGACGTGGTGCTGCAGGTCTTGTAGTTCAGTCACAGATGGAGTTTGGTGCACGACAAGTTGAGGGACCCCGCTGTGCACTGACAGACCAAACAGGATGTGTCACGAGTTGGTCGAAAGCGACCACCCCTCTCTCACACACACCCCCCAAGGGCGGCCCTAGGTATGTGCAAACTGTGCTGCACAGGGCCGCCACGTCAATGTCTATTGGCTATAAAACAAAGAGAAAACAACGACACAGCTGACGGCAATGTGGCCGACAAACATTGTGTTTGTTGTTAATGAGTGCGCTCTGTTTACTAATGCTACATGAGTGGGAGCAGTATATAGTAGTATGTATATGTATGTAGTATGGATATGTAGTATTGTCACGTTCTACAGTAATGAGAATATCAAGGGCCGCCACTTGACATTGGCGGGCGAAGGTCCACCCATTCTCTGCCCAGGGCCGCCACAAGTCTTGGCCCGCCACTGCACTCACACACACGTTTGTGGAGAACGGAAGTTTCTAGATGTTTGCTCGACTGACCTAACACATTATTGGAGTGTTGGTTGTAAGCCGCCCACACCTGCTTGTCACGGCCACCACTCACCTGTGTCCCCCGATGACGTCAGTGGTCAAGCATGGTCAGACCAAGAACGTGTATTGATGGACTGCTGTCTGTCTGTACGCCGAGACTCACTCCTGGCCTCTTGCGAAGTCATCCGCTGTTAGTCTCGGCGTGCCGTGACAAAAATGTGAATAAACCGGAAGCTTTGTCGTCTAACGCCTCGTTTTAGCAGTTAACTGAAAAAAAAAAATCATCAGCCAGCAGTCCAGGGATATTAGTTCGTGGTCGGACTGTGTGGCGGTGTTAGTGGGGTCACGTGGACTGGCGCGAGAGCAGTGCGGTCACATCACAGTTGTAGCCTGCTTCGTTGCCATGACGACGCCTGCGTCCCCCCCAAGCGTGCAAACGGCAGGCGGGTGAGTGACGTGCTGCCGGGCACATGGCTGCTAACCTCGTCTGTTGGGTGACATCTCATCTGCTACACCTGCCTTTAGGTCTGGGCCGCAAGTCACGTGCCCTTTGACGTCCATGTCGTTTGAAGGTTTACCGAGAAAGTTTGCCGCCAGGGGGACGCGGGGTTGTCGTGGCCGCTGTGCATCACGCGCCGTGGTAGGCATGGGAGAGCGCGCAGTACGGCGTGGCTACGTGATTACATGGTTACATGGTTACGTGATTACGTGGCTTACATGGTTACGTGGCTACGTGGTTACGTCTCGTGATGACAGTCAACTTGTAGACAGAGTGTAGGAGTCGGTCCGACATTGTCAACACAGGGCAGAGCGATAATCTCCATCCCTCCGTCGCCGCAAAAAGCTGCCAGCATGTTGTAGCTGAAATATTAACCATGTTCCACATCTTCCATCGTACGATCTGTGTCCTAGATTATCTACATAGTTATCTACATAATTATCTACTTTTAAACACGTTTATCAACTTGTCAGCATATAGACAGATATACAGTTCAGCTCATATGTATATTTACGGTTGCACATCAAGATAATTATGTAATATCGAGTACGTTCGATATCCTGCTGTTCCCCATTATTAACATAATTATCTAACACTTAGCACATTCTT
This sequence comes from Pomacea canaliculata, assembly GCF_003073045.1. Taxonomy (NCBI): domain Eukaryota; kingdom Metazoa; phylum Mollusca; class Gastropoda; order Architaenioglossa; family Ampullariidae; genus Pomacea; species Pomacea canaliculata. The sequence goes on from NC_037601.1 coordinate 23,003,170, forward strand.
TAAAATTGCAGTTTACAATCGTTTTCTTTCAGTTGTGTTCGCCACCTTTGTATGTCACGCGTCAACTGCTGCTGACCTGTGCTTGACACAAATACACGTGTACGTGTTGTAGTAGTACTTGCCATACAAATACACGTGTACCTGTTGTATTGCCATACAAACTACCCGTGTGACAGTCATATTAAGTGTGACATAAAGGCGTGGCTATCAGGCGGCGAGATCAAGAGAGACTGCTGAGTGCCCCCTGAGGGAGGGTTTGTGAATGGAGCTGACGTGTGCAGTCACCAGAGCGTGAAGGATCGGGCCGCTCATTGATCACCGCCACTTCCAGTGGAATAGTTGCCCAGTGACGCACATCCGCATAGCTGGGATACCTCCATGCCTCGTACCTCCCCACCCTACCTGCATACCTCCCCTCCATACCTGCCTCCATACCTCCCAGCAAGGGGTGGGGGACACGTGCAGCAGCAGCCAGTCAGGTGTGTCGCACGGCAGTATACCCGCCTCACTCAACTCAGCAAATTCCTCGGCGATGAGACTCGGGCGTCAGTCCGCCTCACCTCACATCGGCGATGAATATTATTTTAATCACAGGTGTGACAAAGCTGTGTCGCCGCATCGTGTAGCCAGGTCTCACCAGCTCTGACCATTTCTCTCCGCGAAACACGGAGTAGAGGTTTGGTCACGTGACCTGTTGAGACATGACAGAACTTCTCGCGAAATGACTTTAAACGGACAAGTTCTTTTCTAGCAAAGAGAAAAATAGAAAAAAAAACAAACAAACAAACAAAAAACGTTTGTCTAGATTTTCCAACGACATTAGCACATTCTAATGAACTGGATAATCTCGGCCTCTGTAAGACTGGCAGTAATCGTTGACATCGTGTAATTGTATATTAATTGTTATTTTGTTATTTAGTTCTTGTTCACGTTTTATTTTTTACATATTATAATGCTATTTACAGCTTATTTTTAATGACATATCAACTGTTATTTCTGTTTGTGTGATTTATTATTTATGGAGATAGTATTTGCCCATGTCAACAGATGGACAGCCGGAGTGGGCGAGGCGGGCGCAGGAGGAACGTGTTTAAGGGGTCGGTGCTTGTGTCCATCCTGCTCGAGTCGCATCCCCGACGTTTCCGCAGTCGTGCGTCGGCCGTGCGGCTGGCCAGGCGGCTGCAGCGCGAGGGCTACATCAGCAGCATCTTCGGCGCCAGAGCTTTCGAGGACTCGGCACAACTGTACATGTGGCAGGACGATGACGTCGCTCGGCGTCACCGCCTTGCCATGACGTCACCCCAAGCCGCAGTGACGTCAGCAGTGGCGGGAGGAAGAGGGGAGGACAGCGCGGCCCCCCTGCAGCGTGGCGAGGTGGAAGGTAAGAGGGAGGAGAGGGCGGATAGCGAGGACCGAGGATGCCCGGAGAAGCTGGACGTGAAGCTGATCGAGGACTTGAAGCACAAGGTGCTGAACCGCAGTGAGGTGTACAACATCGTGACGTCATACAACACCTTCTTCAGGGAGCTGCAGCAGGACTTTGGAGACAAAGCTGATCGCCAGAGCGAGTGTGTGGGTCATCTCCAGAGTTATCCGCAACAGCGTCACTCGCATCCTTCCAGCTCGCAGCACCAGGGCAAGCGCCAGCACCATCAGCAACACCAACAGTATCACCAACACCACCTGCAACACCAAAAGTATCCAGAACCGCTTCAACATCGAGAAAGTAATCCTCGACTTCAGCCTCATCAGTCAGTTTCACAACAACAGTACCAACAGGAACATCCAGAACGCCTCCATCAGCTAGGGGACTCGGAGGTACCGTCACATCTGCGCAGTAGCCGTCAACATGGTCAGAGAGTCCCTCAAGGCAGCCTGATCACCACTCCCAACAACGAACAGGTGTACACTAGCGACATCTACCAGAATCCTTGGGACATCAAGGGTGAGAACGCGGGCTCCACAGACAGTTCACTGGACACCCAGACTTACTTTCGCACCAGGGACAGGAACATCTGTCGTGATCCTCAGGTCATGATGACCTCATCGGTAGGCGCCATCGGTCCGCCCAATCAGCCCCACGAGCAGGAGAACAGACCGCCAGAAGGAGGGTGTGACCCTGACCGACAGGGTCAAGGTCCCTGAGCCATCCGAGCGACGCAGCTACGAGGACGTGGGGTGCGTTGGCGCCACACTACCCCGAGGACTCCATCAAACCGTACGCTACCTCCGCCGTGTCGTCAAGGGAGCTACCGGCGAGCAGCGTTGCGACCTCGGGGGCAGACAGTGGCGCCGCCAGGAGTCGCTGGTCGCAGGAGACCGCAGTGTACTCGTACTCTGACAATGAGAAGCAGCTGATGGAGGAGATGCGCCGCATGAAGAAGGAGCACCAGGACGTGCTGAGGACGTACGAGGGCCGCGTCAACAAGCTGATGGCCAAGATGCACGAGCTCCGTGACATCGCTGAGATGCTGGAGAACTCCTCCAGCAAGTCCTCGCCATACGGCCTGCTACCGGCCAGAGCCACCATCCTCAACATCCTAGGTAATTAACTTAACATTCTTGGTAATGAAGTTCAGTAGTTGTGGTAGCTGACATAAAAAGGAGTTGATGTAGCTCTAGGAAATTATTTATTTGCAGCTGTTATCAACGTTCTTTGGCAATCATCATCAACATTCTCTAGTAACTATTAAAACCATTCTTTATCAGCTACCATCAGCTTTAACAGTCTTGGTAACTAGCATAAATATTTGTTGTTAATTTCATCGTCCTTTGTGTCTTAAGCATCTTGGTAACCACCTTCGATATTAGTACGGATATTATCTGTCATTGTTGCTGACATTTTAAGGATTTTGGTAACTGGGACATGCAACGTGCATGTAGCATCAACGATGATACGCTCTACTGATTACAATTAGAGAAGGACAAATGTGCAATCTCGTTGAAAATAGAAATAATAGAAAAATGCAGAATCGCCGCCAAGACCACAAGACAATTATCGACTGTTCTTACATCCGACAGCAGGTGGGGTGGCGGGCTGGGGAAGGAAGATAAAAGTGTAGTCAGACAGGTACCCGTACAAGGATAAAAAAAAGTGGATTGCAATTGCCATCACGTCCCTAACCGCTGAGTCATGGTGCGTGTGACGCCGGTGTGGGTTACCGAGACTGTCTGCACCAAAGGACATGAGAGAAGATGTCGTGTACTCCTGCTCTCAAATTACTCTCTCTATCCCACCCAACTCCCACCCACTCATCTGCTAGCGGTGACAGGCAGGCGTCCGTAGTGGCAGGGGAATGTGGTGGAGTCCAGTAACATCCTGTACTACCGTGACGTATCACGCCCTCACTGACACGCACCTTTGTGTCCAATGCCGAGTCGTGCACGAACCCGTGGGACGTTATCGCCTCCTTGACCCCTTCAGTTAGCCCAGGGTCAGATTTTTTTACGAGCTCGGGTCGTTAGTGAAGACGAGGCCAGGGGCTGGGAGACAGACCCACGCAGCTTTCCAGCTTTAGTGGAGAGGTTTATGACACAGGCGTGGTCGTCAGAACAGACACCAGGAGCAGTGGCAACCGCTGTTCTTGTTGCTTGATGAAACGTCGAGTTATCTCATGTCGACTGGTGTGGACAAGTCTTGGTGCTCCAGACAAGGTTGACATGGCGGCTGGGGTGACCTCTTGTGTTCTGAGTTAGACTTTTAAAATAACCACCAACTTGTATGACTCGACTGCTGGCAGACGATTTCTTCCAGTTAACTACTAAAACGAGGCAAGTGTGTATAAAGCCTCCGGTTTATTCACAATTCAAATTAACTACTAAAACGAGGCAGGTTTGTATAAACTATAAAGCTTCCGGTTTAGTCACATTCATTGCTCAGGCTCGCCGAGACTAACAGCAAGAAGCTTAGCGTTGGTCTCGGCAGCAATCACCTAAAGACATCCGTGAATAAACCTTAACCCCGGCAGACAAACGTCATTGTGTTGCATCATTTCATTGTGACGTCATTCTGTTTCGCGCCATTTTGCTTGTGTACGTCATTGTTAGCGTCATTCCTGTGTGAGGCATTCCGTTCTCCGCCATCTTGTGTTGCGACTGTGGCGGCCTGTAGTCGGATGCTGCTGACTGGCAACCTCAGCTCGGTGCAGTTGTGCAGTTTGTAAAAATACTGTTGTCTTACCTTTTGTTTACTCACACATTTCTTGTATTCTGTGCAGTGCAGCTTTGTTTATTGTTGTTGTCATCCTGGTCATTCTGTCAGCTGTTGATGACTTTACCCTTGTTTGTTGTTCCTGCTGAGTCTCTTGAATGTTTCGTCTATTGAATGCGAGAGGAGGCGGGGCTTCATCCATTTTACATTGACTCATTTATTCTTTAATTTCAACTTTCCATTCGTCTATTCTACCGGGTACTTTCATCGGTGAATCGCTTTCCTTCCTTCCCACATCCAGCGATTTGTTCCTTTAGCTTTTTTCTCATTTGTTTTGTCGTGATTGTAGTCATCATGGTTTGTTTTTGTTTTTCGTATTTGTTGATGTTTATTCATTCTGTGTGGACTTTACAAGCGTGTCTTTCAGCAGGCACCAAATTTGAAGATAACGATAAGAAGACAGTAGTCTCCTCATCGGGAGTGCAGGTGGATGTACCGCCTCCCTTGCCTCCCAGACCAGACAGAAGAGGTCGCATCTACCCCAACAAGCCCATCGTTCACCCCCGGGTGCGCATGCGCGCCTTGGTCTGGAGCAGAATCATTCTTGGGGACAGCGGTGAGTACAAACTATACAACAAGATTACTGTTTGTTTGTTTACTGATACTCTTTGCCGAATCACTGTATCCGTCAGCTTGCAGCACAAAACTCTTCATACGTGAAATGACAGCAGCCAATGAGCAAAGAGGAGGGGACCACAGGTTTCTCCCCATTTGTTTTTGTGGGTAGTTGTGCGATTTCATAAAGTGTCTTGGTTTAGTGACGATAGCAAGCAAATGGCTGTTGCATGGGTGAGATGAGAGAGAGAACGATAGAAAAGGGGAAGGAACGACATGTATTGCTCTCTCATTGTGTGAACACAATAAATGTAATGACACTGAATGTGACAGGGCAAGATGAGAAACAGAACACTGTGTGGTATGGCATGCAGGAGCCGAAACTGGACACAGAAGAGATCGAGAAGTAAGTGAATCTGTTGCGTTCTCTTCCGTCACCCTTTGACCTTTTGACCCATGTGCGGTGTGAAAACAGTTTGCTGAGAGTTGATGAGAGTTCTTTGTCTGACAGCACCTCATCCACACCTGTGTAGAGACGAGGGCTCATTTGTCTGTCCCTAGGACATGGGCAACAGCAGTGACGTGCTGGCAAAGACCGTCTGGTGGCCTCATGTTACTTTAACGTCGATGGAACGTTGAGAACGTTGAATAGAAATTGTGAAAATATTTTTTGTTGAGAGTAAATGTTATTTTAAATGTAGACATCGGATGTTTAGTTCACTTACAAATTAGTTTGGTGTTTGTAAGTGGTTAAATACGAAAATGGACATTTTATTATTATTTTTGTAACCAGCACATTTTTTGTATATTTATTCACTGAACGGGCTTCTTGTTTGACGTCATTCTCGTGGCGAAGGAGGAAATGCGAGGGAAGCGCAGGAGGATGAGAGCAGGCTGGGAAATATGAATGAAACACGTGGAGGAGTAAAACTTGCAATCCTTGCGGTCTTGAAGGCCACGGCCTCTAAATGTCCATTCTGTCTGTCCTGTCCCTCCAGATCGTACGCGAGCCCTCCTGACCCCGCGGCCGATGACGTCACGCTGCTGGACGACATTTGCGTCATCAGGGAACGTCCAAAGCAACAGGTTAGCTCCCCTCCCCATCTACCCTTTGTCGGCTGAAAGGCGGGAATGCACAGGTAGGGTGACAACAGACTGCGTGACCGCTTGACATTTGCAGTCGGGGATGAGGAGTCAGTCAGGTCTGGGTTGTCTGTCTCCGCAGCAAGCAGGTCCCGCCGACAGACACTCGGCCTACAGATGGCGGCAGCGTCTGTAGTCGGTGCTCTACAGCAGGTGGGCTGCTTCTGTTGCATCCATCTACGATCGTTTCTTTCTCACGGATGTTCCGCATGTTGGTCTGGCTGCTGGGATGCTGCGGTGCGGATGTTCATTACTTAAAACAAAAGTGTTTCTTGCTTGGCGCTGAAGGAGAGAGTTTTTAAGTCAAAAGTTTGAATGTTTCCTGTTCTTGAGCTTCATTCTCGATGCTGTCTTTTCCTTTTTAAATAAACCTTATCGCATTTTTTCTTGCTGGTGTGTCGTTGCTGATGTCAGTCCAGCGAAAGCGATGTTTTGTCCACAGCTGTTGGCCATGTTTGACACCGAGCGCTCACACCGCCTTCTAGCGGAAATGAAGAATTTGCGATGCACCCTCGCTGACGTCGTGGGTGCTATGACGTCACTGGACAACGGGAATTTGCACCAGGACAGGTATGTTTGTCTTTTAGTCTTTGTTTTAAAGGTTGTTTGTAGGGTAGGATAGTAGTAGACTGGAGGGCATAGATATAAGTAGATATAAATATGGGTTCGTCATGAATGGAGCGCCACAGAATGACACATGGAGGCAAAGGGTGGCGCCATGTCTTACACCTTCTGCTGCTCACGTCACATGCCGCAGGTTGAGTGACGTCAGCACAGGTTGGACATGCATGCTTAATCGAAATGGATGTAACTTACGAAAATCCAGAAAGAAAAACATGAAAGAAGGAATGGGAGAGAAACAAAGGCCTGCGTTGTGCTAATTCCCGCCATTCGTTATTGGAGTCTTACCTCATCGTACAGTTCGCTCCATGAACATTGACTGGTGGAGCAGCGTGATGTGACGCCATGACTCCATTAATGTATTTCGAATGTTGCAGTTTTGCGGAACTCTTAGAACTGCTCAACTCGCCACGAGACCTCGACCGCATCCTCCAACACGTGAAGCGGAAAGGCTCAGGTGAGCAGGGTGACCGTTAATTCCTTGATACGCTCATCCTCCTTGTACGTACAACGCAACGCCATGTGACGTAGTACAGTCCACCATAACATCGAACAGTGTAACTGCATCATTACAAGAACAATTTACATTATAACAACAACAATATTGTTAGCGTGAAGCCTGGTGTCTCCAATACATGCAAAGACTAGTTACAGATAAGAGTGCAGCACCAGTGGGGTTGGCTTCTTGTTTATTTCTGTGATGTCACGTGATGTTCATACTCACACAAGTAAACAAGACAGGTAAGCAAGACTAGGGGCGGTGTTGACGACAGGTGTTGCTACATGTCTCTGTATGTGAAGGGCAACTGGACTGGCCAGAGTACCTGGTGTTCGAGTTGTCCAAACTCGACCATTTTCGCGAGAGGCTGGAGTTTCTGCGCTTCAAGAACAAGCTCCTCATCAACCTGTTTGAAATAGGTGAGGCTGAGTTGCGGGAGGGAAATAGTTGAGATGAAAGGTAATGACATCAGCCTTTGTGAAGACGATCTTTGTATATATTTTTTTGTATATATATAGTGCTAAAGTTATCATGTGACTTCCTGAAGTAACGCGAGAGCGATTCGTAAGTAACTTACGTAACATGTTACATGACATTTATAATTAAGCTGTTTACATTCAAAATGTTTGTTCGTGTGACGTCAGTGTTGTGATTGTATGCTTTAAGTCTTTCGTGACCTCTCATAGTCGTGCTTATCACATTTCAGTTGTTAAATAACACACTGGTTGTGTTTGTAAACAAAGTGTATTTAATATTGTATACATATGTTTAAACCTTATCATCTTCACCTTTTAAGATCAGCAGCTGCGGGAGCTGACAACAGCCTGTGACGAACTAATGAACAAGTAAGTCTGATACACACCGGGTGTGAACGTGTTTTTACTGAGGGAGCCACAAGGTGAGCAGACTAATCATACGACCTGCGTTTGAGGTTGTTTTTAAAAATAAGGAAATGAAGTCCTATTAAATATGTTGATGACAGGGTACTTCTGACAAACCACCTGTCACAGGGTGTGCTGACGTAGCTGCTAATGACAACGCCATTGTGAAATTCGGAGTACGACCATCACTCTTCCCCTCCCCAACCTTCTCATAGACTAGAGTGACCCTAAGTGTTTGTACATGTGTGTGTGTGTACGTGTGTGTACGTGTGTATGTACATGTGTGTATGTACATGTGTGTACGTTGCTGTCAACAGTCTGCCGCTGAAGAGCGTGCTGGAGACGGTGCTGGCGGTGGGCAACTACCTCAACGGGGCGTCAGAGCGGGGGCAGGCTGACGGCTTTCGCCTCGACATCCTCAACAAGTTGAAGGATTTTGTGGACCGGGTGGGTAGTGTCCGCCACCTGGCGGCGTAGCCACAAGGTTGCACACGTAGCCTTTCAGACGTTCAATTTTCGTTAAATATTTTTTTAATGAAAATGAACTGTATCTTCAGTTTAGGAGAGAGCAGCTGGTGGTTGTTATGTTTTTAGTCAAAGAAGGGAATTGATTTACTGTCACAAACAAACATTTTGCGTAACTAGGGTGCTGCAGTTGGGTTGAGACAAGAAAAGGCTGTTATTCATGTTTTCCAACAAGAGTTTGAAGCAAATCAGTGTTTCGGTTGCGTCATGGTCGGCTTTTTGTGGCGTTGTAGTCCAAGCGAGGGAACCTGCTGGAGCTGGTCATGCGCACTTACTGCCTCCGCTACGAGGGCGGCCTTGACCTGGTGTGTCCCACCCGATTCCGGCTACCCGAGCCCTCCAACATGCGGCACGCGGCACAGGTAGGCGGGCTTTGTGAGCATCCTGTGAACAGGGACGACGGCATGGCAGTCACTAAGTGCGGCGAATAATGGTTGTGATGAGAACAATCCTTTTCTGTCTTTGATTCTCAGCTATCAAACTGTTGGTCAATTAGTTCTGAGAATTCAGTTCATATTTCTCATTTCCTATCACGTCTATTGGCCATCGTAATTTCTTACTAACAATAATAAGAAAGAAGAAAATGGAGAATAGAAGAAGACATTCCATACGAAAGTTCGCTTTTGAAAAAATTCCCATTAGAATAATGGCGAAAAAGTTCGGCGGTAGAAAAGATTTCACATTTCGTTTGGCTGCTGTGACGAACCCGTTAGAATGGCCTCCCTACACCTGTAACGAACAACAGGTGCATGTTGTGTGCAGGTATCTTTGATGAAATCCACAAGGCTCTGAGGGATCTTCGCGAGGAGTTGTCACAAGTGAGAGAGCGGGTGGGTACCTCCCTCCCCCAACACACCCCCCCAACCTGCATCTCTCAGTCTCTCTTTCAAATTCTGTTGCTTTCGTTGACCTCCCCTTGTACCTCACTTTCTTGGCGCCTGGGTGATGAAGAATGCGACTTTAGGGTGGGTGGGGAGAGTTGACAGTAAGATGCTGGGTTGGGGTTGGAGAGCACGGATTGTGTGTAAGTGAGTGTGTACACGCTTTGGTGTGAGTACTTGTTTGTGTGTTTGTGTGCGTGTCTTTGTGGTTAAATGACATTTTGTGTACGTCTTGTATTCTCAAGTTGACAACCCCGTTGTCATTGTAATATTTGCCCGCCCGCCCCGTATCTCCATCTTCAATGCAACAAAGAGACTGGAAGGTCGGCCGTCACCGTATGACCGACAGCCATCTTGAAGAATGTTTTTAAGTTGGGTTTTTCTCTGATACATACATTCTGTCTCTGTACTGCTTGCTGGTGTGATTTCAGCGGAATGTAGGCAAAGGGTGTTTTCTGCTTGATTGGTTTCAGCTGCAGGTGCTGTACAACAAGGACAGTAGCAGCCTGACCATTGCCCTGCGGGTTACCAGCGAGAACTTCCTGACTTCAGGTGAGAGATGGTGTGTTTGTGTGTCTCCTCCTCCTCCTGCTCCTCACCCAGTGACTACGAGCTGACCTCTAGGCTTCCATCGTCAGATATGAGACTCATTCCCAGTTCCCAGATATGCCCAACATACAGACTCGGTACTCTCAGACCTGCTGGACCTACTCCCAATGACTGAGATATTTGTGCTCCGGTGTATCTGATACATTACACACATTACATTATGCATTTCATACATCATACATTATATATGACAAAACCCTTGCTTCTCTCTCTTGTCAGCGGTGGAAATCCTTGCGGAAGAAAAGCGGATGCTGGATGACACTAAGGGACATTTTTGGAAAACCATCTCCTACTTCTGTCATGGCAACCGACAGGTAGGGGTGCAGTCTTGTCAGTATTACTACTATCATTTTACATCCCCAAAACCGAGGCCTTAGTGAAAATCAAACGAACTCTTCCAAGTTTGTGCCAGGCTGTACTTAACAAATTTCTTGAAGAGGCAGGCTTGTGTTGATGCTGTACATCGGGCACTGCTTACAATATGTGCCACTACCTCGAGTATACTGAGTGAGCTGTGTGCAGTAGTCCCCTCTCTATTGGACAGTAGCTTGACATCGTTTTCTTAAGACCAGGGCCACATTATGTGTTGCATGGTTTGGTCACGTAACTTTTGCAGAGCTCACCGCACGAGTTCTTCCACATCTGGGCCACGTTCCTGCACGACTGCAAGTACTACTGGAAGCTGGCGCACCGCAACATCGCCAGGGACAAGTTCGAGCACGACTTCTCCACCAAGTGCCAGCTGGTCAGTGATACCTTCTTTTGCTTTACAAGGTCCATGTCGTTCTTTATATTTACTGATGTATAACGAATACTATCATGGCGGGTGTGTGCTCTGGTCCTTTCAGTCGTGCTCCTCTGTGCCGGGCTTCAACAACCTCAAGAACAAGATGATCCGCACGGTAGCCACGCTGCGCAGCGACCAAGAGATGCTGGCTTCCAGGGCTCAGCAGCTGCAGCACATCAACAACTGGATTGAGTCCATCGGAAGGTACACGCAGGAAATGACTCCGCAGACCCCAGCGACTTTGCGCGATCCTTTCCACGTGACCACCACCACCTCAGGCCAGCACGAGCGGCGGTACCCAGAGCACCGGTCGTGGCCAGCCACGGATAGGAGAGTGACAGGGGACCGACCTCCGTCCCCCAAAGCGATCACGGCCACCCCGCCCAACGTCCACAAGCCCCAGCCTGTCCTTCACGCTAGTCCCCCGACCGCATCATCCGCCTCCTACTCTTCCACAACATTTCCTGTCGCGGCCAACACCCACGATGGGCTTCATTACACCAACAGCGCACACAACCGCCAACACCCGACCGACGCTGACGCCGAGGAGAACGACTACGAGTGTCTGACCAAGTCAACTCTGCATGCGCCCGAGGGAGAGGAACTAATGCACGACGCTGGTGACAGTGATTGCATGCGTGGGTCACAAGATGTCGGGGGCAAGAAAAATCCCAACTTTTCGCTGAAGGCGCTGCTCAAGAGAGAGCCACGACAGGGTGGGTCATGCGATGAGCTGGCCACGCACACCGGCCCGTCTCCATCCCGTGCAGCAACGGCCACGCCCTTCAACAAGCTTCGCAACACTGTAGTACAGAGGCTCGCCGGCAGTTCCAAGAAAGCCGTTGACGTCAGGGCTCCCGTATCTGATGTTCATCGCGACGCACGGACACCAGCTTCTGACGTTCCACGCAAACCACCACGAGCGCATGTTGACGGCGAGTTCACGCCCTCGCATCAAATCCTGTTCCATCCACGTCAGGCGCAGCAGTACGCTGATGACGTCAGACACGCTTCGCTGGATACAACCGTGCATCACACCCGAGACCTCGCCATCCAAGACTCAATCCCTCACACGGCCACAAGCGCTACCAAATGCAGCGTATCTCCTAGCAAGCACGAAGCAGTGCGGTCAGGTGAGACTGTCAGACACAGGGACACCTCCAGCGAGCGAAGCAGCCGCCACAAGAATACAGACGGGTGTCCTGCAGCGCCAGGACATGTGCCCAGTGCGGGCAGCGTGCAGTCCTCGCCTCACAAGGGCAGTCGGCCGAGAAACAGGGCGCCCATTGCACTGGGGAGCAACATCAGCATCTCGGATGCCTACGACCGAACAGATGGCGTCCGACCTCCCCAGAACAGCAGCGGAGGCGTCGTCGTAGCATCGAGCGAGAACTCGTCGACCGCAGGAGCATACGTGCCGCCCTCTATCAGTCAGCCCAGCAACGCGGACTCCAAGTGGGTGAAGGCTCAGCCCGTGCCCGTATACAAGGCCAAACTTATCCCCAACTACGAGAACCAAACCAAGCTAGACCCACGCCTGGAGCACGGCATCCGCGGACAGGCCGAGCCAGTGCTGCAGCCTTCCCCGCACATGTCGCATCTGCCGCAGGCGTCGACCAGCTCCGACGTGTACCGCCAGGAGCTGCAGCGCAAGAGCGAGATGTACCTGGGCCTCACGCCCTCGCAGCTTTCCCACACGCCAGGTGCTAAGGTCACGATCACCGCCTCACAGCTGGCAGCAAGCACAGGGGAGGAGGAACACTGTCCAACCTACGTCAACGACTTTCACATCGCAAGTTCCCGCAGCGTTGCCGACACTCAGAGAAAGGGAGGTCAGTCAGAGCAAGCCAGATCTTTTGGCGCTTACTTTGCCAGCGCCGACAATTTCGGAGCACCTCCCTACCAGCCGTTATCCTCCGCCAGGAAGGAAGACACCAGAGGGAGGAACGGGAGGGGTCGAGAGGGTTCGAGGGAGAGGTCAGCCGATGCTGTTGCTGCCCCGGTGTCTAACGAGGCGCCCCCTAGGGTATCGGCCCTCATCGACCGCTGGGAAAAGCAGACGAACGACGACCCTGCAGCGGATGGACAGGACAAAGCCCCGTCTATGACTCAACTCCAGTTACACGGCGTAAACATCCAGCAGGTCGTGACGAGTGGACAGGTACTAGTCGTCCTCCGCGTCCTGACGATCCAGACACCTGGGAAGTTGCTAATCAACGGCGTCTCTTCGTTTCCGCAAGGCATGGCGGTCAGTAGCAGACCTCACCGGCAGAAGACTCCTCATCGTCAACAGCAATTAGACAACCAGCAAGAGCATCACCACCAGCGTCAGCATCAGGATCTGCATCCACAGGTTTACAACACTCTTCAGCAGCAAGAACCGACCAGCCAGTTCCAGTACACTTCCCAACATCCCCACCCATCCACCAATACCTATCCTCCTCGAGTCTTGCACACTCCTGCACGACATTCAAACGACAGTAGCTCTACAGCCGACATCCCGGGTAGCTACGGAGAGCCGCGGTGGACAGCGCCACCACGCGGGGCTGTTGGTGATGAAGGAAACAAGGCGGACAAGGCCCGACCTGTGCCCTTGCCTCGTCACAACATTCCGGGGGCCCTGGCTGTTGTCAAACCCACAGTCATGCACCAAGGCTCGCTGACGTTCATGGAGGTTTGAAATGGGGTGTACGATGTTGTTATGATATGCGCCAAATATATATCGATATAAGTAAAGTCCACCAGAGTAAGCTGTAATAACAACACCGACAATAACAATAAACAGACAGGAGATGCGACACGACTAGTATTATTATCTCAAGTCGCCGCCTACAAAGTGTTCTTGATTGTAGCCAGGGTACTCAGTTCTACATGCCTGTGATTTCTAGACAGTTTTGAGTGCCAAAAACATTTTGCTCCTGGAGACCCTGACAATATTATTCCTTGTAGAATTATTTACAATTCTATATTGCGAGATCTTGAGCCTACCTCATGTGAACTTTAACGCTGTATGACCTTCGACCTGCCAGTGAATTCAAAGACAAAAAAGTCGCGATTTGTAAATGTGATTGTTGAATGTTGTGAAACTGTTGACGGCCCCTCCCACATCTGGTATCTCACAAAAGTCGCGATTCATTGGCTGGTTACGTAGACGAGGAGGTCGAAGGTCATTGGATGGTGTGAGCCAGGTGCACGCGAACTGTGATGCTGAGCAAAGTGCTCGCCATCTTGAGGTGGCAACTACGTGCCTCACAAGGCCGTTGGTGGTGTTTACGTGACGGCCGTTAGCAAACGTTGAGCTACGTGATGCTCTTAGCGAACTTTGAAGACGTGAGCAGACGTGGACCCCAGGGCCTTCCAAGGTAGGCAGCAGTGCACGAGATGGCTCTTGCCTTTGTTTTCCTAGTGTTTGCCATGGAGGACATGAACTGGTGTGTGTGCCACTGTGTTGCCATGGATGACAGGTGTGTGTGCCACTGTGTTGCCATGGATGACAGGTGTGTGTGCCACTGTGTTGCCATGGATGACAGGTGTGTGTGGCATTGTGTGGCGCGATAGTTTTGCCAAGGATTGATGAGAGAAACAGAGAAAACCCTGATTCTTTGCCACAGCTTATATTCCGTTACTTATTACATTTTCGGACAAATTGTGTTTGTAGCATGTTTTGATTTTGTTTTTGCACGTGACAACTGTTCGCCAGGTAGTGGGCCTGTGTACCTGAGTTGAGCGCGATTAAACACCTCTTCATGGTTGAGCGCCTGTTACTTGTGCGTTCACGTTGAACTTTGCACTTCGGTGCTTAGTTACAGATGATGCAGCAGAGGTGTTGGCACCGTGGAGAAAATAATATTTTTACTTCTGTGCCCATTGTGATTCGTAAGAAGTTTTAGTGAAAGTGTCTGTACTGGACCAGACCTCAGATGAGTTTGGACTCAAGTCCACGAGAGACCGAGAAACACTTCTTTAATCGGATCTCGAAATAATGACGACGTTTAAGATACACTTATCTTTTGTTTTATTTAGTGTTAAACAAAGTACTTTTTTACTTGTTTTTGTGAAAGCTGACTTTACCCGTCTACCTTATCTATTCTGATTTTATCGTCATCGGTTAACAGGGTTAAACTTCACAGCTGTTACGTGACAGCTGGCGGTGCAGTATTCAGGTTGTTACATGTAGCCACGTTGTTACTGTTACACATGAACAAAGCAACAATGAATGTAGGGACTGATCGCACAAGAGATTAGTGTAGATATTGTAGATAGTGACACTAAGCACCTCACAGACCGAAACTAAACAAACTCGAGTCTGGGCAGGTTGTAAGGATAGACGAGGATGAAGTAGAGAACGAGCAGATGGTAGCAGTGAGCATTACACAAACAACGACTGAGCAGGTTACACTAGACTTAGATAACTGGAGTCAGGGGAACATAGATGAGTGACCTGCTCTGTGAGTGCATGCAGGTGGTTGTAGTTACCTGTGAGTGTCGAGGTGTACAGAGGTCTTAGTGAACTACCTCAGTGAACTGTTGCATCCCTGCTCTGTGCCCTGTGTGCCGTGTGCAAGACTGCACCTGACCAGTCACCACTCCCAACACGTGTCGTCTGTGTGTGGTGAGGATGACTTACCTCAATGCCGTGTCACTGTAGGTGTTGATGACTGGCCATCTACTCAGTGTGTCATCTGTTTAATGGAGTGGATGACGCCAGCGACTGAGTTGACTGAACTTGTGATAAGTGAAACACTTGAAGACACTGGGATGCTGTGTGATATGTGAAGTACTGGAGAGAGAGAGAAGGATGTGTTGCTATGTGTGATGTCAATCACTGGTGAGACACTGTGTTGCTGTGTGTGAGGAGACACCACGTACATCATTAGATCACAGTGAGTTTTTATTTAAATATATTTCTTAATATTAAAAAACAAAACATCTACTTTGCATTATACTTCACTTGTGTATATGTTGCTACGTGGCTTTATTCATAAGCACGCACGTGTCTGTCTGTGTGATTAAAAATGAATTTAAAGGACAACTCGAGTAATTAGGAGAAGTCGCTGGAAATAGAGCATAAAGTATCACAAAAACATAGTCCGGTGTATTTTCTGACGAAGAGCCACGAGTAACAGTATTTTTCTCTTAAACCACATCTGGATTTGTCGAGAAAACAGGAAGTGACGAGAGGGTAGTATTTCTAAAAATAGCCTCTGCATGAGGGGAATTCAAGAAGATTCAATCCTCGGTGAGAGAAGACAGACCCGGGTACAATGTGCCCTTCGACACTCAGATGGAGTTTGTACTCGGGACATGCTAAAGGTGATGGCAACAAGTCAGTGGATGGACTGTGTTCACTTTGTTCACTTTGTTGAAGTACAGTTCAGATCTCTGCTGTGTTCAAGCGTGCCGTGTGAACGTTGTCCCCACTCTCTACTCCACAATTAGCTCAAAACATGTTAAAAGCGAATGTTATTCAGTTAACACAACAAGACAAGAGCTGTTACAACAGCTACAATGGCTGGTCAAACCTTAAACACATGAAGCACCAGACGCACCATGGACGGTCTGTACGCCGTTCACACAATCAAACAATGAAGACAGCAGTCATCGTCATTGTTGTCCATTACATGTTGCTCTGGAGAAGACACACTTACCAGTCTGCTGAATGAATTCGGTTTGGAGCTTTTAATGTTTTTAAACTTCAGTCGTATCTTGTAAATACAGTTCAAACCTGTCGGGCCGCATTCCAAACTCAGCAGTTTCATTTTCTGGGGGAAAAATCCTTCTGAACACGACGACCTGAACGATGTTTCTTCGTGTGACTGGAAGACATGGCGACGTTTGTAGAAGGTTTGTAGCTGTTACAGATGCTACTGACACACCAAACTCCAGCAGCGGACAGTAATTCTCTCCCAGCAGCAGATGAGGATGGCGATGATTGAAGGCTTGTATCTTACAAATTAAGTAAATTATGTACTCACATTTTGGGAATTATCATTTTAAAATGAACTTAACCCGATCATAAAGAAACAATGTTGCACTCGTGTTATCAAGGGGAACCACTTTAGTAATCTTGCAATATTTCTATTAGTAGTTGTCTACCTTGCTTTTATATTTGGAAAAAAAAAAGCACCGCCAAAGCTTCAGGCGGACAACGCGCTCCGTGGGAGGCGGAGGCAGAATGAGATGTTTGCTGTAGCAGCTCACGTGATGCTGACAACGAAACCTGTCTGTACATGTGGACAAAGGAGGTGAACGTGCTAGCAAACCTGTGAGCACGTGACCTCGCAGACCGGTAGCGTGAGGTCACGCGCGCTATAAGGGATGACGTCACTGGGTGGCACTGAGAGCAGCGCTGACACTACACTGACACTACACTGACACTACACACCTGATGGATGGAGCTGTGCTGGGTGCAGTGGGTCTGACTGCGGTCTTCAGAGTATAGTGGAACACGTACACATCATGTGCTGGACGGGTGGTTTACAGACGGCTACACGGGTGTGCACCCTGCAACTGCCGTGTAATGTGCAGCGACGGTGCATCACTGGCTGCATGCAGCTCCCCAGCACATACAATATATATATACAGATGTACACCCTGCAATTGCCGTGTAATGTGCAGCGACGGTGCATCACTGGCTACATGCAGTTACCCATTACACAAAATATATATTGTACACCATGTAACAGCCGTGTAATGTGCAGCGACGGTACATCACTGGCTGCATGCAGCTCCCCATCACAGACAATATATATAATTATATATAGATACATGCACTTAGCTAATTGTTAACGTGCGCTCACGTACAGGTTGTCTTGGCGACAGCCGGTGATTGAGCTGCACAGACTCGCACCTCTGTACCACCCGACTACTCTGAATTCTTTTGTCAGCAGCAGCAGCTCTTTAGGTCTTTGTCTAGTGCTCAGAGAGATGCTGGAGAGCTCTACAGCCTGACCTACAGGTCAGAGGTTGAAGGTTGGTGTCAGTTCAGCGATCAGACGGCTACTTACCCCATCCCCACCCGACAAGACAGACACATAAGTGTGAGCACACACACACACAGATCACTCCGTCTTTCAAGTCAAATGCACACAAACAAAAAAAAAAGAACAAAAAGAGCGTCGCTGATGAAACTTTGATTCGAAAGCAGATTACGCCTTCATTACCTTTGACATTGTCAGTTATTGTGATGCACCACCACGAGCCGCACACCCACAGTAGCAGGAGGGTGCCACGTTGTTGTGATCGCGTCGATCGACTGAGTGGTTGCGAGAGCGGGTGTGTGTTGGTGCGTGTTTTGCTGTATCCAGGCGGCGATGGCAGAAAACACATTTATGGCGGCCTCTCCACCCTGCACCCAGTCCCTGCAGCGGGTGAGCCACCCGACCTCACCACTTCCCCTCACAGAGTACTTTTCCCGAGGTGGCGCTGTCAGACTAGGAGCAGCCCACGCGACGTGTCCCATTGGCCGCCGGGTCCCCAGCCCAACACCGACGCTCACCTGTGCGAGAATACCTGTGTGGACCATCCACACTCGGAGGTGCGCGAGCGTGTAGGTGTGAGTAGGCTGCTGTCTTCCACAACACCGTCCGCCCGGCAACACTCAACTCTGTGCACTCGCCCCACCTACACCGCTCCTCCGTGTGTCGTCCTCCTCCTCTGGTCACGCGAACAGTTCTACTGAGCGACATCAGACCTCAGGTACAGGTAAGCCATGCCTCGAGTTTTTATACTAATCTACATTAATTATTATTTCCCCCTCCTACAACCTCCCGAGATGCAGAAAGCTACCACAGAACTGTATTTTTCCAGTTTAGCAAAAGGATAAAAGTAGCTGAAGTCGAGAAGAGTTTATTGTTGAGTTATTTACAAGGGAAGTGATCTCTCAAATCTGTGCTTACACACACTCACACTCACTCACACTCACACTTGCACTCGCTGCTGACACACGTAAAGGGGTCAAACCCTCGGTGTCATAGAAACCTGAATACGTTTACACGGTCAAGGCTCCACCCACTGAGGTGAGATCACGTGACAATTGTGTGCACCCAGGAACAGCGCGTTAGTGAGCGTGTACAGGTGTTGCAAGGTGAGAAGGTAAAATGCTGAAGTAGCAAGAACTCGGTGAACGTGTTTCCCTCTCACAGTGAACACAATGGTCGCGGAGTGAGCGGAGCATTTATAAACTGAGATATGACATCCGCGTCATGAGCAGTGGAGCGTGAATTCTAGGAGTCCAGCACCACCAGCTCCTCCCCTCACCTCCCCACCCCCAGGCCGTGACGGGAATACATCAGTCTGTAGGCCAGGGTGAGTTCTACCTGTCCACAGGTGACGTGGTCTCTGTCAATGCAAACATCACGACGCTGTGTCGGGGAGGCACACGTGCGTGTAAAGCTGACCTGTGTCGGTGTCGGCTGTACAGACAAAGATCAAAGGCCTACCTTGCCGCCTGTAGTGACGTATCGGATGTAGGTAGGTCAGCGATCCTGTACTGCTACTGACTGCACCTACCTGACGTGCCTGTCACAAATGGTATGAGAGGGGGCGGGGGCATACTGAGCGGAGGAGACTGGGCGTGTGAGGGAAAGTGGAGAAACTGAGTTTGCAGGTGTGTGAGCATGAGAGCGTGCGTGTAGTGGAGTTAGCAGCGGGGGCGGGTATGTGGGGTGTGTGGGGTGTGTGTGCATCTGGGTGGTGGGTTTAAGGCTTATAGCACCTGAAGGTATGAGAGGAATGTGCTGCGTCCGTCGTTAACACATCGTCGCTACAACAACAGTGAAAGCAGCAGCGCGTGCAGGGCGCACGTGACAGTTTTCTACTCAGCAGACTTCATGTGCCGTGTTTGCTTTGTGTTTGTTTCCTGTTGTTTTTTTTTTAGATTGTTGTTTGTTTGTTGTTGTTTTGTTTTGTGCATGCAGCCTCGAGCAAGCTGGCGTTGGTATTGTAGGAGTTATAGTTTCCATGGAGTCGCCTACGTTTCACGTGACGATGGACGCGTTAACCTCCTGTCACGTGACTCACTTGACACAACAAGACTTGATTTATCCCAGAGGCAGTGGTCTGGCTACTTTGACCAGTCCGACTGAGAGGTAGAATACATTTGCCGAGGAAACTGTCAGCTGTATTTATTGCCAGGGCCTCAGAGTGCCCGGGTGTCCCGTTAGGGCGCAGGCAGTGGCTGACGACGTCACTCGTGACTGCACGTGCAGTCAGGCCTGACCACAGACAAGGGGGAACAGGGGGGTGATGTACCCGGACCCGGCTGTGGTCAGTGGATTTTTACCTTCTTCCTTTTCCTTTTTTCGTTTAAAGAAAGGTTGGCGTAACATTCCTCACTCGGGGGATTTGTTCTCTGGAGCGGAGTGCTACAGGTTGCATCCTTTCCACTCCTCCTCCCTCCTTTACTAACCACTCATGTGTAAACAACTCTATGGTCAAGTAGAGATGTAGATCCTTGTGCACTTGTCCTAATGTTTGCAGTCTATATTGTAGATAATGACAATCTAATTATATGCATATTATTATGTACTGGGAAAACAATTTAAGATTACAATTGCAAGAGGTCAGAGAGGTCGTCTGTCCCCGGGGCGCTTGCTGACTCGAGGGCCGTGTATACATTAGGTATATTCTGACATTATTGTATACTGTGTGTACAGTGTATACAGTGTATACTGACAGTAGTGTATACTGTGTATTCTGACATTATTGTATTCTGTGTGTATTGTGTATACTGACAGTAGTGTATACTCTATATACTGACATAGTGTATACAGTGTACACTGACAGTATTGACAACGCCGTGGCTAGTGTCTCGATTACATCTGATCTCACTTGACATCAGCAGCAGCTGTGGAGCGATGAAAACATTGATAACAAACGAACCTGAACAGTCTCCTCCCTCTGTGTTGGTTGCGTGTCCAGTGCCTCTGTGTTGGGGTCAAAGTCGTGTTGGTGGCTGACATCCTCCACACGACCACACCCTCCACCCAGCTTCTCCCTGCATCACCAGATTCCGAGTCCTTAGGGATGTGAGGAGAACAGGTGAGTATGGGGCACAGGTGAGCAGAGGTGATATTTCATGTCAAGGTTCGACTCCTTCTTGCCGATGGTCGCCTAGATTTTCTTTTGTCGATAGGATGTGTGTCCTAGTGACCCCCCTGACCCCTAGGATTTGCTGTCTCGCTTGCTTTTCTTGTACACAACTGTTTCTGCAGTGTAGACAGGTTTACTAGATAGTTGCATGGCTCAGCCACTCGTTGTCATTCATTACCACACATTCAGCCAAGTCGACCTACGTGTCACGTGCACTGCTACCCACGTGTGTAGGTCGACTTGTTTTCTCTAGCTCACTGGTATTTCATTCGTTGAGAGATACACAGCCAGTGCAGCAACATTCAAGGTGTGGAGGGCTGACCACGATGTGTTGTCTGGCGGGCAGCAGAATAGCCACCGTTCTGACGGGATGAGTTTCCTGCGGACAAACAACTACATTTAGTGTGTTGCTTCTATCTGACCGAGACAGTACAGGGGGTGGGGGAGGAGGTTATTGGATTCTCTAACTGAACCAGTCCTCCGAAGCTAAAGGTAACACAACTCACAGACTTTTTTTGGTGATGTGGTACCTGACCAACAGAGTGACGGACAATGTGTTGTCGGACAGAGCATGCTTGTCCTCAGGTGGACATTTTACTCAACTTCAGGAGAAAGTAGTTCAGTCAAATGGCACCTGAAGGCGTGTTGACCAATTGTAGTTTTATTCCGGTCGGTACAACCACAAAGTCTTCAGCGAGTTTCTAACATTCATACGGTAATATGATCGTCATTGTTAACACAAGATGTTATTGTTAACATATTGTTAACACAAGATGCCATCAGATGGACGGTAAACAAGATTAAGGGTGTAACCACGTTTACGGGGTGGACACAGCCTGATTCAAAGAGAATTGAGATGGACAACAAACTCAGACAGAAGATGTAAACAAGGACATCGATGAAGAGAAACTAAAGGACGTAGAGAAGTCTCGTCTTCAGCGGTTCAGTAAAGAGATATTACTACTTCTCTAAGTCTTCACGCCCAGAAGCACTCCAATAGTCCCAGTGTGTCAAGTGACTATAGCAGGCGGTTTTTACTTTCCCTTTCAAGACTTGTTTACATTTTGTATCTCCTCCTATCCCGTCCTTAGCAAACTATCACACCCTTGATGTTGGTTCCAGTGTTTGCCAGTCGGCAGTGTGCTGTCATCCACGCCCTCGGTATAAGCTCATCGCTAACCCTTGGTGGCTTGTCATAGAAGTACTCAACAAAGAGATTCTTTGCACGATTGGACAGGTGTCACAAGTTGAACAGGATTGCCAAACCTGACTAACAGCAAATAGAAAGAAAAAATAAAAAGAAGCACCAAGCTGAGCCGACACAATAAGAAAGGAAAAAATAGAATGAAATGTTCCTTGACTGGAGGCACGGCTGAGGCCATATACGTGCCAACCGTCAGGGCTTCTCACAATGTGAATCTTCAGAATGGACAGACGAGAGGTCAGATCCGTCACATCATGCTCTCACTCACTCAAGGAGACAGTCAGAAGGGAATCCGTTCAGTCGGCCTCTCCTGTGAATTGTTGGTGGTGAGCAGCAAGTGTGTAGTTAAGCAGCGAATAACCGCCTGTCAACGGCGGTGTACTTGTTCCATCAGCTGATGTACAGGACGATGTCTGTCACGAGGTTTAGGACGAGAACACTATGGACTCAAGAGTGTGCCAGTCTTATCTGGCGAAACAACAAATCAATGTATCACCATGCGGAGGGAGAGTGTCGCCGGGTTGTGCCCCTGTGACCCCGGGTGGCTAACAACACCCAGTGATAGTCTGTTACCCGGACCACACCCGGTGCTGGATCGTTTGTTGTGCTTGTTGTCATGTGGGTGTGTTGGGCACGTGTGCGAGTCTGCCTTTGGTCCTGTAACCATGGGCGGTTGCTGTTTGCACCTTTTTCAATGACCACATCGGTGTGGATTATTCTGGAGTCACGGTGGCCATGATCTGACTGCTGGCCGACATGTTCCATGGAAACACAATGGCATTTTGTGCTGAGAGAGAGAGAGGGGGGAGGGAGAGAACCTGGTGTGAAAGCTGGCTGAAATCGTTGTTGATCACGTGCTGTTTACAAGACCTCGATGTTGACATTCCTAGGACCACTCACTGAAGATATCGGCGAGGGAGGATTATCACTGTTTGCACATCACCCAGTGAATTCAGTAAAGGAACCCGATATTAGCAGAGCGGATGTCAAGCCTTCGCCATTTCTCCCCAGGCACTGAAAGCAGTTGATAAACAGAGAGAATTCTACCTACAGCCGTCTTTTAAATAGATGATGATGAGGTGGTGGTGGTGGTGGTGTGTGGTGTGGTGGTGGTGGTGGTGGTGTGGTGGTGTGTGGGTGGTGTGTGGTGGTGTGGTGGTGGTGGTGGTGGTGTGGTGGTGGTGGTGGTGGTGGTGGTGTGGTGGTGGTGGTGGTGGTGGTGGTGGTGGTGGTGGTGGTGGTGGTGGTGGTGGTGGTGGTGGTGGTGGTGGTGGTGGTGGTGGTGGTGGTGGTGGTGTGGTGTGTGGTGGTGTGGTGGTGGTGGTGGGTGGTGGTGGTGGTGTGTGGTGGTGGTGGTGGTGGTGTGTGGTGGTGGTGGTGGTGTGTGGTGGTGTGGTGGTGTGGTGGTGTGTGGTGTGGTTGGTGTGGTGGTGGTGGTGGGGTGGTGGTGGTGGTGGTGGTGTGGTGGTGGTGGTGTGGTGGTGGTGGTGTGTGGTGGTGGTGGTGGTGGTGGTGGTGGTGGTGGTGGTGGTGGTGGTGGTGTGGTGGTGGTGGTGGTGGTGTGTGGTGGTGGTGGTGGTGGTGGTGGTGGTGGTGGTGGTGGTGGTGGTGGTGTGGTGGTGGTGGTGGTGGTGTGTGGTGGTGGTGTGGTGGGTGGTGGTGGTGGTGGTGGTGGTGGTGGTGGTGTG
This sequence comes from Pomacea canaliculata, assembly GCF_003073045.1. Taxonomy (NCBI): domain Eukaryota; kingdom Metazoa; phylum Mollusca; class Gastropoda; order Architaenioglossa; family Ampullariidae; genus Pomacea; species Pomacea canaliculata. The sequence continues at coordinate 23,026,865 of NC_037601.1, forward strand.
GTGGTGGGTGGTGGTGGTGGTGTGGTGGTGGTGGTGGTGGTGTGTGGTGGTGGTGTGGTGGTGGTGGTGTGGTGGGTGGTGGTGGTGGTGTGGTGGTGGTGGTGGTGGTGGTGGTGTGTGGTGTGGTGGTGGTGGTGGTGGTGGTGGTGGTGGTGGTGGTGTGTGTGGTGTGGTGGTGGTGGTGTGGTGGGTGGTGGTGGTGGGTGGTGTGTGGTGGTGGTGGTGGTGGTGGTGGTGGTGGTGGTGGTGTGGTGGTGGTGTGTGGTGGTGGTGGTGGTGGTGGTGGTGTGGTGGTGTGGTGTGTGTGTGGTGGTGGTGGTGGTGGTGGTTTTTTGTTGTGGTGTGTGTTTGGTAGGTGGTGTGTGGTTGGTGGTGTGGTGGTGGTGGTGGTGTGGTGGTGGTGGGTGGTGGTGGTGGTGGTGGTGGTGGTGGTGGTGTGGTGGTGGTGGTGGTGGTGGTGGTGTGGTGGTGGTGGTGTGTGGTGGTGGTGGTGGTGGTGGTGGTGGTGGTGGTGGTGGTGGTGTGGTGGTGGTGGTGGTGGTGTGGTGTGTGGTGGTGGTGGTGGTGGTGTGTGGTGTGGTGGTGTGTTGTGTGGTTTGTTTCCCGAGTTCGATTTTCTCCGTGTGAGAAGTCTTTCGTTCTCCCGGATACACGCGAGGATGCCGGAGGACATTGTGTGCAATACTTGTGGTGGCCACTCGTGGCCAGTCGACACTCCGGGGGTTGTCACCACGCCAGAGGCTGGTTGTTGATGTTGACGCCGTGTCAGCAGCACAGGTGACCGTTTCCTAATGTCAGGCACGTGTGTGTGTGTGAGTTTAAACAATAAAGAGACCCACACCTTCTCTATCCCTGACGACGCCTGCCATCACTGAATGACGGAGCAGAGAAAAGGCTTTTCTTAGCCTTATGTTCACATCTCGCCGCGAGACAGCCTCAGCTGCTGACATGGCGTGAAACACCAACTGCTCCCCCCTGTTGAAACCTTTGTCAGGCTCACGGACGGGTCCTGTGTACCTGTCACGGTTGAACCTTTATGCTAGGGCAGGTTGACAGTCTTAGGTCTGAGTGAATGTGAGAGAGTCAATGGCGGGTGGGACGCGAGGTGTTTGTGTGGCACGCGCTCGGTTACTGAATAGTGAACAGTCACAGGGCGTGTTGTGTTCAGTTCTGCAGCTGACTACGAGAACTGGAATGTCACCTCTCGTCCGCCCAGTCACGCGCCACCGACTGAGGGGGTCACCTGTGGTTAGCACGTGTGTGTGGCAGGTTCACCTCCCCATACAGCATCATCCCTTCCTGAACAAAATATTATCGCTTTGCTTTCTCGCACACACACGCAGTATACTTATCTACACCCGCATCCATCTTTACTGACTGTGACACTCACACACCCGTTAAATATACACACAGGCGCCCAGCCATCTACCTCTTCCTTTCTTACATGAGTGTGTGCTCACCTAGGTCTGCACTCGTTCTCTGCCTCCCCTCCTCCTTCTCTCTCTCAGCCAGACTGTGCTCCACAGTAGGAGGGGTGGCCTGACGTCACCCATGGTTACGTGCTACAGACTGTTAGAAGCCTGCATCTACCAATAAGGACAGGTAAGCGGACACCGAGCTCTGACGCGTCATTCCACATGCAGGGACCTTCCTATGTTGCTTTACGATACACAGTTAGAATATGCAAAATAGACTTACTTGCACTGATGCAATGTGCACCTTGTTTATTTATAAAGCTACAGCCAGAAAACAACATGCAGTCAGCTTCACACGTGTATTTTGATTGGTGAGACTCCCTGCAGCCTACAGCCCCAGTCTTCTAGTGGCCTTGATGAAAAGGAAATTTCTAGTGCACACCACACACCACACACCACACCTGCACAGATGTACACCACACCTGCACAGATGCACACAACACACCAGGTGTGACGCACCGAGGTGGGACTCATTCTCTGTGGTGTGGGTGAATCTGGCGGGGGTTGGGAGGGGTAGTAACCCACCGACATTACACCTGGTGCAGGTATCCACGCACGACTCACCTCCAACACTGTTTTCGCCAGACAAGAATCAGCAATGTTTTTATCACGTGACCGAGTTGTAAGTAAACACCCAGAATGAATGACCACCTGTTTATGTGCAGACACCCGAGAGCAGCGCGTCCACGTGATGGCGTCAGGAGAAGGAGCCGGCGCGGGTGGAGGAAAGGCCGGCGCGTGCCCGGGTATCCTGTGGGCGATCCTGTGGTTCCTCATCTTCTGGTTCCTGGCCTGGCCGCTGGCCTTCTTCATCGCCTGGCTCTACGTCTTCCTGCTGCCCTTCAGCGTCTGCATTGATGCCATGAAGGGCGTGTGTGATGCCATCCTGAAGCTGGTGCAGCTGCCTTTGACTTGTCTAGAGAACATGATAGCCATGAAGCCAGTGTGTGGCTAGTCGGGCAAGCCTGTATGTAGTCGCTTGTCTGTAGTGTCACTGTGAGGTCCTGCCACGTCTCATGTTCTCACTGCTGACGTGTCTGATGTTTAACTCACTCTATGCAGCTTTGTTCATCTACACTTTTTGATTGAAGATGCATTTCAGTTTCTATTCAAATTACATAAATTATAAGACAACTGTTGTCTTTTCATAAATTATGTTATATCTATAGTCATAATTTCTCTGTCGTATTTTTACGTAAGAATGATGCACACAATGGCAGTGCTTGTCTAATGGTTTGTGACAAGTTCATTCCAATGAACTCACTTCGTGAATACTGCTGGCAGCTGTGTGACGCACCTGACGTGTCAGCTGCATGCAGCCTGCGGCAAGTGTAACACCTGTGCGTCACAACATGGACTGATTGCTCACCTGGCAGTGCTCCCTCAGGTTGTGTGTGGGTGTCACGGACTTCTGCTGATATTCAGCATGTTGATGACAGGCCCAAGGAAATCCGTGCATGAGTAAGGTATCACGTGACCTTATTGTGAGAAGTCGCACCCACAATTATAATCATTAAAGCATAATGGAATGATTATCACGGCGTCTTCATCTCATGTGTGTCGAATTATTCGTTCTCTTTGTTGTCAGTCTATCCATCTTTTTCTCCAAGCACCATTCTCGAAAGGACATTTTCGACATTTGATATTATTGTGGATAACTTACATCAGCCAGGATGCCAGCGGCACTGATGACATCGTTTGATGAATACAAGTGCAGGTAACGGTGGCAGGGTTATACACTGACAAGAATGTGGCTGTTGTTGTCAGTACAACATTGTACACAGCAGTGGAGACACAAGTACACCGTCACACAGACTGCACGCACCTGACGTTTTGTGTGCGATGGACGGCCGGCAGGTGGGACATGTGGTGTGTGGGGTGGGAGGGTAGTAACGCACAGACATTACACACGTCAACAATATTTTGTCAACTAAACATGCAACACCCAGGGCCGTGCAGATATACATGTACTAGTGACAGTCCGGCACGCAGTCGCTTGTCACTAAACACCTACAGTCAATGGCCAACTGTTTATTGCAGGCACCAACAGCATCGTGTGCACGTGATGGCGTCAGGGGAAGGTGGCGGCACGGCAACTGTTGTCCTTTCCATAAATGATGTCCGATCTCGAGGCGTGATGTTTTTGTACATATGCGATCTGTAGTCTTGCCATTACATGAAATCTTCATAAGTCTATCAAGTTCTGATTTTTCAAAAGCAGCTGAGAGTTAAAACGATGTTTGATGGAAGCTCAGCTGTCAGTCTTTGGTGGAGTGGCTTAACGTTTGCAGACAGAGAAGTTTCCATGACAACTCTTGTTAGAGCCTTCAGGTCACAAACTAGTTTCAGAGAGATCACAGTGTTAGCCTGTCTGACTGCGTGTACTATGTACGAAGCTTGCTGTGACAGCTCTCCATCAAAACTTTAACAATTGCTGACAAGGAATCAGTGTGACGTGGACAGCTGATACACAGATCTACAGTGTCAGTCATGGCAAGACGGCGCTGACGTGGCAGTGCAAATAAAATGGTGTAGAGTGACACAGGCACACAATTAAATCCAGGAATATATGAAACTGTGTTATAGATACACAGATCAACACTGAACACAAAACCTCACTCAGATTTACAGAACAAGAGAAAAGCGAGGAGAGTTACATCCCCTGTAGCCAGTTAGTCCAAGGGACATCACTCTCATTAATCCTAGTCTCGCAATATCTGCCGAGAAATACGTGAGAATCATCTACAAAACTTCATTAAAATTATTCATTAAGAACAAGGTACATTTGAGGAAAGTCTGACAAGTCCTACCATATTTTTAACCTGACGTCAGCAGTAACGAGATTAGGGAGGAGTCTCGGTTTGCCAGAGAGCAGCGAGTCCCAAACATGGTGAGGGGCGGACCTCCAACAGTTGCAAAACAAGTCAATCTTCCGCCAAGGCGCAAGGTAAATAGCACAGGTACTGTTTACACCTATGTCAGAGATACAGCATTTGATGAAGTTTAGTTAGCGACCTCTGTGACTGTCTTCTACACTGTTTCTACCCAACTTTGTGGAATTGTCCGTTTTGTGCGTGACGGCCATGGTGGACACGGGGAACTAAGGCCACGAACACACACCGCGACTGTTCAGGTCAGCTGTGGTCAGTCCAGTCCATTCACCCGCCTTTATTGATACTACTGACAATAATAAACTGTGTTTGATGCATTGCAAAGTGAAAGCCCGCACTGGCTGTGATGGTGAGGACAGCAGGCAGCCATGTGTGGAGGAGGATCACGTAAAGTAGATCTGATGACACGTTGATTCTAAATCTAAACTTGCAGTTGTTTGAGGCACACACACACACAATATCCTGCTGTTTCCTTGTCAACGTCTTCACTTTATTTGCAAATGACATTTTTTGTAAACTTCTCAAGAAAAAGTGTTCGTAATAATAATAATAACAACAACAACAACAACAACAACAACAACAATTATTGTTCTTCTGATTACATTGAAATCATTGGCCTGGGTGCATCGGGGAGAAGCTGAGATCAGGAAAGAGTAAAAATGGAACTGAGGAATAACTCAGTAAAATTGGGGAATGCTTTGTTTCATCAACCTTTTACCCCTGACTGCTACTCACTCGGCATCTATCAGGAGGCAGGCAAAGGTCAGCTCGCAGCTGAGACCTGTCCCCGACACTCAGACACTTCCTACAACATCATGACCGTTCAGCACTGACACGTGACGTCCCCTGTGTGCAGGAATCTTCTGGTCTCTGTTCTGGCTGCTGCTGATCCTCTTTCTGGCCTGGCCCGTGGCCTTCACCTTGTGCAGCTTCTACGTCCTGCTGTCGCCCTTCTCGCCCTTCGTGCCGCTCATTAAGGTCCTCAGCGACATCCTGCTTCAGGCCGTGCAGCTGCCGCTCACCTGCGCTCAGAACATGAAGCACATGAGGCCATTATCGTTTTAATGCTCGGACTGACCTCCCTTTGATGCTGTGGCGCCACTGGACACATTGGCTGAGTGACGTCATGCTAACCGCTTTGCTTAGTGACGTCAACGTGGGCAGCCACTTGGGTGAGTGACGAGACACACCTCTTCCGTCAACATGACATCTAACAACCTTTCCCATGATGCTAGTCCTTCGTCACACCCTTCCTTTTGTGATATCATCATCATCGTCATCATCGTCATCATCGTCATCATCAACATTGGTAACATAATAAAGAGTTCGCTTCCAGATGCCGTCAAGCTGGGTTTGTTGTGTTCTCGTAGGTTCGAGCCAAGTGGCGGACGTCAGCCTCGCTGGTGGCCAGATGTTCAGCGGTATGACGACACTGTGGACACCGGTCTCCTGAAGCCAAGTTCATTTTATTGTCTTTTCTCCAAGATCAGCTACAAGCACAGCCAACAATTTCAGTGCTTCTCCTCCATCTAAGCAAAGCCTCTATGACAAATAAATGTAACGCTGCTGTTAATATGAAATAATAAATATACAGCTGTTAATATGAAATGGTAAATAAAATGCAGGTGTTAATATGAAAGTTAAGGGCTCAGCAGCTTCATTGTGTCTGTGTCTGTCTCTTGTATCTATGTGTCATAAAAAGCACACATTTTTGTAGATAAATGGAATTTTAAAAAGCATAACAGCTCACAGACTGTATGAGACACGTCAGAGACCAGTTCACAGTGTGGTGGCGCAGTGTTCATTCAATGAACGGGCACGTCACTGCATGCTGTTGCCATGACTACTCGTGTAACGGGTCAGTTCACTGTCTGCCAGGGCAGTGATGACACCAGTCACGGATAAGTGAACTGTGCGTCGGACGAATGTTCACACCAGTATGTGGTCAGCTCGCTGCCAACACCCACTGCCCTGACAGTGTGACAGTCTGAAGTAACGGACCCCTTCATGAGCATCTTGTCACTGACTTCACTGCAGACAGAGGCGACACCGTCCGTTAGGCACAAATGACGTGCAACTCTTGCAGCAACACCCACAGGCCTCCTCCTCCTCCTCCTCGAGACTCGGTGACTGCCGTTTGAAGTTGAACTTGTGTACTCAGGGGCTCCGGTGCATAGGCGGTCTTAACTTTTCGTCTTGCTTAACTCGCTTTTCGTCTTGGCTAAGTTCGCGGTCTCAAGCCTGTTGCATGAGCGATCTCAGCCCCTTGCTTAGCTGAGAAACGGGTCAGGTCAGCGCGGCGGTCGAGGTCAGCGATATAAATAAATTCGTCCGGGGAGCGGCCTTGCCAACCGTATATTCCACCAATGAAAACTGCGCTACAGCGATGGTGCCGAGCCGCGAAATTCGTCTGCACACCATGGTTGAAACGAAGGAGAGATGTGCGACAGCGAACTATTAGTCTTAATCGAGGAGGTTACCAGGGAGAAGAAGAGGCTTTACCAGAAAAAGAAAAAGATGAAATAAGAAAGAAATGAAACAATTTAAAATCTTCCACAATTTCATCTCGCAGTCGTCAAAAACATCCACCAACGGGCGGGGGCAACCACAAGAAACACCAGTGATAAACGGAGAAAGTGATAAATATTTTAGATGATTGCAGACAACTGATGGACGGCATAAACATCGAAGGCTAGTCATTTTGTTTACCTGTGTAAGACTTAGTTTTTCACGTCTGTGTCATCCGCAGAAAAAGCTCTAGATACCGAGAGAATGCAAATGCAAAGCCGATAGTCAGCACACAACAGCCGGTTTAGAAAATAAATATTTCCATCCGAAATACAGTTATTTAAAATGACTAGGTAATTTCTCATTTAGCTTTTGTGACAGGTGGTGAATCATTTACACTGGTTCCTCAAGAAGTCTTTTATGATAGGGGAGAGTAATAAAATGATATTGACATATGTAGGAGGTGCAATATGTGTACTTATGTAGAACACCCAGTTCCATCTTCTAATTCAATAATGGAAATGCTTTTTGTTAGAAGTATATGCAGATGTATTATTTTCTTGCATAACAAGCAAGAAGGAATTGAACATTTCAGACGATGTTTTCAAATGGAAATTTTAAAATGTACTTTATATCACATAGATATTCCTGATGGTAAGTTTGAACAAAACATAAAATATTAAGGAAAAGCGCCAATGTTTTTTGTACTTTACTTCCAAAGCTGGCTTAAAATTATAAATTATTTAATTCAAGTGCCAAACATAGACTATGACATAATTTGGGAGGTGTACACAGCAGGTTTGTCTGTACATCCACAGTCAATTTGGACATTTAACCAGTTTTAACTACAAGTCTAATACATATTACAGTACCAGTGTTCTACAGTTTAGATTCCAGTAGACACTGATCAGCTTCTGAGTGACATGGATGTGCAGTGTCTACATTCTTTACCAGTTGCATGTTATCAAGTTCTGAAATAGCTATACCTGGGTCCAGTGAAAAGTGCTAAATATTAACTCTAAAGAGAAAAACATGTCCTTCACAATCCCACCAGCAGCATGTAGTAAATATCAACATTACTGCTTTTTATAGTTACTTTGCATCACAAAGAATAACAAGCAAGATAACAAGCAGGTGATGTACCAAGCAGCCAGTATTCCATCCGTCAACTGAGTCATCTGAAGAAAACAAAATACCTGATGATACAAAGAATCCACAACAAAGATTAAAGAAAGAAAAACTTTGTATCTCCTGGACAGTGAACTGATCGTGTTAAAAAAGAATCGCAATTGATGGAAATCAAAATAAATCTGGCACAGGCTGAGGTAACAAATATTACATGGAAAAACAGATGGAAAATGAATTGGTAATGCCGGCTGCTCAAAGTGTTGACCAACTGGTTGAGGCGGATGCTGCTATTCAGCCAAAGTCAAATTGAATAATAAATGTTGTGACCATTCAGTTAGAAATTATGACAGCACTATGGAACACCTGATGATTTTTGCTGCTTTGGCAGGGATGTATCTGATGTCACACAATATATTCTGGAGCACTGGATATTAAAGGGGAGGAGTTTATGTATTTCTAAACCATGATGCAAACAAAAGGGTGCAATATATTACAACATGGAGTAAAGACACATACTAACCAGCCCACAAGCAAAACTTGTGCATTTTAACCCTGACAAAGCAAAGACAGTATTTACCATAGTTGTTCCTGAAGAAAATGGAACCAATTTTTGAGAACATCATTGGTTCTCTTAATGGTGTCACTTGTTGAGCTGTGGGCACAGTTGAACTTTTCCTTGGCTCTAGTGTCTGCATTTTAAAAAAAGGGGATACTAAGCCAATCAGTCAGCGGGTAGCTACTGTCTCCCATATTCATCCCATGTCAATGCCAAAAGTGTCAGCCACTACAACTTGCATTATGCCTTTTTGCATAAAATTGTAATGCCACCATCACCTGCAAAAGACAGGAAACATTATTGACCCCAATGATTTATATATTTTAGTACTCACATCTCAACGAAACTGTCCATTTTTAGTTAAAAAGGACGATGATAACATTAACCTATTATGATTATTTACCTCTTGAGCCACATGCTTACAACTTGAGACATACTGCAAGGAACTGCCTGTCAAATTGATAAACATGTATTAAATCAAACTATATCGGAGTTTCTGGGTGCTCTGCTACTTTATTCTGTGTTGTTTTACTTAAATACAATGCCATCAATTTTTTTAATAATGTTAATGTTAATAATACTCTAAAACAATACTTGGAGCACAGTGGATGGGCCAGAATTGTGCCTCTGCTCAAATGAGCCAAGTATAGCAAACTGTGAATTTTCTTGGATTATTGCTGTCACCAGAGTGAAAGTAGAAAATTTTCATTACTTTTATTGCAAAGTTCAAGTTTTATCCTTTCCAAAAATGTATTGGTTTTGTGGTCTCATGTTTACCCGAGAGCAGCAATAATAACAACAAACATCACCCACTGTCGTCAACACCATCTTAAGTTATACGCCATTGTTTTGTTGTGTAACTATATTTTGATGTCATGCTAACATTATTAAATATTTTTAACGTAATGCTGTCAATTACACTTATTAATTATATATTTATATAGTGGTGGTGACTATGGTCTTACCTGCAGCAAAGGCGGAATAGAGTCTTTTCGTTGAAAATGATGGTCGAAATCATTTTCCACTAAGTTATGTTCGCTCGACGGAATCGAAAACGATGAAACAAATCGACGTCATACATTTCAAATGGATTTGATCGATCGCTGAAGTAGTGAAAAATCTGTATCTTGTCAATGGTATACGCAGGGCAACTCAGTAAACAACCCGATCAAGCGCCACTGTTACTACGAAAGCCGCCGTGCGGTCATGCGTAAGCAGCGTGTCGCGGCTAAGCAAGGAGTTAAGCCTGGGGGGGACCAGTCTTAAATTTTAAGACTAAGACCGCTTGCTTAGCGAGTTGAGATCGCCCATGCACCGCGCTTAGCAGGCGTCTTAGGTTAAGACAGCGTGCTTGGCTTAACTGCGGTCTTAACTCGAGTTAAGACCGCCTATGCACCGGAGCCAGGGTGCAGGTGACCTGGTTCCCCTGGAGACTTGCTGATCCCTGCAGTGGACAGTCAGTGCCGGTGATGGTAGGATGTGTCAGCACCGACTGTAGTGCCATAGCGATACGGCTATGACACACTATGGCAGGTGTAAGACACGTAGTGCCATAGTAAAACACAGACTATGGTAGGAGGTCTCTGACACACGCTGTTGTGTAATGATGGGATGTCTGAAGGACTGGCCGTCGGTACGTGTTGCATTTCTGTTGAGGCGCTGTCTGGAGTGTGCGTGGTGTGCTGGTGTCGTGGCTGTCGCTCATTTCATCAGTTGATAAAGACGGAAGCCTGGAGCCTCTCTGACGCCGGAGCAGCTGCCCGCAGCTGTGTACAGCTGGCAGCGGCCCGACCCCTGGCGCCCTCTGGCGTAGGCCACCAGTGCACAGTCAGAACGAGACCAGCAACGATGGTGACAACGAGCAGCGGAAGTGACGTGTGCAGCCTCAAGAGAGAAGGACAAGGGCAGCTTGTCGCGCAGCACCAGGACGGCACGACCCTGCACCACCTGACCTGCAACTGTCAGTACAAATACCGGGTGCAAGACAATGACACAGTACAAATACCGGGTACAAGACAATACTACAGTACAAATACCGGGTACAAGACAATACTACAGTACAAATACCGGGTACAAGACAATACTACAGTACAAATACCGGGTACAAGACAATAACACAGTACAAATACCGGGTACAAGACAATACTACAGTACAAATACCGGGTACAAGACAATACTACAGTACAAATACCGGGTACAAGACAATAACACAGTACAAATACCGGGTACAAGACAATAATACAGTACAAATACCGGGTACAAGACAATAATACAGTACAAAATACCGGGTACAAGACAATAATACACAAGTACAAATAACCGGGTACAAGACAATACTACAGTACAAATACCGGGTACAAGACAATAATACAGTACAAATACCGGGTACAAGACAATAATACAGTACAAATACCGGGTACAAGACAATAATACAGTACAAATACCGGGTACAAGACAATAATACAGTACAAATACCGGTACAAGACAAATACTACAGTACAAATACCGGGTACAAGACAATACTACAGTACAAATACCGGGTACAAGACAATAATACAGTACAAATACCGGGTACAAGACAGTAATACAGTACAAATACCGGGTACAAGACAATAATACAGTACAAATACCGGGTACAAGACAATAATACAGTACAAATACCGGGTACAAGACAATATACACAGTACAAATACCGGGTACAAGACAATATACAGTACAAATACCGGTACAAGACAATACTACAGTACAAATACCGGGTACAAGACAATAATACAGTACAAATACCGGGTACAAGACAATACACAGTACAAATACCGGGTACAAGACAATAATACAATACAAATACCGGGTACAAGACAATACTACAGTACAAAATACCGGGTACAAGACAATAACTACAGTACAAATACCGGGTACAAGACAATACTACAGTACAAATACCGGGTACAAGACAATGACTACAGGGTACAAACAATACCGGGTACAAGACAATAACACAGTACAAATACCGGGTACAAGACAATAATACACAGTGCAAATACCGGGTACAAGACAATACTACAGTACAAATACCGGGTACAAGACAATAGTACAGTACAAATACCGGGTACAAGACAATAGTACAGTACAAATACCGGGTACAAGACAATGATACAGTACAAATACCGGGTACAAGACAATACTACAGTACAAATACCGGGTACAAGACAATAGTACAGTACAAATACCGGGTACAAGACAATAGTACAGTACAAATACCGGGTACAAGACAATGATACAGTACAAATACCGGGTACACGACAATACTACACTACAAATACCGGGTACAAGACAATGATATAGTACAAATACCGGGTACAAGACAATACTACAGTACAAATACCGGGTACACGACAATACTACAGTACAAATACCGGGTACAAGACAATAACACAGTACAAATACCGGGTACAAGACAGTAATACAGTACAAATACCCTGCACAGCCATGGCGGGTGTCCGAGGTTGTACCCAGGTGAATGTCTGGAAAGAAACAATGTTTGATTATATTCCACAATCATGTGGATTACAGGAGCATTTTGTAAGTTTTCCTTTATCTTACTTAGACTTAGACACCTTGATACGTCACTTGCCAGACCCTCCAAGCGTCTCTGTGACCCCCACACTCTTTGATACGTCATTATTCACGCACGCGCGCACTCAATCTGTTAGATACGTCACCAGTCAAGTACGCAGTCTGCTAGATACGTCACTCGCCAGTGCACGGCGAAGTCTATTCACGGGGGTTAGCCAAGGTTCTAACAAGGTACGTCACACTTTGTTAGTGACGTGGTGTCTAGACCTATGTCTGTGGTGAGTTCTGTGTTACACGTTCCTGCTGTGGCGAGGGCAGGGTGGGGAGGGTTACCTTGTTGGCGTCGGGAGGATATAATCCCAGCGGAGCAGCATAAGCTTTCTGTGGGCCCCGCCCGAAGAAGTATCCTCCCAGTGTCGCCCTCTTGTCTTCCTCCGCGTCTGACGACGGTGACATATAGATGCTGACGAAGCCCAGCTTCACTTTGACGTGTGACGTCACGTAAGGTCCGTCTCCTAGCTGCCGCCATGACGTCATGGTCGACACAGGTCCGTTGAGTGTTGAGTCGGTGTTGTGTCGGATGACGACACGGTCAGCATGGCAGACGTGTGTCACGAGGATGACGTAGTTGACAGTGCTGGGCAGGAACTGTCACATACAAAGGTGGTTACGGTGTGTGACGGGAACTGATGAGGATGTTCGTCACGTAGCTGACAGCTCGACACAGGAATTGAACGGACCAAGACAGTTACTGTCGACACACGTCACGCTCCATCTACTCCGGGGGTGAACTTTTCTGGGGAGTAAATATTTTTTTAATGACATCTGTCTTTCTGTCTTTTTTTTTGGTCCACCACCAAAGGTATGAGGGCGAATGTTTGTGTGTTTGTGTGTGTGTGTGTGTGTGTGTGTTTGTGTGTGAGTGTGTCTGTGTGTGTGTGTTTGTTTGTGTGTTTGTGTGTGTGTGTTTGTGTGTGTGTGTGTGTGTGTGTGTGTGTGTGTGTGTGTGTGTGTAAGTGTGTGTGTGTAAGTCTGTGTTTGTGTGTGTGTTTGTGTGTGTGTGTGACCAGACCTAGCGTCCTCAGTCAGCAGTCACTCACCTGTTCATTGAAGATCATGGGGACAGTGTAGTGGTTGCCATAGTTTTCCAGAGGAGGGACAAAGAAGAGGAAGGGAGCGGAGTCCTCCTCAAAGACTGAGCGGTACTGAATCATCTGCACACAGCAGACGACGGCATCCACTGAACATCACAGACAGCTCATTACATTCTCAACACCAGTCCTTCAGAAGACAAGACTGACATGTCAAACTGTAACTTGACGACATGACAGACCACTGACAACACACTGTGCTCATGACACTGTCATGTAGAGAGCTGAGTGTGTTCTGTAATGCACGTGAACAGTGGGATGTGTACATGACAGAACATAAACATCGATGTTTGAACATGACAAAGTAGGACTGGCACTGACACTGGCACTGACACTGGCACTGACACTGACACTGGCACTGACACTGACACTGGCACTGATACTGACACTGACACTGGCACTGGCACTGACACTGACACTGACACTGGCACTGGCACTGGCACTGACACTGGCACTGACACTGGCACTGACACTGGCACTGACACTGTCGGTGTGGCACTTACCCCCACGGGTCTGTCAGCAGTCACCTGGAGACTAGTGCCAGGCTCCAGACTTCTCTCCAGGAACTCCCCCGTGGAGCGGAGCATCAAGGGCTCCGGCTGGTCTGAAAAGTGAACTGTGACCTTTGGCTGGCTGGCCAGCACGCGCACATAGTCGCCGGCTGTTGCTGACGGCGAGGCGGTGACGACGAATTTCTGGCCCCACGAACTGAAAACAGGGCGTCAGACAGGTACACAGGACGTCAACTGACCATAGACTATAAGAACAGGGCGTCAGACAGGTACACAGGGACGTCAACTATCAATAGACTATAAGAACATGACGTCAGACAGGTACACAGGGACGTCAACTATCAATAGACTATAAGAACAGGACGTCAGACAGGTACACAGGGACGTCAACTATCAATAGACTATAAGAACAGGACGTCAGACAGGTACACAGGGACGTCAACTACCAATAGACTATAAGAACAGGACGTCAGACAGGTACACAGGAACGTCATGCAAAGGACATGTCGGGCTCTCTAGAGTCTAGATGACTGCCCATGTGACCATTTCGCTCTACCATGGACATCACGTGGTGTATCTGTCACGCTCCGTGTAGTGTTTACCTGACAGGTGGGATGTTCTCGATGACAATGTCCTTGTCAGTTCTAGAAACGGACCAGAGAAGGACGGACGGGTAGAAGACAGCAGCGCTAAAGACGGCGATGGGACGTTCAGCGGTTATCTCCGCCCCCGTCAGGTCAGCGACACTGCTGGACACAACATCTCACGGTCAACGTTGTCAACCATCCGTGACACAGCACAGTGGCCTTGTCAACAGGCGCGGACACACGTGCAAACACAGACACAGTCTGACAGTCAGGGGTCAAGCCTTCAGACACATGTATGGACAGCGGGGTCAGCACACAGAAGCTGCTACGACGTCTACAACATGTTTGTGTCATGCTTCATAGACAATGACAACATGCAGAGTGAGAGGGACTCGCACACAACCACACTTGCTATAGCTACAGAGACAGACAGACAGACAGACAGACAGACAGACAGACAGACAGACAGACAGGTAGGCAGACAGACAGGTAGGCAGGCAGGCAGGCAGGCAGGCAAACAGAAAGACAGACAGACAGACAGACAGACAGACAGACAGACAGACAGACAGACACTTTTCCAACATAACTGGAGGAGTCGCGTATGTCGGCAAACTCGAAGTCGTTGAGGAGGACTGTGATGGTGTCGCCGGGGAGGTAGACGTTGCTGCGGTACATCAGCTGCAGGTGGCCGGCCGCCCTCGGCAGTGTGATGCGCACGGCGTTGGGCTGGTCAAGGTTGCCGATGCAGATGGACACCTGGGCGAGCGAAACACACCGTCACCGTTAGTGCACCGGTACAGAGACACGGCAACACACGTCACATACAAACACGTCACAAATAGCTGAGCATCTAAACCGTCGTTGTTGACCTGGGTATTCACACCTTGGTTAATCGAAATCGAAATTCCGCAGACATTCTGGGCCTGTACCCTGTACCCTGTTCCTGTACCCTATACCCTGTATCTGTATCCTGTATCTGTATCCTGTACCCTGTACCCTGTACCCTGTACATGTATCCTGCACCTGTACCCTATACCCTATACCCTGTACCCTTGTACACGATTGACTGTGTATCAAGTAAAGTCAAACTCTGCTCGCCAGTTTCAGGTGCTACAAACGTCACCACCCAGACAAGCACCCAAGGTATTTCCCTGTGACGTCACAACCACAGACACACCTGGCCGTCAAAGGTGCGCCTGATGCTGGGGAAGATGTACTTGGTGCCGAGCGAGGCCGTGGTGAGGATGGCGGTGACGCCGGTGGCGTTGGAGCTGGGATTGTTGACGAAGACAGCGATGTCGTCCTCTGCCAACACGCGCACGCCATCCAGCAGCTTGCCTCGCGCGCCGTTTGACCCCCTTGTGGTGAACTCCAGGTTGATGGGCTTGTCGGCGCTGACCTGCAGGTCGTAGTCCACCCCGCCCTGACTGACGGGCATCTTGGGCGTGAAGATCCTCACCTGAGGGGAGACGGCCACAGGTCAGGCAGGTGTGAATGTTACACTGGTGTCAGCGTTACACTGGTGTCAGCGTTACACTGGTGTCAGCGTTACACTGGACTGCCTGGTGTAAGCGTTACACTGGTGTCAGCGTGACACTGGACTGCCTGGTGTCAGCGCTACACTTTAGACTGGCAACAAACAGAGCTGTAAACTTGTTTACCAAACTGTTTGTCAATAAGGCTGTAACCTTTCATCTGTTCTATTAGCTTGAGTGTGGAGAGCATCTAGCCACTTGTATCCCTACATCAGCTCTTGTGTTCCATTTAATTTTTCTCTTTTTCGTTTTTGTTTATTTCTTGTGCACGTCATCGGTAGTCCAATCAAAGTATTTGTAATCAAAGTATTGTAAAGACACTCACTTTGAACAGCTTGGCTGACTGTGTTGTGATGTACAGGTTGATGCGATCCCACAGGTCGGGTACACGTGACGGGTAGATCAAGAACTCTCGGCCCTCGGTGCTGACTGTCGTCTGCTAGTGACAGAATTAGATGATCGTCTGCAAGCAGGTGTACAACACCTAGCGACATCATGTCTTTGTACACTGATTAATCAGAGAAAAGTGAATTAGTGGATAATCGCTAGTGCTGTTTGTGTGTTTGTACACTGATTCATCAGACCACAGTGAATTAGTGCATAATTTCTAGCTCTGTTTCTTGCAGCCTTCACCTTACCTGAGCCACAGTCTGAGCGCCGCCAGGTGACACCAGGTGAGTGAGCACAACCTGACAACACAACAATTGTTCATTGTAGCAATGAGAGCATGACATGAGCTCTTGTCTCACCTCCATGATGCGAATATTCACAACTATTATGGTCTTCAGTAGGTACAGCAGTCAGTGTGTCTGACTGTGATGACTGCAAGTTACCTGCATCACTACCTACAGGCACGTGCATCGTGTTACAGTTACAGAATTACTGTTTTGAGAAGAAAAGTAAAATTGCAGGATGGGACATCGGATAAATGTGGTTAACAGGCTACGGTGTGGAGTGTTACCATGGCTTCCGGTACCGAGTGTCCCGTCAGGCGCTCGTCTGCGCAATGTTGTAGACAGAGGACACATCCTGCACCTACATAGACACTGACTATAGCTATATAGACACTGACTACACCTATACAGACACATCCTGCACCTTCATAGACACTGACTACATATATATATATAGACAGCCTGAACTTACACAGTCTGCACTGTTTAGATACTACCTGCCTTGTATAGACAGACTACTCTGCGCCTACACAGACACAATATACACCTGTATAGACACCCCGCATATAGGTAGACACAACAGACACTCAGCCTACAGCAGATGGACTCACCAGTGCAGTCAGGTGTATGAAGACCATTGCTGTCGGAACTAAAGCTGTCATTGTCCAGGTACTCGGGGTACAGTAGAGATATCAGACAGGTGATACAGGTGATACTGTTGTCACAAGCGTTGTCTACCTTCTGTGGGACAGACACAGTCTTACAGGAGGATGTCGGCTGGACTACCAGCTGCCCAGGACATTGCAGATGATGAGGTGGATGTCGCACCACGAGCTGTGTACCGAGCGCTGCAACATCAGGGAATGCGACGACTGCCAACGCGGTGTCGCCCGAGATGCTGGCAGTAATTTCTGTAGGTGCACAGATGGGTGGGGGCGGACCGGAAATAAGCTCTGTGGTGTCGTCCACACACAGGTATTCTGTACGTCACGAGCTGGCTTGGTGCGTGACAAGCACGTCACCAGGTGCGTGACCAGACCCTCCCGCATGTCGTTGACCGATGGCGGAGGCTGCCACAACACTGGAGTTGATTGCCTTTGGATGTCAAGGGTTCGGGGGACATGACCTGCCGACTTTCGCTTAATTAAAGGCTTTTTACCCGGGGGACCTATTGACGGTGCTTCGTCTGTACAGGGGGAGCGAGGGCTGTCCGTCTGTTAATCTAATAATAATAACGATGCATACATGACGTCACATGAGTACGCATCAATCAGGATCAAATGCTTCCTACAAATTCATTTATCATAATTCAGATTGTAATTACTCCTTCAGTCTCTCTCTCTCTCTATCTCTCTCTCTCACACACACACACACATTATTCTGTAAAGTGTGGCAGAGTCGTGTTCATCTGCGATTAGTTTGTAGAGTGTAGATGTTTCAATCCATCTTGTTGACACACCAGACCACATTCACCTCACCTCCCCTTCTGCTCGTGTAAGAGAGAGAGAGAGCATTTTGAATGAACTAGAATCTTTATTTGTTTAACAAACACCCGGATGTGTCGTGTGTAGGTTTGTACACGTGGACACCAAGTCTGTCAATCTCTCATCTCTGTCCTTTGTCGCTGTAACAGTCTGTCTTTCCGCCTTCTTCCGTCTGCTCGTCATTTTCGCTCCGAGTGCCATTCTTGGTATCTCTGGGACCTCCGTGAATTCTCAAGCAAGTTATGTCAAGAAACTAAAGGTAGAAAGAGTTTTCGGGTCTTGTTTTGGGAGCAGGATCCTCGTACTAAGTAACGACAGGATAGTGAGGGGCGTGTTTCCTCACCTGTGACAAGTACCCGGCCACCACCCGGGAACCTGCCTGGAACTATTTGTAAAAGAGCGACAGAGGAAAGTGAAGTGTTGTCTGTTGGCGAGGATTATGCAACGCAGAAAGAGTTTGGGTGGAAGAGAGAGAGACAGAGAGAATGAGACAGAGAGAGAGAGACAGAGACTGAGAGAGACAGAGAGACAGAGAGACAGAGACAGACAGAGAGAGATTATTTACTGTAGTAGGTTGAAATACGCTTATGTTGAGTAGAGAAAGATGTGTTATTGTCTGGTTGTTGCCTGTGTTTCCATGGCAACTGTTTGTGCTGTGGCTGTTGTTTGTCGTCAAGACGACAAGACGATGTATGTCCTGTTGTCTGGAAGTCGTCAGGAGCTTAGTGCAGGCCACGTGACCACATCACCCCTGACCTTTGTTGTCTACACTGGCTTCCCATCGGTTGTGGCCTCCAGTACCAACTGTCCGTCTGTCTTTTGATGTCTTTGCTGACACCTGCCCTGATTGTTTCTCTGACCTGCTCTTCCCTTACATCCCAGCTACACAACTCCGCTCGTCGTCTGATGATCGTCTCCTTACTCTTCCTGTCATCAAAACAACCAATGGCCACAGGATGTTTAGTTATTGTGCAGCCAGACAATGGAGCTCTCTCCTTCTCCACACCCGCCACCTACCCGCTATTGAATCCTGTAAAGGTGCACTGAACACACACCTCTTCTGTAAACACGACCTGTAGCAACAGTCCCCACAAGGTCCGACCTTTGTCCCAGTCTTCCATCCTTTTCCGCTTGTTGCTGCTGACTTCTCGTCTTCCTTTTGTAAAATCACGATATTCTGTTTTTTATTTGGTTCCTTTTTGCGCTTTCTGTATTTGTTGTTGTTCATCGTCTGTCCTCTGTCATGTCATGCCCGAGGGCACAGCAAAGCGAACTCCCGATCTGAACAGTAAATCTTCAGTCTTAGTCTGTTCCTTTCTTTGCCACCCATTTTTTAAAATTTCAGTCCAGAATAAGTCACCGCGCACCTTATCTGACTTTTACTGACATTTTTCTAGCTTAGCCAAGCAACACTCCATTCCTCGTTATCTCTATTTCCTTCTTTCCTGTTGTTTTGTTTACCGAGCTACTTTCTCTTTTTCGTTACAAAATCTTCGCTTCAGAAGGTTAGACGAATACAGCATTGCTCCCTCTCTAGCTCCCTGAGCTCGTACCCTTGTCTCTAGACGGGGAGAGGCAGCGGTGCTGCTTTACACTGCAGGGTATGCACACCACCAGACAAGGGTACGCGGCCGTATGTGACCTTAAGGTCAAGGACGTTGAGAGCGACACGTGACCTGCTACAGCCCCAACTCGTGCTGCTCGTGTGTACCTGGATGTCTGACGTCACAGGCGAAATGACGCGGTTCATTCTCCAATCTGCAGTGTCCACCTCACCTGGCCTCTCCCTGTCTGACTGTCTTGTCCTCCCTGACCTCAGCAGCCGCCGCCAGGTGAACCGCGCACCGCGATGGCTGCCACCGCTCTGGACAGCTGCTGGACAGCTTGGACAATGAAGACGGCGATAGAGCTTTCCTTCCTCCTTTGTTGTTGTTGTTGTTGTTGTTGTTGTTGTTGTCTCTTGTAAGTTTTCATCCCCACACCAATCATTTTGTGTCCTGCAATGAGAGTAGCCTTCTCCTGAAAGCAACTAAACCACCGGCCATAGGTGTCGCCACCTTCACCAACTGCTGACGTTCTACAAGTCACATCCACCCAGCATTGTCCCAGGTCAGCGAGGCTGGTCTCTCCCACGACCAGCAGGTAAGGAAATGGTGTCAAGCAAGGCCAGACCTCCACCACAGATCCACCCCGATAAGGCGATGACGCAAGTGGTTGCTAGGTGACCCTGATAGACCAGAGTGTGTTAGGATGTACCTACTCCAAAAGCGTACATTTACAGGATGTTTACCAAAGCTTTTGTTTTCCCATGTTTTAATTCATGAAACATGTTGTTTTTTTTTTACATCAACGGTTATTCACCTTCACACAGAGACACGTGAAGCTCGTGTGAACCCAGTAACCTTAGCACGGAGGTCGAACCCTGCCATCATCCTTCTCACCATTGACACATCCTTCCCTTCATGAAAGGTTGAAAAGTGAAAAAAGCGAGGAGGAAGTCAATGGCAACGGTTTACTGACTGCATGCACAGTCCACTGCAGACCGCGCCATTGAGCTCCCAAACCTCCTGTAGCCCTGTAGCTCTGTAGCCCTGTAGCCCTGTGGCCCTGTAGCCCTGTAGCCACATCACCACTCAGCCTCTCGGTCACAACGAGGCACAAGCCGGTCACTACTCGCAGGGCATCAACACACCAACCAACATCTACCGGCAAATGCCCGGATGTAGCTGTTTATTTTACAGGTGTGTGCATAGCGTGCAACGTGGACTTCAGTTGTCGGCGATTGTTTATCTTGTTTTGAACGCACGGGTGTCTGTCATGATGCTTGACTGTCCACACGCTGAGCTTGTTGTACAGTGTGTATTTATGTATGTCTACAACAATGTTATACAGTGTGTATGTCAGTGTGACGATGTGATACAGTGTGTATGTTATATGTATGTATGTCTGTGACGACAATGTGTATATATCAATGTCTATACCAATGTTACTACAACTGGTAAACACAATTATCTTTATTATACTCTTACTCCTCCAGTCTCCAGCCATTGCTGCCCGTGACGATGGTGCAGGTGACTGTTCTTTGAGTGTGGTGCCGACACCAAGCTTGTCCCCAGCAGCTCCTCCTTATCTTTTTTTCTTGTCTTGTAACAGAACTGTCCCAAAGTATTTTTTCTAAGTTCATGTCTGTAACTGGCCTTGACTTGAGTGACCCTTAGCAAATGCTTACGTCAATGTAGAGTGGCCTTATGTTCAGGGTTGACAGCTAGCCACACCTGTGTACCCTCACCTGTACCCTCACCTGTGTACCCTCACATGTACCCTCACCTGTACCCTCACCTGTGTACCCTCACCTGTGTACCCTCACATGTACCCTCACCTGTGTACCCTCAACCAGATTCTAGCAACATTTTGCCTCCACTCCTACAACATTAGTTGTTTGTTTGTTACCTGAGATACAGGTTTCCCACCTGACCGTGTGAGGTGGACAAGCTACATGGTGCTTGTGACCAGCGGGCCAGCTTATAGGACCATGTAGCCTTCAACACCAAGATGGCGGCTGCCATGTAAAGCTGATGTCGACAAAGGATAAGCGGAGAATGTAAGAAGAAAGAAATTAGTGGGAGGAGGTAGAGATAAGAGCCTCGTTGTTCCACATCCTGTCGCACTGCCTCCCTCCTCCTGTCAGTCCTGTGGGTGATGGTCATCGGTACACGGGTGACCTCAGCCAGGTCATCGACACACGGGTGACATCAGTCAGGTCATCGATACACGGGTGACCTCAGCCAACAGCAGCAGCATGATGAAGATGATGCATATTATATTCATTATATATTATATATCTGTCTGTAACCGTGTTCTTACCTTTTAATATCTAGGATCCTGCACTAGTAGACTGCACACACACACACAGCACCTGTACACACAATACACACCTATTATATTATACATGTGATTAATATATATATGTGTGTGTGTTGCTTACATGCGATATAACTCTGTAGGCTCTCAGATCGTAGCGAATGATGCTTAAAGGTAAAATATCTCAAATATAGACAAACACACACACACACAGACACACACACACAGACGCTCGCACATACACACACACACACGCACACACACACACACACACACACACACACACACACACACACACACACACACACACACACACACACACGCCCTCAACATAGTTTAGCATGAAGTGTCTGTAGTCGTCTGACATGCTACAGTCGGCTGCGCACAACACGCACGCACACACACACACATATGCATAATACATAAATGCATTTAAAACTTTTTGCGCATGTATATCATAAATAATATAAACTATGCATGATAAATATTATATATATGTGTACGTGTGTGTGTCCGCGAGATGTGCTATGTACATACATTGCCGTTGGTGGCCCAAGACAACATCCAATGACAGAATATAAACACAAAGAACTCAATAAATATAAATGTTTTATTGACAGCATGCACTCAGCACACCAGTAGGTCAGAAAGCTAATTAATATTTAATGAGTGCATCAAACATTGACAATCAGTACATCACACTGTGTCAAAGGTCGGTGTGATTATGCAATTCACACAAGAGATCAGTGGTGTGGACTGCGTGTCCTCAGCGCACGAGAAAGCGCGGAAAACTTTGGGCCTCGTGCGCCGGGGGTCGGTCCTGATAACGGCGGAGATTTTTTTTTTTTTAGTTCTTGTTTTTGCCGTGACCTGGAATTGTGAACTGCTAGCTTAATAAACTTTAACCTCGACGGTTTCGTCCATTCATTGCTTTAAAGTGAAAGCCTAGACCCAAAGCTGAGCTGTAGTCGACACCACGATGCTCATTCAAACCTGCCAACGCTAAGCCACAGCTAACACTAACCAAGTCCCAAAGCTACACTAACCATATGTTAATACACTAACACACCAAGAAGCGCACACGCACGCACACACATAAACTAAACACCATAGAAGACAAAATGTAAGATGGTGTTGCCATGACAACAGAAGAGTTGCCACCACAATGTGAAGAAGGTCAGTATTGTCTGGTGTCCAGCGGCCAGCGACTGTGGACAGCTCCGGACACACATGGACACGCACGTGTGAACAACTGATGAGGGATGGAATCTTACCTCATTGTCCTGATAAAACTCTACTTGGGGTCTGGGAAAACGACAGCCTTTTCCGGCATTTTTTAAGATTACATTTTTTTTTACTTACAGTCATTCATGATGTTCTGGCTGGACCTTTGGAGCCCTGGCATTGGCTGAATGCTGTCACGTGGTCACAGCCTTATCTGTAGGTATAAAGGACTAGCGCCAAGCTGGGTACAGTCACTAGTACTGCCTGGGGAAGCAGTTTGCTGAGTTCGGTCGCTAACAATCCACGACATCAGAGAGGTCGCAGACGACTGTGAATCTGACCCGTGAGACGGGATCCTTCAACATGGCGCACGGTCCGTGGGCTTTGCTGGTGACCCTGGTCACCGCCGCTACATGGATAGATGCCCAGAGTGAGTAGCACTCATCTATGTGCATTGACATACACTGACTAGAGTCCAGGTTGTCATAGTTCCATCATGTCATGTCTTCAGCAACATAATGCCATCTGTCTTGCTTTCAGCCATGTCTCAGCCTATTGTGACATGTCCTGTGAGTGGTCCTGCCACGGTCTGTAATCTGTCACAGGTCACTAGGTGCATCCTTTGCTGTGACTTGTGTCAGCAGGCATGACTTGAAGCTTCAAGCGTTGGGTGACGTGTGTCTCGTGTGTGTCTCGTGTGTGTCTCGCTCTGTCTCGCTCTGTCTCGCTCTCTCACGTCTGTCAGTGTTGTTGTCTCGGCCTGCCCTTACAGTATTTCCAGTGTCGACAGTCCCTCCTTGTATTATGCGGAGGTTATCGCAGCTCCATATGCTGAAGTCCACTGGCACTAGTTGCTGGCTCTGGACTTTTTATGTGACAGACGCTGTCTGACCTGCCAGTAAGTGCTGGGGGCAGAAACAGAAAATGTAGCTGATTACACCAGCTGTCTTGTTGCCATGCTCTGTCTTTACACGGGTTGCACACCTGTAACTTTCTCTGATTCCCTTTTGTCGTTGAAGTTTCAGTTGAGCTGTCTGTAGTTAGAAACCGACTTTGTGTCCCAACATCAACTCTTCCTGTTTGGAGACGGTTCACAGTTTCTACGATTTTGTGTTTAGCAGATTCCGTGTTTCAGTAACAGTTCAGTGTCATCCTGCTCTTCAGAAGTTAGTGTTAGACAAACATCTCGTGGTTTGCACTCATGGCTTTGAAATGCTTCTGTGAATGTCTGGAAAGTTCTCGTTCAGCGCATGTTGTCTCAATAACTTCTGTGTCAGACTTTTTACAATCAGTTTAATGTCACATGAAGACAAAGTTGTGTCCGTGTACAATCTCCACGTCATCCAGTTTCTCTCCAGCCAATGGTTGACCTCAAACTCGCATCCCATCATGCAATAGTTTTCTCTGTGTATCATCGAGTTGATCTGTTAAGAGATATTGATATAAGGATTATCTGCCTAATGGTCATATCTTACAAAAGTTGAAATCAAACTATAGACAGTACCTGGATTGTCCTCCTTCCAAATATCGGTCACACGGTTGACCTAGATTTAGAACACACACGTGACTAATCTTGTCCTTCTGTCTCTCTGACACCTGCTCTCCTCGCCTTCTGTCTTCTCTTCTATTGAAATACCAGAAAATACTTTTGGGAAATGGACTTCACAACACCACGTGGTCTGTTCTCACATTGTTTACACTGTTATTGTTTGTGACTCAGTGTCATCGCGTAAACACAAATGACCAACTTTCTCACGAAAATTTCTTGTTTTTTTCCAGATGTTCAATATATACCGAGTAAGTACACATCTATCTATCTGTTTGTCTGTCTGAGCCTGCATTTTGTATGAGTACTTTGAGTTTCAGTTTACTTCCCTTTTAGCAACAAATTAACATAACTACCGGTCTACTTTTGCCGAACGTTTGTAAGTCAAATGTTTGCAGCGTGAAACAAGTTTTCACATCATTGAGCATTCACAGGTTAGGGCAGAAGGTTCATTGGTCTCAGTCTTG
Organism: Pomacea canaliculata; assembly: GCF_003073045.1. Classification (NCBI taxonomy): domain Eukaryota; kingdom Metazoa; phylum Mollusca; class Gastropoda; order Architaenioglossa; family Ampullariidae; genus Pomacea; species Pomacea canaliculata. The sequence continues at coordinate 23,052,037 of NC_037601.1, forward strand.
CTAAACCGCGGGACAGGGGATGGGAATACAGCATGGGAATACAGACTGGACAGTTGAGGGATAATCTTTCATTGCTGACATTGTTTCCATCTTCTTCAGCTATCAGCCATGGCGCTGATGTCATCTTCCTGCTGGACGGGTCAGCACGAGTGACCTCTGCTGACTGGTCTTATCTCCAGCACTGGCTGCAACAGCTGACCGAGTACTGGCAGCTAGGGCCCTCGGGAGTACAGGTAGGCCACACCACTGAGCACGTGACTAGCAGATGATGATGATGATGATGATGATGATGATGATGATGATGATGATGATGATGATGATGATGATGATGATGATGATGATGATGACGATCTGTATTCTTTAAAAACGCAGGTTGGATTTTACACCTACGGCAATGGCGGCCACCAGCAGTATACACTGCAGCAAGGCACGAACTACCAGCAGGTGGCGGCCAACATCCAGAGGATGCAGCTGTATGGCGGCCCTGCCAGTGCCGGGGAAGCCATGCTGATGGCCTACCGTGACGGATTCTCCGCCCAGAACGGCGGCCGCCAGGGGGTGCCTCACATCATAGTGAATGTGGGAGCCGGGCCTGCCGCCGACAGCGCCTTGTACCAACAGGAAGTGGGTATTGTACAAACAGGAAGTGGGTATTGTACAAACAGTAAGTGGGTATTGTACGAACAGGAAGTGGGTATTGTACAAACAGTAAGTGGGTATTGTACCAACAGGAAGTGGGTATTGTACAAACAGGAAGTGGGTATTGTATAAACAGGAAGTGGGTATTGTACAAACAGGAAGTGGTCTTGTACAAACAGTAAGTGGGTATTGTACCAACAGGAAGAGGGTATTGTACAAACAGTAAGTGGGTATTGTACCAACAGGAAGTGGGTATTGTACAAACAGTAAGTGGGTATTGTACAAACAGTAAGTAGGTATTGTACAAACAGTAAGTGGGTATTGTACAAACAGTAAGTGGGTATTGTACAAACAGGAAGTGGGTATTGTACAAACAGTAAGTGGGTATTGTACGAACAGGAAGTGGGTATTGTACCAACAGGAAGTGGGTATTGTACGAACAGGAAGTGGGTATTGTACAAACAGTAAGTGGGTATTGTACCAACAGGAAGTGGGTATTGTACAAACAGTAAGTGGGTATTGTACAAACAGTAAGTAGGTATTGTACAAACAGTAAGTGGGTATTGTACGAACAGGAAGTGGGTATTGTACGAACAGGAAGTGGGTATTGTACAAACAGGAAGTGGGTATTGTACAAACAGGAAGTGGGTCTTGATAAACAAGAAATAGGCTTGCAGCAACAGTGTGCATCTAGCACCTTAGAGCTTAATTTTTTAATTTTTAAAATTGTGTAGCTACAGGATTTTGTTTTGATCAATTTATACTGTCTCTGTCTCTATCTCTCCCTGGTTCGCCCTCAACTATCTACATGTGTATAGTTGATTCTGAAAGAAAACAGCTCAACAATTAAGGTAGATAACCATGAAGGCTCCTCCTCCTTGTAAAAGCCTTGCTCTACACGTGTTGAGGGACTTGAACACAAACGTAGGTCACTCAGTCCACTCAGTCACTCCCGACAGTAAATAAAAAATAAAGCGATTTAATATTTCTGCTTCCTTCTGGTGGTTAGCTCCCGCCCTAACGGTTTCAGAGAAAATAAGAGTTATCCTGCAGGACACACACACACACACACAGACAGAGAGAAAATAGATGAAAGGAGGAAACAAAGAAAAATAACGGAAGAAGGCATGAAGGATTAATACTTTAGACACACTGCAAGCAAACACAGTCCTGTGAGACAGGAAGTACAGATGCTGATGCAGGAAATGCTCACCTGGATGCCTGTTGCAGGTGCAGGCGGCCAAGCAGCAGGGCATCGCCGTGTACAACGTGGGCATCGGGCCCGGCAGCAGCCTCAGCAGCAGCGAGATGGCCGCCGTGGCCAGTGTACCCGCCACCCGCTACGTGTACTCTGCCCAGAACTTCGGCACCCTGCCCACCATCACCGAGTCCCTCGCCACCAGGATCGCCGATGGTCAGTGGGACCCTAGTGCAGGGGCCTGTACATGTTTGTAGACGATGTATATATACACATACACACGAAGTATCCTCTCTCACAACAACAAACCTAGGAACTGGACACGTGACACCAGGCTGTAATGACTGTGGTAGTGCCGCCCTCTGGTGTTCAGATAGGTTTTGTGTGGACTGTCAACAGTCCGATGTGTAAACACATTGTCGGGTCAGCACATCGTGACAACTCGTGTTTACATGCATCACTAGCGAGATCTGGATGACAGAGATGATGAGGAACACGAGTGAGCTTCAGTGAAGTAGAAGTTGACGAGAGCCATTCCTACTGTGTCCGGTGTTCATACTGTGCCCGTGTGTTCATACTGTGTCCGTGTGTTCATACTGTGCCCCGTGTGTTCATACTGTGCCCGTGTGTTCATACTGTGTCCGTGTGTTCATATTGTGCCCGTGTGTTCATACTGTGTCCGTGTGTTCATACTGTGTCCGTGTGTTCATACTGTGCCCCGTGTGTTCATACTGTGCCCCCTGTGTTCATACTGTGCCCCGTGTGTTCATACTGTGTCCTGTGTGTTCATACTGTGCCCCGTGTGTTCATACTGTGCCCCCTGTGTTCATACTGTGCCCCCTGTGTTCATACTGTGCCCCGTGTGTTCATACTGTGCCCCGTGTGTTTATACTGTGCCCCGTGTGTTCATACTGTGCCCCGTGTGTTGCAGAACTCCCGGCATCCGGCAGTCTACCTGCAGCAACCCCAGGTGAGTTGACGGACGCTCGAGTAACGCAGTCACTCGCTAGCGAAGAAAGAAAAATAAAAGAACGGACGATGTATTTTTTTCTCCGGTGTATTTTGTGTCCCTCATGTCCATCGCCTGTGACAATATCTACCTGCTTTGAATATAACCGTTTCCTTGACAACGTGGCAGGTTGCCTTCAGCGAGCTGACGTGGCCTTCTTGGTGGACGGGTCGTCAAGTGTGGGAGAGACTCACTTCCAGCGACTTCTCAACTACGTCAAGACCTTCTCCAGCCAGCTGCCCGTCTCCCCCACCGGTGTGCACGTGGGGGTCATGCAGTTCAGCAGCCTGCCCTCCACAGAGTTCGGCCTCGGCGTCTACACGGACAGGTGAGTGTTGTTTGTACTGACAGTCATACTAACTGTACACACCTGTACTGACAGAGAACTCACTGCCCACACTGACACATTCACAGGTGTTCACATTCACAGCACACTACACAAGGAGGTGTTGCCGTAAAGACAGTAACTTCGTGTTCATAGGCAGCCAGTCAGCTCTCTACACTCACAGGTCGGAGGTGGAGAGCTCACTGTCCACACTGATGTTCTTAGATACTTAGTCACTGACACTGGCAGTTAGTACACTGGCACTTGATACACTGACAGTTGATACACTGGCAGTTAGTACACTGGCACTTGATACACTGGCAGTTGATACACTGGCAGTTGATACACTGGCAGTTATTACACTGGCACTTGATACACTGGCAGTTGATACACTGGCACTTGATACACTGGCAGCACTCAGGGATGACATCACTGATATCCTGACACAGTGAGTGTAGTGTCGTCACTGACCGACATGATGACAGTGTCTACAGTGATTGAGAGAGAAGGCAATGATGAATGTCCGATCTGTTTGCACTCCAGAGAAAGTCTTCTCAAGGCGATCGACAACATCCACTACAACGGCGGTGGCACCAACACAGGCGCTGCCCTGGAGGCTGCTCGCACCCAGATGTTTTCGCAGGGCATGGGCGCCCGCGCGCAGGTACCCCGGGTGGCTGTGGTGATCACGGACGGCCAGTCGTCGTCCATGACGGAGACGGTGAAGCAGGCGGATGCTGCACGCAAGGAGGGCATCAGCGTCATTGCAGTGGGTGTGGGCAGCGGCGTCAACCAAGCGGAACTGCGCGGCATCGCCGACAACCCTAACGACGTCTTCAACATTAACGACTACGACCAGCTGTCGACCCTCAGCGCCAGCATCCTACAGCAAGCCTGCAAGGGTAGGTCACTCCCCTCTCTCATCACTCCCCTCTCTCATCACTCCCCTCTCCCATCATTCCCCTCTCTCATCACTCCCCTCTCTCATCACTCCCCTCTCTCATCACTCCCCTCTCTCATCACTCCCCTCTCTCATCACTTCCCTCTCTCATCACTCCCCTCTCTCATCACTCCCCTCTCATCACTCCCCTCTCTCATCACTCCCTCTCTCATCACTTCTCTCTCATCATTCCCCTCTCTCATCACTCCCCTCTCTCATCATTCCCCTCTCATCACTCCTTGACAACAGTCACCTCTCGCACACCAACTTCTCCAAACAACTGAACCGTGACAGTCTGCTCCAAATGTTGCTAGACCAGACTTTGTGGTAAATACTGGAAGCTTCATTGCCTTTTAACTTTGCCCACTGAACCACTTCCTTGCATCTGTCAGAGCTGAGAGGTTCTCACAATACATTGCAGTCTCCATGTTGACAATAAGGTTTGAGCTTGACTGCATTTGTGTTTCATTCCAGCCACAGCCACAGCTGCTCCGGTGTCTGCTACCCTCAGTCGTGAGTAAAGACAGAAATCAGTGTTGTGGTAGTGTTGTTGTAGTGTTGTTGTAGTGTTGTTGTAGTGTTGTAGTGTTGTAGTGTTGTGGTAGTGTTGTTGTAGTGTTGTTGTAGTGTTGTAGTGTTGTAGTGTGTGTTGTAGTGTTGTAGTGTTGTTGTTGTAGTGTTGTTGTAGTGCTGTTGTAGTGCTGTTGTAGTGTTGTAGTGTTGTTGTTGTAGTGTTGTTGTAGTGTTGTAGTGTTGTTGTAGTGTTGTAGTATTGTAGTGTTGTTGTAGTGTTGTTGTAGTGCTGTTGTAGTGTTGTAGTGCTGTTGTAGTGTTGTTGTAGTGTTGTTGTAGTGTTGTAGTGTTGTAGTGTTGTAGTTGTAGTGTTGTTGTAGTGCTGTTGTAGTGTTGTAGTGTGTTGTTGTAGTGTTGTTGTAGTGCTGTTGTAGTGTTGTAGTGCTGTTGTAGTGTTGTTGTAGTGTTGTGGTAGTGTTGTTGTAGTGTTGTAGTATTGTAGTGTTGTGTAGTGTTGTTGTAGTGTTGTTGTAGTGCTGTTGTAGTGTTGTAGTGCTGTTGTAGTGTTGTTGTAGTGTTGTTGTAGTGTGTTGTAGTGTTGTTGTAGTGCTGTTGTAGTGTTGTTGTAGTGTTGTTGTAGTGCTGTTGTAGTGCTGTTGTAGTGCTGTTGTTGGTGTTGTAGTGTTGTTTGATGTTCGACTGACACATTGTGCTTGATACACTCATCTTTATTTAATCTCACATTAGCCGACGCTCAAAATAAAGTCAAGTTATATATATATACTGACCAGCACAGTCAGTTTAAAATCTCTCTCTTGTTTAAAGTTGTTTTCAAAATGTCGGTTAGAGAAAGGTCTTTACAGCAGACGACGAAGGATCCCCTCAGTGTAGTTATTCACACCCAGGTGAAGGTTGTCAGGACTTGGCACCACTTGGTGTCGCTGCTGTCAGTCCACGTGGCCTGTGTCACTCGGGCAGTAGTTTGTACTCATGTCACGTGATGATACATGCCGACCCTGCTGACAGTAGTCGGTTCAAAGCCCGTCACACTTCAGCTTCACTTGTTCCTTGTTTTCCCTGCAGCATCCGTGCACGACCCCTGTCAGGACGCCCTCCCCAACTGCGCCTCCTACGCCGCCGACACCTGCACCACCTACGCCGACTGGGCCAAGACTAACTGCCAGCGATACTGCAAGCTGTGCACTCGTGAGTACAGACAGACAGACACACTGACACACACACACACATATACACACACATACACACACAGACACAGACACACAGACACACAGACACATACACACATATACACATACACACACATACACACAGACATACAGACACACAAACATACAGACACATACACACAGACACACATCACAGACAGACACACAGACACACACAGACACACAAACACACACACATCAGCTGTGACGACTGACCTGAGCTCACCCCCCAATGATATGTTGCAGCCCTCAGGGGCGATATCCTGCCGACCTGCACCGACAAACGCAGCGACTGCGGCAGCTACGACAGCTCGGTGTGCAGCGACCCACAGTACAAGGGGTGGGCGCGAGACAACTGCGCCTTGTTCTGCGGCCTGTGTGGTCAGTTCTCTCCCTTGGCTGTCTCTCACGTCTGTCTCTGTGCTTTCTCCTTTCCGCTCACTGTCTGCCTGCCTATCTGCCTGCCTGCCTGCCTGCCTGCCTGTCTGTCTGCCTGTCTGCCTGTCTGCCTGTCTGCCTGCCTGTCTGTCTGTCTGTCTGTCTGTCTGTCTGTCTGTCTGTCTGTCTGTCTGTCTGTCTGATGGGCATGCTAGCTGTTAGCTCGCTCTGTATTCTGGAAGGTACGAGAGAGCCAACAAAGCAGACGTGGCGGGTGGGTAGCTGGGTGAGGCGATCATGCTTGAATATCGTGGTTCCGGCCACGTGAACAGAGATGTTATACAATGATTAATATCATCTACGAAATATATATGAGTATATATATGTGTGTGTGTGTGCTGTCTGCGTGTTTTCACCCTGTCTTGTCATCTGTGTGCAGGATCGGACACATCGTCAAACGGATATTGTAAGTCGGTTTGTAACTTGATTTACTGTAACATTAAGATAATGAGCGATAATTAATTATCCTATGAGTCTACCAGTTGTACTTAAGTAGCTTTGACAAAACTCACAATCAGCAACATGGCGCACAGCAGTCGTGTAGGGACCGTGGTGGATTATAGAATGTCATGACTTACCGCTTACACATCATGTCATCACGTGGCTCTGTGCATGACATGACATGACATCTGTAATGCTGATGATTCACGGTCATTATGACAATTTACAAGCATGTTGATAATACAAAACAGCGAAGTTCAACAACAATCTGTATGCAAATGTACAGGTTCACATAATTTGAACCTAAGGATACGGTCACCAGGCATCTTCTCTTTCCACAGGGTCCTGACTAATGTTAGTACAGGTAGTTCACTATACTTCCATCCATCCATCCGTCCATCCATCCACACATCTATAAATAGTTTAAACATTACCTACTGAATAGCATGGTATGTACAGCAGCATCTCAATGCTCAAAGTAACCTACTAATGACAAGAGAGAGAGAGAAACGGGGTGGACGAGCTAGGGAGTCTATAAGGGAGGGGTGACGTAGCTAGGGAGTCTATAAGGGAGGGGTGACGTAGCTAGGGAGTCAATACGAGATGAGTGACGTAGCTAGGGAGTCTATAAGGGAGGGGTGACGTAGCTAGGGAGTCTATAAGGGAGGGGTGACGTAGCTAGGGAGTCAATACGAGAGGAGTGACGTAGCTAGGGAGTCAGTAAGAGAGGAGTGACGTAGCTAGAGAGTATACGAGGTGACGTAGCTAGGGAGTCAATGAGTGACGGACATGTGGCTGTTTCTCTGCAGACGGCCAGTGCTTCTACAAGAGCAAGACTTACTCTACCGGCGAGACGTGGTACGACGGCTGTGATTACCAGTGCACTTGCGAGAACGGCCAGACCGGCCAGTACAGGTGTTACAACAGGTAAGTGTGAAGTAAATAAAGTAAAAACAAAACGTCAACAGACGTCTGACAAGAATCTCTCCAACCATTAATCCATCCACCCGTCAGAGCGTCCGTCCAGACACTGGTGCTACTATGGATCTCTGTCACTGTTGTTAGTGAGGATCCCTGTTGTAGTGGGTGGTTTAAACACCGTTGTTAATGGTGACGCCTGTTGTAGTGACCAAGTAAGTCAGATCACCTGCTTACCTGTGAACATACCTATGTGTCAGGTGTCCGCTGTACCAGAACCTGCCCGCGCAGTGCACTCTGGTGAAGGCGCCTGGCGAGTGCTGTCTGCAGCCCGTCTGTAACTTCAATCCCACCATCACCTCCAGCATCACCTCCGGCCGTGGCCAGACTGCCAGCGGCATGAGTACGTCACCTTATTATGTGACCTCCAGTGACCCTTCTTGACCTTTACACGTCACCTTACTCAGAACTGCTCGTCCTCTTGTCTACCCTAACGTGTCATCCACAACTCAAACATCACCTTATTTATCGTGACGTCATCTTCATTACCTGACGCGATGTATCAATCTTGTGCCGACAATGTCGTCGCTGCAGGTGAATTATTTACACACTTCGTGAACTGTCCTGCTTGACCTTGTCATGTTTATCTTTCTTTATCCTCACCAGTTGTTTTCAAGACATATTCTGCCGTGACATCACGAAGTCACTAAACTTGTTTGAATATTACATAAGTGTCATACCCTTGACATGGATCTGCTAAGTACCAAATCACAAATCACCACTATGACATTGAAAGACGACGACGGTGGACGTTCAGGTTTGCTGACCTGTGGAGACGCTGACGTCAGAAGTTAGCAGGTCAAAGGTCGAGCCCTCCCAGTGTATCTTTTCTGCATGTTGTCCCCCCCCCCCACACACACACACACCTCGGCAGGGTGTCGCTGGTCACGTGACAGGCACTGTATCCGCTGTTGTTATGTTGCAGGTGTGTGCGAATACCTGGGCCACCAGTATGTACAAGGAGAGAGCTGGGACGTGGGCTGTTCCTCCAAGTGTACCTGTCAGAATGCTCAGACCGGCGAGATCCGATGCCAAGACTAGTACGTGTGGCTGGCTGGCTGGTTGGCTGGCTGGCTGTCTCTCTTTCTCTTTGTCTCCTGCCATCCGTCTCTCGGTGTCTCACTGTCTGACCCGCTGTCCCTTCTTCCTCTGCCTCATGTAGTATGATGCATAATGAGTGCTCAGGTGTTTATACGCACTACACTGAGTTACCTGTTACCTGTATCTGTGCCCACCGTTACCTGTGATGACCCTGGTGTTTGTGTGCTGCCTCCGTGTCCGTGTTGACCCCCAGTGACACCCGTTGCTGTGTGCAGCTGCCCGCGGTACGGCGCGCTGCCCTCCAACTGCCACTTGCAGCAGAAGATGGGTCAGTGCTGCGCCGAGCCTGTCTGCGAGTTCAACACACAGGTGGGCAGCATCACCGGCCACGGCATGACCAGCGGCAGAGGAGCAGGTGAGTGAGCCTCACTACTGTCACCGTGCTCTGACACTCACTGTCATGCTATGTCATTCATGCTTTGTGTGTCACTACTGCTGGTGTCACTGTCACTGCTGTTAGTGTCACTGGTTGTCACCACTGCTAGTGTCACTGTCTGACCCGCTGCTAGTTTGTGTTGTGTTGTCGTCATGGTTACAACATCCACTACTGTGCTGACATCTGCTGACGGCGATGAGAGTTGCGTCCCTTGGCCTACAGGCTGCGGATCAGTTCTCATTGACATTGTTTATGTTTTAGTGCTTGTGCTTCGATTTGGATAAAAGTGTTGGACTTTCGTGTTCACATGTGCTGCTGTTGCGTGTTCTTCATGTTGTGGTGTGAATCAGGACGGTACATGGTGTACATACAGTTATAAAGGTGTTTGAAGTGCGAGCTGTTGGATCTAATGGCGGGAGCACTCCGCCTGCTTCACTGGCTTCGGCAGCGGCACGGAGCTACACTTAGTAAACTGAAGTGATGATCACAATCTTGCAGTTTCATGTGATAACATTTCAACATGTTGTCAACATGACTCAGTATCGTCCCAGTGTTCTGCTGATGTCACTGACCTTATTGTCTGTCGTTACCCTGACATCTACAGTTATCGCCCTTTGCTGTCCTCGCCTCGTTCTTCCTTCTACATCGCTGTTGTTATTTTGTGATCTTGTTCGACATCTTTGTTACTGTTTTGTTAACTTGCTCCACATCTTTGTTACTATTTTGTGATCTTGATCAGCGCAGTGAGTCTTCTGTGGCTGAGATTGCATTTTACACATTGCACTTATCATCTACAAGTGTTAGCATCTTCTGTTTCCAGCTGTTATAACATTTGACTTAGTGGTGTCCACGCTGTGTTTATGATTGTTATCACTGTGGTGACAGATGCTCACCCCACCGACCCCCTGCCCTGTGTGGACGTGCTGCCCAACTGTGCGCAGTACACGCAGTCCGCCTGCAAGGACCCCTACATCCCCTGGGCCCGGGACAACTGCCGCGCCTTCTGCAACCTGTGCAGTAAGACCTTTCTTGACACATCAACCATACTGAACAGCAACAAGCACGTTGTTATTGTCGTTCATTTACCAAAGAATGCTTGTGATGAAACACTAAACACACAATACTCTCGGCTGAGTAGCGTAGAAGTGAGGTAAAAGAGAATGAGACAAGGGTTGTAATACAGTCTGACAAGAAAGAGTAATTTCCACACATCTTAATATCTTGACAAAATATGTTCATATGTTGACACAGTCCAGAGCGGCTTCTGGCTCTTGCTAAGTACACACGTCGTTTAGTTTGAAAAAGATGGCTGTGGTGTCGAAATAGAAAATACCAGTGACAGGATAAGAGTCAAATACAACGTGGCATCTCTTTTATCAGCCCAGAACTTTGTAAATCAGTGTCACAAACACTTTTTTCTTTGCAGCAACGGGCAGAGCGGTGGCCACACCAAACGGTAAGTCTACTGGGCGGTGACTGTACCGAACTCAGCTTTATTTCACTTTCCACGAGAATTTTTAATTTAACTCAGTGTCTTCGCTCCACTTTAAATATTGTCTAGAACTGTAGATGCACAGTGATGCTATTTCTGTGTGTTGCCCGTCAGGGGCACGTGCCTTGTACTTCTTGTAACGATGACCATTTGTGACGTCGGCAGACAACTGCACGTACGATGGCAAGATGTACAAGCAGGACCAGACCTGGCTGGTGGGCTGTGACCAGCAGTGTGTCTGCGAGGACGCAGTCTATGGCTATTATCGCTGCTATAACAGGTGAGTTCCGCTCTCCCTCTAATGGCGAGACAGATAGCAGCTTGACGAAAAGGAAGACATCAAGAAGAAAGGGTTTTAGTGGTCCTAGAAACACGTGACAAGTAATGTCTACAGTAGTGAGCTGTGCTGTAAGGGGATCCTGTGGTCTTGTGCAGATGTCCGCAGTACACCAATGTACCCTCCGAGTGCACCCGAGCCCCGGCAGGTGACGGATGCTGTGAGACGATCACGTGTCCCGCCAGCAGCCTCTTGACACCATCCACCACCAACATCCTGTCGCTGGGCTCCGGCAACGGCATCATGCAGCCTAACCCCCTCTCACCCACTGGTCAGCTGATCCAAGTAGTACCCACCCTGCCACCCGGAGCAACAGTGGGACCCAACACCGCGGTGACTGGTTACCAAGTGCCTCCTATCAGTAGGTCTTGCTTTTCGACAGATTTCAGTCCTTTCTTACTGCATCTGTGTGTGTGTGTGAGAGAGAGAGAGAGAGAGCGTAAGTGTATGTGTGAGAGAGAGTGTGTGTTTCATAACTCAAAGCGGAAGATTGTTTGGTAGAGACTCAGTAGGTGAAGAAAGAGTTGTATAAATGATACAAGTGGCGCACGGGGATGCAGATGGGGAAGAGAGAGAGATGAGGAGATGGAGGGAAGAAGTGAACACATCACTCTGTCAAACTCTGCCACTAACTTGTTCCTTTGTCTCCCTTAGGTGGATGTCTGTACAATGGAAAGGTGTTTGTGCAAGGCCAAAGGTGGGACGATGGCTGTATCCAGGTGTGCGAGTGTACCAATGCCTCGCAAGGTTTCTACTCTTGTTCTTCAAGGTATATTGATGTGACACATCCTTAACTGACGTTTGTACTCATGCAACCCACTCTGACCACTGGTGTTTTCAGATTAGTCATGTGATGATGTCAAATATGATTATTTGATATTGTCGTTAACAAAAAACTGACATCATGTCTTCGTCCTCGACAGGTGCCCCACTTATCAGAACCTACCTGTGGGCTGCACCCTACAGCAAGACCCAGCTGACGCCTGTTGTCGCGTACCTGTATGTCAGCCAGGTGTGCAGTCGATTCCTGTACCTGTATACACGTCAGGCTCGGTGTCCAGCAGTCAAGTTCGCCCCCCGAACTTCTCCGAGCTGCTCCCCACAACATCCACCCTGTATGTGACTCAGCAGTTCTCGCAGGGGGGAGGAAACACACCCCCGTCCATGCCTACCGGGCCAATACCAACCGGCGGTATCGGTGAGCCTCGCTCTCGCCTCTTCATCCCCATCCTCATAATCACCATCCTCATCGTCATGAGCACAACCTTATTGTGATCACCACACTATTCTCACCATGATCAGCAGCACCAGCATCATCCTCATCATCATTACCAGCACCATCCTTGTCATCAACGCTTCTGCCTACGTTTCTCTGAATTATCTCAGTAAAGGTCAATAAAGTTGAATAAATAAGTAGAGCACCAGTAGGATCGTAGTTCGTCTGTTGGACCTTCTAAGGACAATGGAGTCTCAAAAGATATTTTAGACTTTTCTGCAAGCTGCCGACAGTGTGAGGGTCTACAAGCAAGTTGTGTATTTTGGGTTACCAGGATACTGTGTGTACAAGAACAAGATGTACCGCCAGTCCGAGAGGTGGGTTGACGGCTGTGACTACAACTGCATCTGCGAGGACGCCTCCACGGGCTTCTGGCGCTGCGCCGACATGTGAGTGGCTCAACACCTCGTCAGACATGTTGTGTGTCTGGCTTGTATTTTGTTTGTGGGAGATTCTCTAACGCCTGTCTCGTCGTAAACATCATTGGCACGCTCATCGCGCTCTCTTAGTTTAGTCTCTTGACCTATGACCTACATGGTCGGAAGGAGGGAGGGAGGAACGAGAGAAGAAGTAGCAGATTACTCAGTTGTGGTCTGTAATGGCTGAAATCCAATCTTTGGTGTTTTCTGGTGATGTGCTAAATGAAGGTGTAAGATAAGTTAATGTTTTGCTGTGCTGCAGGTGTCTCAAATACCCGCCAATGAACCAGTACTGTCAGCTGATAGCCGACCCGGACTCGCCATGCTGCAAAAAGCCCTTCTGTCAAATCCCCGGAGTTCTCGGAGGTCTTGTGGGCCTGGGGTCCACACCTATGCCTGTGGTCACAACGATGCCATCCGTCTCTTTCACCCCTACAGAGTCACCCAAGCCCGGTGGGTGAAGTTTCTCCAAGTGTAGCCTCGACGTAGAAAAGTTGTCACGATCACTTCATTACACTTGGCAAAGGGTTAGCTGCGGTGGTTGTCGCAGGGGAGGGAGGCTGACTCTTGTTGGGGATGTAAGGGGCGAGATGCGAAGACTCGTGCCACCCAGTCTGAGGACCGTTGTGTTCAGACTAGTGATGTCACGAGGACTAGAGTTTACAGACTAGTGAGTGGTCATGATTAATTGTAAATAATATTACAAATATTTGTGTGCAGCCACTTGTGTGTACAAGGGCACTCAGTACGCTCAGGGCCAGCAGTGGTTTGACGGTTGCGACTCCAAGTGTGTCTGTTATGACGCGTCCTCCAACCTTTACACCTGCAGCCAGAGGTAGGCACTTACCTCAGCTCTCAGGAGCGACATCCGCCTCCTGTGTGACTTCTCTGTTTGTTCCTTTGTCGAGTCTTTGTAAAAATGTAAAGTGTTTTCACCTAAGGAGTATTTTAGTTAGGGTTACTACTGACAGTAGCTTCTGAGAACTGATGCGGAGTAGAAAATGTTCTCACCTCACCATGTGCTGACTGTCGTGAGATTCAACCCAGTCAGCTGTTACTTACACTATGCATTCAAGAAACATGAACACGATTTCGTGTCTCCAACCATTAGTTCACAGATAATGCGGGTGAAAACTGGGAGCAAGGGGGTGCGGGAGACGAGAACAAGGCGGTGATTAGAATTACAGAGCACACAGCTTTCACCAGCACTGATCATTCTTCTAGGTCCGCCTATAGGGCCCTCACGTGCACAATTCAACATCATTTTCATCACAGCAAAACAGAGCTGCATCGGTTAGGTCTCTTCCATTGCTAGAGTTGGATGCACTGGATGGCCCGAGGTCATAGGTGAGGTGAGGTGGAACTGAGCTGACAAAGTCATGGGAGGTCTGGAGCCTGACACAATGCTCGTAACCCACCTCTCGTCATCTGTATGCTGACAGTTACCTTTACTAGTAACAAAACGAAACCTGATTTAGTTATTTTCTGTATATAGACTATAAAAATGAATCATGTATAAGATGTCAACACAATGTCAACGCTCACCTGTCTGCCCGCAGGTGTTCTACATACTACGGAATTGACACCAGCCGCTGCACCATGAAGCCTGACCCCTCCGACCCCGCCTGCTGCACCATCCCGGTGTGCACGCCGATAACTGCGACCCCACCCACAGGTCCCACACCCGTACCCTCCGTCCCCGGTGGAAGTTTCGTGGTCACCAACGTGCCTGGGATAGGTGAGCTGCCAATGTTAGGGTAAGACACAGGTAGATAGAACCGCTCACCAACGGACAGACTGGTCCTGACCCCTCAACTTAGTCACTGAACAACAAAGAAATGGCTGAGAAAAGGAAACAACCAAGGCTGTGAAAAAGCGATGTTTAAAACATACAAACATTTAGCATACACGAACAATTGTATTAACACATAACAGCTCAGTAGCTGGGGCCGCTCGCTCACCTGTCATCCGTATCACACTGTGAGTCACTCCATCTCCTGTCTCTCTCTCCAGGCTACTGTGACTACAAGGGCACTCGCTACTCCCAAGGACAAGTGTGGCAGGACGGGTGTGACTACAAGTGTAACTGTGTCGATGCCAGCAAAGGACAGTACCAGTGTAACGAGATGTGAGTAGTGCTCACCCGGGGTAGAGGTGTTAATGATAGTGTCGGGCTAGTAATAGAGCGTGTATTAATTGTAACATTATATATATATATATATCATAGTATGATTGATTGATTGACTGATTGATTGATTGACTGATTGATTGCAGCTGCCCACGTTTTCCCGAACTCCCAGCTGAGTGTCGACTGGTTCCGGACTTTGCCGAGCCCTGCTGCAAGAAGCCGACCTGCAACTTTGAGGGCATCGCCAGCGGCATCAACGGCCAGGCCAACCTGAACACCCCCGCCCCTGTCCTCACCCCCGCCCCAGGGAAGACTGGTGAGTACAGGCGTGTACGCGTGTGTGTGTGTGTACGTGTGTGTGTGTACGTGCTACACCTCTGGGTACATAAGGACGAATGTACACCTGTACTTGTGTACCCACCCGACAGTGTGCACTAGTTGCTGTGTACCCACTGACTGTGGCGATGCTGAGATGATGTTGTGAATGTTGCAGCCGTGTGTGTGTACAACGGCGTCAACTACTACCAGGGGCAGACCTGGGACGACGGTTGTGACAGGCGCTGTCGCTGTGAGGACGCCGTCCAGGGCATCTACGTCTGCAACGACAGGTCAGTCACACCGACAGCAAGAATTGTACTGAAGCGACCAGTACTGATACACCAGGATGATTAACAACCACAAAGGAACGCTGCACTCAAAACTCTGTTACTAATAAAAATAGGAGAATGAAATTACTATAAAAGTTTGGTGATTAAAAGTGAAGGTCAGATGAAAAGCTGTAGAAATATGTTTCTACAGGTCTGTAGTCAACAGTCGATAGACATTTCAGGGAAGGGAAATTTGTTTTCTTTCTCGTGTGACCTTTGATTTTATTTGTCTTGACGATTGTTTTCTCTCTCTCTCTATCTGTCCACAAAAGTTAAAATACTAGAGAACGAGAAAATGACAATTTGTTCACAGTGAAAAGAACTTTCTAAAGATGCAATGACGACTACACCATAAAACGGAGAGTGCGGCACTTGTCAATCTTGATGAAAGCTTTGGTGTCTGATTACTAACCAGGTGTGCCAAGTACCCGCCACTGCCCTCCACCTGCATGCTGGTGACCGACCCAACAGACCAGTGCTGCAAAATTCCTCAGTGCAACTTCATTCCGGTGCCTGGTGGGATATCAGGCCAGGGACCAACGCCCTACCCCACTGCTGTACCCGGCCACATCCAGGGACAGGCCAACGTACCCACACCTGGCCCCGGGATGCAGGCCCCCAAGATAGGTACTGCTGTGTGTGTGTGATGAGAGGTACTACTGTGTGTGTGGGATGAAGGGTACTGCTGTGTGTGGGATGAGAGGTACTGCTGTGTATGATGAGAGGTACTGCTGTGTGTGTGGGATGAGCGGTACTGCTGTGTGCTGTGTGACGTTCTCGCAGTGTGGCTGGCGCTAAGGTCGAGTGACTGGCGTGTGTGACGTTACCTCGGGGTGACTGGTGGTGTCATCTGTGAGCGTGGAGCTGTGGTCGGGTGTCTGGTGTACCTGTGCCGTGATGTCACGTGAGTCTAGTCCTTACTCACTGTGAGTGGTGTGTGGGGCAGGCTACTGTGTGTACAGCGGAGTGCGGTACGGCCAGAAGGAGACGTGGACTGACGGCTGCGACTACAACTGCACGTGCGAGGATGCTGACATTGGCAAATATCTTTGCGATGAAATGTAAGTTTAGCTTGGGTACATGGCAATCCCTCGTGTCATAACTACAGTGTCACGACACCCGAGACAGGAAGTCGTGTGCATATCTTGTAGCCTTTATCCTAAATGATGGTCACGATGGACTACAGGTCATTGGTAGCTAAACGGCTTAACATCCAAGAGTTTGTTTAACAGTAATTTGTTGGTATTACAGTCACTGACCAATGATGTTTAATTGCTCATGTCGGGTAAAAATAGATAATGTGACTGTTTGATTGGTTTGTTGTTTGATTGGTTTGTTGATCAATTGAGTTATTCGTGACCAGATGCCCCAAGTTCCCCAGTCTTCCAGCAGAGTGTCGACTGGTCAAGGACCCCGCCAAGCCGTGCTGCTACAAGCCGGACTGTTCCTTCAGTCCCCTCTCGGGTGGCATCACTGGGGCAGGCGCCACGGTGACCCCAGGCCCTGTTTCCACGATTACTCCCCCCTTTGGGCCTGGAGTCGTGACGATAAGTCCAACCTTCGGCACCACCCAGTCGCCTTTGCCTGGTGAGCAGTTTGCAGTCACATCAGTCGCATCAAGGGTATCAGGTCTCAAGATGTTGCCATGTTATTATTAGCAGTTTTATCATCGTAATTATGACTACACCACGAGCGGTACTCATTAAGCCAATGTAACCTTACCTCAGGGTTAACTATGGACCACAAGCGCTACCTCAGGGTTAGCAATGGACTAGAAGTGTTGGGGGAAGGGGGTCCTGGAACTAGAAGCAGACGAAAATGTTGGCGGTTTGTTGATGTTGATGCTAGAGGTCACACACCAAGATGGTGAATGTGGAGATGAGTAGTGCTCACAGCCATGGCCACATACAGTTGTCCGTATTGAGCGGAGGTAAAGCAAACCCTGGGGTATGGAAGTACATCTACATCTGCCTGGTGAACAACAAGCATGCCAGACTGTACACAAGAGGCACGCCAGCTGACACACCACAAACAACCATGTGTAGACAATAAATAAGAGTAGAATGCTACATACAATCCACCCGACAAAGTGTGACAGCAAAGAGTTTCTGTGGCTTGCAGTGTGCGTGTACCGCAATGTGCCGTACGGCCAGGGCCAGACGTGGTACGACGGCTGCGACTACCAGTGTGTGTGTGAGAACGCCGTGCAGGGCATCTACAGGTGTAACGACAGGTAAGCCAAACGTCCTGCGGAGACATTGTGGACCATGGCTTTGTTTACAAACACCACATCACATGACAGCATACCTATCTGAATCTTTAGATGCACTCACTGTAAATGTCAGTGATGGCCGCTCACACTTTCTTACCAATGTTGTTGTCGTGGTATTGGAGGGAAGCTTGGTGCTAGTGCTAATGTCTGACGGCAGGACCTCCTGGCCTTGCCGGACAGTTTTACAACTTTGTCACCGAACGTTTTCTGTACCCGATACAGATGTCCATCGTACCCGGTACCCACCGGTGTGAAGTGCACCATGAAGCCTGACCCCAAGGACCCCATGTGCTGCCTCCTCCCGCAGTGCGACACGCCTTCCCCCACACCCATCTCGCCCAACGGCCCGTACATAGTGCCCACCGTCGCCCCGCAGGTAACTTTACTTTCTTTTCGGGTCTGCGGGTTGGTTGGTTGGTTTTTATGGGACGGGCATCGGTTACACCCGTCACGCCAATTTCTACGTATGTTCTGATATTTAATTTATTAGCCAACCATTCCATCAAAGGCGGTCTAAGATTTACTGATGTACCCAGTGTCCTTGTGGCCAGATGCTCTGACAGGGGAAGCTCTGCTTTCATCTTCGTGCACGCGCTTAGTTCATGTCCTAAAGTAAACATTATCACTGACGCTTGACACTCTTTGGTTGCTTGCAGGGTGTCATTACGGGTGGCAGTGTCACCCCGACTCCGGGACCCAGTGGTTCCACAGTTAATCCACCGCTAGGACCGACCCAGGCTCCAGTGCCTAAAGGTGGGGAAGAAGTCTTCTGTGTACAGATTTCAAGTGACAAATTTGAGCGATTGAAACTGAAGTCAAAGCTTGTTTTCAACAAACAGCCAAGTCCTTGACAATATTAGGCCATGTGAACAAAAATACAGATATGTACATTGTTTTGCAGACGTGTGCGTGTACAAGGGTCTGGAGTACAGACAGGGTCAGAAGTGGCAAGATGGCTGCGACTACAACTGCGAGTGTGTGGACGCCCCTAACGGCCAGTACCGATGCACGGAGATGTGAGTGCCTGCAACATTTCACAGAATTGTGACAATGCACAAGTTGTTTGGCTAAAGTGAACCTCAGTGTCAGGTGCTTTCTGATGAATATGTATATGAATATACATGTATGAATCTGATGAATATATCCGCACATTGACGTGAGTCTGTGTTGTTGTGTCATCAGGTGCCCGCGCTACCCACCCATCCCCAGCGGCTGCTACATGGTGCGTGACGTGTACAACCCGTGCTGCCAGACACCCGTCTGCCCCTTCCTGCCCACGGAGCCTCCCACCCAGACCCCGTTACCCGTTGTGACGTCAGCCCCTCCCACGGCACCCAACGGACAGACGCTTCGTCCTCCTTCTCTCAACACTCGTGAGTACCCGCATGTCCTCCCTTGGTCGTCATGACAATAGTTGTACACGTGTTGGTGGCTGAGGTACACTTACAGGCTGGGTTAAAGTTCAGACACAGACAACGGGGACCCTAACCCCTGCTCACCACCAAAAGCATTAACTGACTTGAAAGGTGTCCTTTATAATGGCCGTGACGTAATCCCTCTAATGTGGTGCGTAACTAGTCACGTGGTTCTGTTTGCTGACAGCGGCGCCGACAAACGTGTGCATATACAACGGCGTGCCCTACACCCAGGGCCAGACGTGGACCGACGCATGCGACCTCCGGTGTCGGTGCGAGAACTCCAACCTCAACATCTACCGATGCAACCAGCGGTGGGTGCTATATTTAGATGCTGTTTCACTTTACTACAACAACGTGTAGTCGTGGTGGTTTCGTCCGAGAAAGAGAGAATGTGTTGAGTGGACGTTAGTCACAAACCTGTGTCATGACACATCAAGGTATGTCACACGTGAAGTCTGAGGATGTAGAAGATATAAAAGTCAGGTGTGAATAACTTACGTATGAAGTCACCAACGACAGCAAAGACTGACATGGTGTAAAATAATCAAATAAAAATAACGATAACATTTGTCGGTTTTGCAGGTGCGCGAGATACGATTTGTTGCCAGGGTGCACCTTGGTAACCGACCCACGTGACTCCTGCTGTCTGGTGCCATCCTGCCAGCCGTCGCTGCCCCCCACTCAGGCCCCCAACGTCAATCCGGGCAACCAGCCAACCTCCAACCCCACAGCCATACCTATCCCAACCGCCATCCCAGGTGTGGTGGTCGGCAACTCAGTAAACAACCCTAACACAAACAACCCTAAGAATGAAAGTGAGTACAGCTCATCCTACTTATCTCGAGCATAGTGGCATATCAGTGACTGTGAATACATTTAAGATTACTTTGTATTTTTACTTTATCGACTTTGTTTCCATGTGTAGGATGTTTACTTCACAAGGTCTGCTCGCATTTGATGTGGTGGTGGTGGGGAGGGGAACCTTTTGTGCCGCTGGTCATTTGAATATTTACAACATCATTCGCGGGCAATACACAATCATCAACAAAGTTAGCCTACTGTATGTGGTCAAGCTGTAGTTTTGCCAAAGCATGTTAACACTTGTGACATGTCACTGCCAGTCCGCCTTGGCTGGGTGGACCTAACGGCTCCCTACCCGGGCCTAACCTTATGTTGATGGTTGACTCAGTTCGTTTGTAGTCTTTCGTGTGAGTTGGCATCCTGCAGAAACACGCTTTACAAATTGTTATTATTGTTGTTCTTATCATCGTTGTTATTTCACTACACCTTTCTGGGAAGGCAGTCTTCCACATAGAATTTAACTGCGATATCATGGCTTGAAAGGAAGTACAAAGCTTGTCAAGCGGAGCAGCTAGCCACCTACAACATTCTAAACAGTTTTCACACATACAGAGATAATCTCGCTTCTCACGCCCGAGGTCTAAACATGCAAGTACGCACAACTTGTGTGTCACGTGTCCGTGTTGTTACGTCATAACTAGAACTGTTGTGACTCACGCCTTGTGTGTGTGTGACGTGTGCGCAGCCATGTGTGTGTACGACGGCAAGATCTACAAGACAGGTGAGACGTGGATGGACGGCTGCAACTACATCTGCGAGTGCAAGGACCAGACTACTGGCCGATACGAGTGTCACGAGAGGTAGGTGTCAAGGCCATCGTCTAGTCTCCCTTCCGTCCACTGTCACGTGTCTACACTCCGGACACTCCCTCCCACGGCCTTATAGCCAATAAAGTGATTGTCGCAATAAAACTCCATAAATTGTGGGTAACATTGACTTCATTATTTGGGATTTAACATCGTGGCTCTCTAATAACGAAAGTCCCAAACACTGACTCACGTGACCACTGATGACGTCACGGTGTGTGGCAGGTGCCCGCCCTACATCAACGTGCCGTCCTACTGCGTCATGGTGGTGGACCCTAACGACGCGTGCTGCAAGCGGCCCGTGTGCGCCAACCCCGTCACCGCCACGCCCGTCCCCAACCCCTTCTCCACCCCCAACCCCAACCCCGTCCTCACGCCGGCGCCGCTCACCAAAGGTACGTCACACTGACCCCTGACTGCAAGACTCCAGGACTCGCTGTCAGGAGCACGCGTGGGGTACTCCAGTGACCTCAGTTGACTTAGGATGACATTAGTGAAATGATATCAGTAAAAACAGTTCATGATTTACTCCATGTGGGTGAATAAACAAGTGTTTACTGGAGGTTTATCAGGTGGAGTGAATTCTGGCTTCAAACTCCAAGTCAACTATCGCGCCAATGCCAGTAGTCATTATTCTCATCCTATATTACATTTTTTAAATAAAAGAACTCTTTCAATAACAAGAAGAAGGTAGGGGTCAGACAATAATAAAATGTTACCTGTAGCAGGTAATATCATTCATGCTTGTCATCAGACGTGTGTACCTACAAGAACGCCATCTACGTGGAGGGCCAGCAGTGGTACGATGACTGCTCTAAGGTCTGTGTGTGTGAGGACGGCAAGACCGGCTTCTACCGCTGCTCAGACAGGTATGTCTGCTGCTCCTGTTTCTTCTTCCTTTTTTTTCTGCTGCTGCTGCTCTGCTCTGTTCTCATACTCCACGCTCGGTGACCAGAGCTGCGCCTCACGTGTGTCTGTGACGTCACCAGGTGCAAGACTTACGAGACAGTGCCGGCCGGTTGCACGCTGGTCGTCGACCCCAAGGACCCCGCCTGTTGCAAGGTGCCTCAGTGCGCCCCGACCCCAGGGCCAGCTGGCTTCCCGACACCCCTACCCGGACAGAGTCCCACACCCTTCATCGTCACCAACGTCCCTGGTGTTGTCACCGGCCGCCTTCCGACACCTACCCCGGGTACAAGCGGGCAAACGCCACCACCTAACAGTAAGTACATTAAAATTATTTACGTGGATAACTGGTTTTCGTATGGTTAGGACTTCTTATTGTGTTTGTTTTTGATCTGTAGGTGTAGCTCACACTTGAGGCAAGTGGACAGTTCATTAACACTGAGTAGGTCAGTAGACTGAACTTTGTACACATAGAGATCATCATTGTCAGTGTGACATCAGTCAAGGGTAGACAAGATGACGGGTATGACATCACGGTGTACAAGTATTGCTGATTGTGGTAATCTTCATGTATGTGAAATCTGGTCTTGATGCGCACCCATACCCGCCCACCCAGCCACACACACAACGGCGCACCGGAAGGGAGTTGTGATGGCGGAAAGCTGTGAGAGCAACTCACGAAAGGATGGTTGATGTACAGCTAAATGACCTTTGACTCTTGTACCTGTAGTCTTACCTAGAACTGTGTCGTCTCACCTGTAGCAGGGTAGCTAATGACACACCTGTGTCTGCAGACGCCTGTGTGTACAAGGGTCGTCAGTATGCCCGCGGACAGCGCTGGCAGGACGGCTGTGACTACAACTGTGTCTGCGAGAACGAAGTCACTGGAGAATACAAGTGTACAGAAAGGTAATGTCTGGACTGCCTGATTCATCCTTCTTCCTATCTCACACACTTTGAGTCAAACTCATAGAATGCCATGAAAGTAAGCGGACTTGTCCTCGGTCTTGCTCAGAAATGTTACATGACTAAATGTTTTGTAAACATCATCAGAAAGTTTTGTCACCAACCTGTTGCTCACGTTCCCACAGCCTTAGACCGACTGACCTTGTGGACACAAGATGTCTTTGTCGTCGTGTTTCAGATGCAACAGCTACCCCCTGGTTCCTCCCCAGTGCCACATGCAGGCTGACGCCAAGGACTTCTGCTGTGAGGTCATGGTGTGTGACCTCTCCATCAGCACCCCCAACCCCTTCCTGACACCAGCGCCCGGCACTAACCCAACAGGAACCCCCGGCCTGCCCACTGTGGTACCCAACCCCAACCAGAGCCCCAACCCCAATGAGACCCCCAAGCCCATCCCCGGCACCTCCTCCCCAACGCTGAACCCTCCAATCACCCCCAACCCCCTCGTGACCTTTGCTCCGCAGCGTGAGTGTTTTGTGCTTTCTCTCACTGACACCTGACACTGCAGTCACCTGTCACACGACCAATTATCATCTGTCACTCCTGACTATTCTCGCTGTGATCACCTGTCAGCCTGTCACACAATGTTCACTTCACTAGTGTCACGGTGTACGAGTGTCGTGTGTGAGTGAATGTCAAGTGAACGTACCTGAAACTTTGGTCCTGATGCACGCGCGCACACACGACAATCCATCAGATCACACGTCACTACTGACGACAGCGCGGATGTTGTTGAACAGATGTTGTCTGTCCATGGGTAGCAGTCGGCTGACTAGTAATTAGTAATTAAGTCACAAGCTGGAACATTCTGGCGCGTGTCTTTGAGGATTACTTGGCTGATGTTTGTTATTAAACTTCAAACTGAAACATTCTGGCGCGTGCAGCATTCTGCGTGTACCGCGGGGTGGCGTACCGACAGGGCGACACGTGGGAAGACGGGTGCACCAGGCGATGTCGTTGTGACGACGCGTCCAACAGCGTCTACACCTGCTTCGACAGGTAAGTGAAGGAGAGTACCTGTGCCCTGTGTAAGCACACTAAGTGTTAGGAGTGACGTGCTGTGTAAGCAACTGAACGTCACTACAAACGTCGTGTTGTCTCCTCCACAGGTGTCCTTCCTACAAAAATGTTGACGCCTCGTGTAGACTGACTCTGGACCCCAATGACCCCTGCTGTCAGGTGCCTGTCTGTGGAGCTCTGCCTACTCTGGCTCCAACCTTCAGTCCTGGCCAGACACCTGGCGTCGGCCTCACCCCGGCACCGACACCCACGCCCTTTGCAGTACCCCAGAGGATTCCCGGAGGCTCCATCACCGGCGAGAACCCCAACACTAATCCCAACGGCAAGAGCAGTGAGTAGAATGTCAACAAGGAGAGTTGTTGTGGTGTCAACAAGGAGAGTTGTTGTGGTGTCAACAAGGAGAGTGTCTGTAGTGTCAACAAGGAGAGTGTCTGTAGTGTCAACAAGGAGAGTTGTTGTAGTGTCAACAAGGAGAGTTGTTTAGTGTCAACAAGGAGAGTTGCTGTAGTGTCAACAAGGATAGTGTCTGTAGTGTCAACAAGGAGAGTTGTTTAGTGTCAACAAGGAGAGTTGTTGTAGTGTCAACAAGGAGAGTGTCTGTAGTGTCAACAAGGATAGTGTCTGTAGTGTCAACAAGGAGAGTTGTTGTAGTGTCAACAAGGAGGGGGGGGGAATTGGTGTTTTACGCCGTGTCAGCAGCTAAGGCTATATTACGGCAAGCAGCCAGCCCTGTAAACAGATGCCACGTGCAGAGAAAGATCAGCGTGCCCGAGACGAGAAATGAACTCAGGGCAGCCAACCTTCACTGTATTGGTGACAGGCGCTAACAGCGCTAACAGCGCTAACAGCGCTAACCGTTGCGCCACCGGACCGCTATCAACAAGGAGAGTGTCTGTAGTGTCAACAAGGATAGTGTCTGTAGTGTCAACAAGGATAGTGTCTGTAGTGTCAACAAGGAGAGTTGTTGTAGTGTCAACAAGGAGAGTTGCTGTAGTGTCAACAAGGATAGTGTCTGTAGTGTCAACAAGGAGAGTTGTTGTAGTGTCAACAAGAAGAGTTGCTGTAGTGTCAACAAGGATAGTGTCTGTAGTGTCAACAAGGAGAGTTGTTGTAGTGTCAACAAGGAGAGTTGTTTAGTGTCAACAAGGAGAGTTGTTGTAGTGTCAACAAGGATAGTGTCTGTAGTGTCAACAAGGAGAACAAGCAACAAGGAGAGTTGTTGTAGTGTCAACAAGGATAGTGTCTGTAGTGTCAACAAGGTAGTGTAGTGTCAACAAGGAAGAGTTGTTTAGTGTCAACAAGGAGAGTGTAGCAACAAGGTCAACACTGTAGTGTCAACAAGGAAGAGTTGTGTAGTGTCAACAAGGATAGTTCTGTAGTGTCAACAAATTGTGTAGTGTCAACAAGAGAGTTGTTGTAGTGTCAACAAGGAAGTAGTGTCAACTTGTAGTGTCAACAAGGATCAACAATGTAGTGTCAACAAGGATAGTGTTGTAGTGTCAACAAGGATAGTGTCTGTAGTGTCAACAAGGAAGTTGTTAGTGTCAACAAGTTGTTGTAGTGTCAACAAGAAGAGTTGTTGTAGTGTCAACAAGGAAGTGTCTGTAGTGTCAACAAGAAGAGTTGTTGTAGTGTCAACAAGGAGAGTTGTTGTAGTGTCTGTTAGTGTCAACAAGGAGAGTTGTTGTAGTGTCAACAAGAAGAGAGTTAGTGTCAACAAGGATAGTGTCGTGTAGTGTCAACAAGGAGAGTTGTCTGTAGTGTCAACAAGGGAGTTGCTGTAGTGTCAACAAGGATAGTGTCTGTAGTGTCAACAAGGAGAGAGTTGTTGTAGTGTCAACAAGAGAGTTGTTGTAGTGTCAACAAGGATAGTGTCTGTAGTGTCAACAAGGAGAGTTGTGTAGTGTCAACAAGGAAGAGTTGTTGTAGTGTCAACAAGAAGAGTGTCTGTAGTGTCAACAAGAAGAGTGTTGTAGTGTCAACAAGAGAGTTGTTGTAGTGTCAACAAGGAGAGTTGTCTGTAAAATGTCAACAAGGATAGTGTCTGTAGTGTCAACAAGGAGTAGTGTTGTCGAGTGTCAACAAGGAGAGTTGTTGTAGTCAACGATGTGTCCAGTGTCAACAAGGAGAGTGTTGTAGTGTCAACAAGGAGAGTTGTTGTAGTGTCAACAAGAGAGAGTTGTTAGTCAACAAGGAAGAGTTGTTGTAGTGTCAACAAGGAGAGTTGCTGTAGTGTCAACAAGGATAGTGTCTGTAGTGTCAACAAGGATAGTGTCAACAAGGCATGTTGTAGTGTCAACAAGGAGAGTTGTTGTAGTGTCAACAAGGAGAGTAGTGTCTGTAGTGTCAACAAGGATAGTGTCTGTAGTGTCAACAAGAAGAGTTGTTGTGTGTAGTGTCAACAAGGAGAGTTGTTGTAGTGTCAACAAGGAGAGTGTAGTGTCTGTTGTAGTGTCAACAAGAAGAGTTGGATAGTGTCACAGGAGAGTTGTTAGTGTCAACAAGGATAGTGTCTGTTAGTTCACAAGTTGTTGTAGTGTCAACAAGGAGAGTTGTTGTAGTGTCAACAAGAAGAGTTGTTTGTAGTGTCAACAAGAGAGAGTTGTTGTAGTGTCAACAAGGATAGTGTCTGTAGTGTCAACAAGGATAGTGTCTGTAGTGTCAACAAGAAGAGTTGTTGTAGTGTCAACAAGGAGAGTTGTTGTAGTGTCAACAAGGATAGTGTCTGTAGTGTCAACAAGGATAGTGTCTGTAGTGTCAACAAGGAGAGTTGTTGTAGTGTCAACAAGGAGAGTTGTTGTAGTGTCAACAAGGATAGTGTCTGTAGTGTCAACAAGGATAGTGTCTGTAGTGTCAACAAGAAGAGTTGTTGTAGTGTCAACAAGGAGAGTTGTTGTAGTGTCAACAAGGAGAGTTGTTGTAGTGTCAACAAGAAGAGTTGTTTAGTGTCAACAAGAAGAGTTGTTGTAGTGTCAACAAGGATAGTGTCTGTAGTGTCAACAAGGATAGTGTCTGTAGTGTCAACAAGGAGAGTTGTTGTAGTGTCAACAAGAAGAGTTGTTGTAGTGTCAACAAGGAGAGTTGTTGTAGTGTCAACAAGGATAGTTGTCGTAGTGTCAACAAGAAGTGTTTAGTGTCAACAAGGATAGTTGTTGTAGTGTCAACAAGGATAGTGTGTCTGTAGTGTCAACAAGGAGAGTTGTTGTAGTGTCAACAAGGGAGAGTTGTTTGTAGTGTCAACAAGGATAGTGTCTGTAGTGTCAACAAGAGAGAGTTGTTTTGTGAAACAAGAAGAGTTGTTGTAGTGTCAACAAGGATAGTGTCTGTAGTGTCAACAAGGAAGAGTGTCTGTAGTGTCAACAAGAGAGTCAACAAGATAGTGTTGTAGTGTCAACAAGAGAGAGTTGTTGTAGTGTCAACAAGAAGAGTAGTGTCAACAAGGAGAGTGTGTAGTGTCAACAAGGTATAGTGTCTGTCAACAAGGAAGTTGTCTGTAGTGTCAACAAGAAAGAGTTGTTGTAGTGTCAACAAGTCAACACAACAAGGATAGTGTCTGTAGTGTCAACAAAGAAGAGTTGTTTTAAGTCAACAAGGAATAGTGTAGTGTCAACAAGAAGAGTAGTGTCATTGTTTCTAGTGTCAACAAGGATAGTGTCTGTAGTGTCAACAAGGATAGTGTCTGTAGTGTCAACAAGAAGAGTTGTTGTAGTGTCAACAAGGAGAGTTGCTGTAGTGTCAAGAACAGTGAACATCGGCAATGATGGCGAGTGTCGGCAGTGCCCGGATATTTCAACAATAACAATATCATGTCTGTGCATGGGGCAGAGAGAGGACGACGTAAGCTGCAGAAAGATATCGTAGCTGCGTGCGCCTGTGTGTATGTGTCACGCATGTCTGTGTGTCTGTGTGTATGTGCAGGTCACACCCACTATGGCAGTGTCATGTAGTGTCTGTGTCTGTGTGCAGCAATGTGTAGTTACAAGGGGATGACGTACACCCAGGGTCAGAAGTGGGATGATGGCTGCGACTACAGCTGCGAGTGCGTTGACGAGAAGACGGGGCGTTACGTCTGCAACCAGAAGTAAGTCACGTGGTGACACAACTAAGGGTCTGCAGGACACAGGTGGCAGCTAGACTAAAAACAATGAATGTACTCTGTAGACTGGAATCTTTAGGTCAGTTATTTATTTGAAAGAAACATTGTTACGTATGTGCACACAATAGTTGTCAAAGCTTATAGTGTTGACATGTCACAAACATCCGTTGGTGCTGGTGTAGTTTAACATTCTTCATCGACTAAGTGTATTAAACCTAAAGACCGGCTCTCACCTGTTCACTTGATTACGCGCGACTTCCTCACCTGTGGCCCAGGTGTGACACCTATGTCAACGTCCCGCCCTACTGCGTCCTGGTCAAGGACCCCAACGACCAGTGCTGCATGACGTCACAGTGCATGCCGCCAGTCACTCAGGCTCCGACCTTCTATCCTGGTCAGCCCACCCCGGGTAGAACAGTCCAGCCTCCTCTCTCCACTCCAGTCCCCTCCCCCGGTAAGTTCAGCCTCCAGCCTTGACCTTTCTTCACACGATCATTGTAACAAAAGGGAGCTTACTGCGGTTAAGATGAGCTTTCTCTCACCCATCCCCACTCGTCTGTGTTTGTGTTGGATGTGAAGTCTGGCTTCGAAACCCACTTCTTCCTGAAATACCTTTCATAATCCAAAGAACGATTAAGCTCTCTCCATCATCCCCCATCTTTGTCCATTCACTTCACTTGTGTTCGCCCTCATCCCCTTCCAAGTCTCGTCTGTCTCTTGAGTTTCTTTATTGTCGGGTAAACTCGCGGTTCTTTGGTGCTACCGTCTTTAGGGCACAAGGTACGTAGCTCACCTCCATACAGGTAAAAGCGATCTACAAATTCCATGATGATGATGATGATTTGAATATTGGAGCATTAAAGAATAAACGGGTAAAGCGGAAGATGGGAAGGAAGGGAAGGTTAGTTGGGTGCTGGGGTGTGTTTCTCCTCCTAGCTGACCAAGGGTGTACCCGGGGTGTTTCAGGCAGCGTGTGTATCATGAATGGCCGGTCCTACACACAAGGACAGCAGTGGTACGATGGCTGCAAACAGATCTGTGTCTGTGAGAATGGCATGACAGGCTTCTACAGATGCACCCAGAGGTAAGCAAGCCGAGCCTAGACTGTACCCAGAGACGAGGGCTTTACCCAGAGATAAGGAAAAGTTTATCCAGATGTAAAAGAAAGTGGAAACAAAAACCAGAAGAGATTTAATTACAAGTCTACCTGGTTATGAATGTATGGAACCCTGTGACTAAATAAGTACACTGAGTATATGTACGAGTACATTGAGTAATTACACGAGTACATTTAAGATTTGAAAGCTCGGGCAACAGGCAGAGGACTGTCGACAATGACATCATGTAGTATGCCGAGGTCTGTACAGCTTGCTCCATGTTATTGTACGAACACATTACTGTAAGCAAGCTTCATGATGGCTTTTGCGTCTTTGTCACAGGTGTGCTGATTATCCTAACAGCGATCCAACATGCGTGGTTGTACCTGATCCCAGTGACCCTACATGCTGTACTGTGCCCCAGTGCCCCAGTGTCCAGAACCCCAACATTCCACAGCCAGTGAAGGGCACGATTACTGGCAGCGGTACCCCGTCCACTCCTGCACCCACACCCTTAGGTCAGACTCCATCGCCAGGACAAACCTTTGCACCTGGTCAAACCTATCCTCCTGGCTACACCTTCCCACCAGGCGGTACTCCTCCACCAGGTATGACACCTGCACCTGACCAGATCTTTACACCTGCACCAACATACCCACCAGGTTACACTTTCCCAACAGCAGCAACACCAGGACCTGGACAGACTCCAGCACCTGGCCTGACTTATCCACCAGGATACACCTTCCCACCAGGTGGCACGCCACCACCAGGTATGACCCCAGCACCAGGACAAACATATCCACCCGGCTATACCTTTCCAACGGCAGCAACTCCAGCACCCGGAATGACCCCAGTACCAGGACAAACATATCCGCCCGGATATACTTTCCCTCCTGGAGGCACTCCTCCTCCTGGAATGACACCTGGGCCTACTTTCCCTCCTGGTTACACATTCCCGACGGCGGCTACACCTGCGCCAGGTCAAACTCCTGCACCTGGTTTAACATATCCACCCGGATATACATTCCCTCCTGGTGGTACTCCTCCACCCGGAATGACACCTGCCCCTGGAAAAACATATCCTCCAGGCTACACCTTCCCAACTGCAGCCACGCCGGCACCTGATCAGACACCCACTCCTGGCCAGACATACCCGCCAGGATACACATTCAGACCAGGTGATACGCCACCACCCGGAATGACACCAGCACCTGGAATGATAGTCCCCACACCGGCCAGGACATACCCACCAGGATACACCTTCCCAACGGCAGCAACTCCAGGTCCCAACCAGACTCCAGCACCAGGTCTGACCTATCCACCAGGATATACATTCCCGCCAGGCGGCACCCCACCTTCTGGAATGACCCCAGCACCCGGCCAGACATATCCACCCGGATATACATTCCCTACAGCAGCTACACCACCTAAGGGATTCACAGTAGTTCCAGGTGTGACCTATCCCGCGGGATACACATTCCCACCAGGAGGCACTCCTCCACCTGGCTTAACACCCGGGCCTACATTCCCACCAGGGTACACTTTCCCCACAGCAGCTACACCTGGCCTCGGCATGACACCAGCTCCAGGTCAGACATACCCACCTGGCTACACCTTTCCACCAGGTGGTACACCACCTTCTGGTATGACGCCAGAGCCAGGAAAGACATATCCACCTGGATATACCTTCCCCACTGCAGCAACACCTGCACCTGATCAGACACCTCAACCTGGGGAAACCTATCCACCCCATTTTACTCTTCCTCCAGGAGAAACCCCATCACCCATTCAAACGTTCCCCCCTGGCTACACTCTACCACCGGGAGTAACACCTGGGCCTGACATGACACCACCTCCATGGATGGTTTTTACACCCGGGCCAACCTTCCCACCCAATTACACATTCCCAACAGCAGCTACTCCTGCACCAAACCAGACTCCAGCACCCGGTTTGACCTATCCACCTGGATACACATTCCCACCAGGTGGCACTCCACCTCCTGGAATGACCCCAGCACCAGGACAAACATATCCACCCGGATATACATTCCCTACAGCTGCTACTCCTGCACCTGGACAGACACCTGTACCTGGCCAGACCTACCCACCAGGATACACTTTCCCACCAGGAGGCACTCCACCACCAGGAATGACGCCAGCACCTGGACAGTTTCCCACTCCTGCCAGAACATATCCCCCAGGATATACTTTCCCCACTGCTGCTACACCTGCACCTGGGCAAACAGCAGGACCTGGGTTGACATATCCACCAGGCTACACGTTCCAACCAGGTAACACACCTCCTCCAGGTATGACTCCAGCACCAGGTAAAACTTATCCACCTGGATACACATTCCCCACAGCTGCAACACCAGGACCTGGACAGACTCCAGCACCTGGCCAGACTTATCCACCAGGATACACCTTCCCACCAGGTGGCACACCACCACCAGGTATGACCCCTGGCCCTAATGTTTTCACACCTGGACAAACATTCCCTCCCGGATATACCTTCCCAACGGCGGCTACACCTGCACCAGGTCAGACTCCTGCACCTGGTTTAACATATCCACCCGGATATACGTTCCCCCCTGGTGGTACTCCTCCACCCGGAATGACACCTGCCCCAGGACAGACATACCCGCCAAGATATACATTCCCGACGGCCGCTACACCGGCACCTGATCAGACACCCACTCCTGGCCAGACATACCCGCCAGGATACACATTCAGACCAGGTGATACGCCACCACCCGGAATGACACCAGCACCTGGAATGATAGTCCCCACACCGGCCAGGACATACCCACCAGGATACACTTTCCCAACAGCAGCAACACCAGGACCTGGACAGACTCCAGCACCTGGTCTGACCTATCCACCAAGATATACATTCCCGCCAGGCGGCACCCCACCTTCTGGAATGACTCCAGCACCCGGCCAGACATATCCACCCGGATATACATTCCCAACAGCAGCTACCCCACCACCAGGGTTTACTCCAGCACCTGGCCAGACCTACCCACCAGGATATACGTTCCAACCTGGAGGTACTGTTCCACATGGATTGACTCCTGCCCCTACCTTTCCACCCGGATATACCTTCCCTACTGCAGCCACTCCTGGACCTGGGCAGACCCCAGCCCCAGGTCTTACTTATCCACCTGGCTACACCTTCCAACCAGGTAACACGCCACCACCGGGAATGACTCCTGCTCCAGGTAGAACATATCCTCCTGGGTATACATTCCCAACAGCCGCCACACCTGGACCGGGACAAACACCTTCCCCAGGTTTAACTTATCCACCTTTTTACACTTTCCCTCCTGGTGGCACTCCTCCTCCTGGTATGACGCCTGGGCCTAATGATGTCTTTACTCCCCCCAACACATACCCACCCGGGTACACATTTGCTCCAGGAGTAACTCCGCCGAAGGATATGACAGTCCCACCTGGTGTCTTCCTAACCCCAGCACCTACATTCCCTCCAAACTACACATTCCCTACAGCAGCCACACCAGCACCCGGAATGACACCCGTGCCTGGCATGACCTACCCACCAAACTACACCTTCCCACCAGGTGGTACTCCGCCTCCAGGCATGACACCTGCACCCGGAAAGACATATCCTCCAGGATACACATTCCCTACAGCTGCTACCCCCGCACCTGGTCAGACATATGCACCCGGGCTCACTTATCCACCTGGATACACTTTCCCGCCGGGTGGCACCCCGCCTCCTGGAATGACTCCCCCACCTGGGATGTTCCCAACTCCTGGTCGCACATATCCACCTGGATACACGTTTGTACCTGGTGTCACACCTCCTTTGGGCCTGACACCTGCGCCAGGTCAGACCTATTCACCTGGATACACCATGCCACCTGGAGTCACCCCACCTCCCGGGTTCACACCTGGTCCAGGAGAGACGTTCATTCCTCAGCCAG
The DNA here is from genome assembly GCF_003073045.1 of Pomacea canaliculata. Lineage (NCBI taxonomy): Eukaryota > Metazoa > Mollusca > Gastropoda > Architaenioglossa > Ampullariidae > Pomacea > Pomacea canaliculata. Next base: position 23,084,909 of record NC_037601.1, read on the forward strand.
GAGTCACACAGACTCCCAAGCAAGGTAAGCACGTTTCTCTGTTCTTACACGTTGTCACGTGATGTGTGAACAAGGTCGCCAGAGTCGGTTGTTCGTTCACAGACGGAAGCTTGGAGACGGCAGACGACATGTCAAATGACAAACCGAAATCTCATTGTTTGCAGAGGTTTGCGTGTACAACGGTGTAAGCTACAGGGAAGGACAGCGCTGGAGGGACGGCTGTACCTATGACTGCGTGTGCATTGATGCCAAGAGTGGACAGTACAGGTGTACCGACAGGTAAGTGAGCTTTGGAATAAACAGCAGTGCTGAGTCAGGCTTGTGTGGCTCAAGGTATAGAAGTGTATTTGTTGTGTGTGAGACAGGCAGGCACACAGACACACACACAGACACACAGACAGGCACACAGGCAGGCAGACACACACACAGGCACACAGACAGGCACACAGGCAGGCAGACACACACACAGACACACAGACAGGCACACAGACACACACACAGACACACACACAGACACACACACAGACAGGCAGACACACAGAGACAGGCACACAGACACACACACACAGGCAGGCACACATACACACAGGCAGACACACACAGACACACAGACACACAGACAGGCACACAGACAGGCAGACAACACAGAGACAGGCACACAGACACACACACACACAGACAGACACACACACAGACAGACACACACACACACACACACACAGGCAGGCAGTCGCGGCACCTTCCCACGCATTGCACCTGCTGACACTGGCGTGTGTGTTGACAGGTGCGGCAAGTTCCCGGCTATCGTGACCAGCGGCTGCACAATGCAGCGCGACCCCAACGACCCCTGCTGTGAGATTCCCGTCTGCACTTCTGGTGCACCTACACTCTCCCCGACAAGCAAGCCCGGGGAAATCCCAACAGTCAGCCCCAACCAGGTGCCCAACTCGGGTAAGTTCCCACCTGTCCATCAATCATCAATCAGCGCGCTATTTACAGCAGGAACATTGGTAACAAGAACAAACAACTAATCCTTATGATGTCATCGTGTTGCAGCTGTGTGCGTCTATCAGGGTGTGCCGTACACCCAGGGGCAGATGTGGAACGACGGCTGCGACAAGCGCTGTCGCTGTGAGGATGCCATGACACGCACAGTCAGCTGTGACGACAGGTGAGTCAGCAGCTAATACACGTCAGTCAGCTGTGACGACAGGTCAGTCAGCTGTGACGACAGCTGTGATGGTACCTCAGTCTAGTGTCTTGTGGAATCGCAAACATGAAGCAGTCAGGAAGAGACAGTTGACGCCGGATGTTGCTGAGAAATGAGACAATGTTGTGGAGTTCAGTTGTAGAATGCACTGTGAACACGCACACACATCGTAACACCTGTATTTTCTCGTCGTCTGCAGGTGTCCCACTTACCCCAACATGCAGCCCAACTGTCGCATGGCCACTGACCCCCAGGACCCCTGCTGCCAGATACCAATCTGCTCCAACCCCAACACCGGCGACCCCACCAGGGTGATCACTGGCCTCCCGGGTACCATCAGCGGCAACAGCCTGCCACCGCAACAACCCAACCCGCTGGTCCCGAGAATGAGTAGGCGACTTCTCTCCTGAATGCTTTTCTTCCTCTTTCTCTCCTTGTGCTCTGTGCGCACCCTCACAGCCCGCAGCAGGGTAGCAGTACAATTAGTGTACACTGTACGGTGTACAGGTAGTAGTGACAGCATTGTGCATGTGATGTCTGGCGTGTGGATGAGAGAGAGAATGAGGGAGGGAAAGAGGTGGATGCGGGTTTCACGCGATGTCACGTGCGCATGTGCAGACGTGTGCGTGTACCGCGGGGTGGAGTACAACCAGGGCAAGACGTGGGATGACGGCTGCTCCTACACCTGCGTGTGTGACGACGCGGCAGCCGGACACTACACCTGCACTGAAAGGTGTGCTCGCCTGCCAAGCCTGCCATCTACCTGCACTCTGGTCCAAGACCCCAAGGATCTCTGCTGTCAGGTCGCCAGCTGCCCTGTCAACCCCACCCCACAGACTGTCACCCCCTACACCGGACCCCCGACTGCAGCCCCCACTAGCAAGACGCTGGCCCCCAACCCCTTCGTCACCCCCGCGCCATCGCCAGTGCCAGGTGAGTTCCAGTCAAGAAGTCCTGTGTAAAGAAAACGAAAAAATTCTTACTTTTTTTTTTTTACAAGTATGCAAGTAGCTAAAGATACAGATAAAGATAAAGGTACAGGTTTCGTGCAGAAAATAATTAGCTGGCTGTTAATAATTTTTCAAACTTTTTTTTCAGGTATGTGCCTGTTCAAGAACCAGTATTACCGCGAGAAGCAGGTTTGGTACGACGGCTGCAACGCTATTTGCACCTGTGAGGATGGAAACACTGGTTTCTACCGGTGCCAGTCCAGGTGAGATTCACTCCTTTTAGTAAATTGATTAAGTTGATTAAGATGAGCTGTCCCACGTGACCAGTGTTTCTGAAATTACATCGAGGAAATTAAGGGATGTGTTCGATCGTTTTTTTTTTTAAATCGAAGTTGTTTGTGTCATGGGTCGAATCCAGCATTTATCGAGAAATCCTTACACTGATCATGTGTTGAATGAACAGGTGTGGTGACTACCCCAAGGTTGACCCATCCTGCATCATGGTACCCGATCCCAAGGATCCAACATGCTGCCAGGTACCCGAGTGCCCTCTGATCCCGTCAGGCGGCACGACTCCCGGGCAGCCCACCATCATCAGGCCCACTCAGCCCACTGCTGTCTTCACCAACATGCCCACCCCGTCACCTCGCCCAGAAGTGACACCTGCGCGCGGCCCTGACGGCAACACCTTGTCTCCACAACCCGCCTCCACACAGGTGCCGGAACTTCGAACAGGTGGGCATCCTCCTCTCCAACTACAGTGTTCTTTCTTTCTCAGTTTAATCGCCATCTCGCTTTTGTCTCGCGTCTTTTCGTGTTCTCCTATGTCTGACATTAATGCGAGTGGTTCATGGACCTGGTGTGATGAGAGTGCCACTGTCATTTGATGCAGGGTGCTACTACAAAGGTCGGGTGTACCATGGCAACGAGCGATGGGATGACGGGTGCGAGTTCCAATGCGCATGTCTGGATGACATGACCGGCCAGTATGAGTGCAACGAAAGGTACTGCATCCCAGTCACCCCAGTCTGTCACACAAGTCACCCTAGTCACCCCACAGCTTCACCAGTGCATGACATGTATTGCACCTCAATCTGTCAGAACACAGTGACGAGTGAAGTCACACAGTACTAGCACCAACTCTGTCACAACCATGTGTTAGTCTGTCAGTCAGTCTGGCACAGCCTTCAGAGCTATTGCCGAGAGAAAAACATCAGTTGTGTTAGAATTAATGAAGGCGATGACACATTTTACTGACACGAGGCAAGACAACACAAATTACTTTTGCTGCTTCTGAGATTGATTGATTGATTGATTGATTGATTGATGATTGACTGATTGATTGATTGATTGATTTGTTGATGATGGCAGGTGCCCACGTGTGCCCTCGCTTCCCAGCGGCTGTGTGTTTATCGCCGATCCCCAGGACTCGTGTTGCGAGGTTCCTTACTGTGACTTCGGACCCCATCCCTTCACCAACGGTATTCCAACACCCAACCCTAACCAGGTGAGACCACCACCACTTCCTACAGGTACATGCGCTTTCTCCTGTCAAGCTGTGCGTACACACAGACGAACTGAATCGTACACTGAATGAACATGTTGATGCATCCGACTAGCGACTACCTAATGTTGACTGTCATCCCACCTTGTGCAGACGCCAACTACTCACACAACTGTGGCCGTCTTCATCCCTGGCTTCGTCACCAAGTTCGGCGGCGGCGAAGCAACGACAACATTTAACCCCAACAGCAACATTGGAGGAACCAGTGGTGAGCTTTCTTCCTTTGGCTAGTTGACACGTGAGGTGGTACAGGCCCCACGGATCTTTGTGAAGGCGGGTGGGGTCCTCACTTTCTCTCACTCCTTCCCTAACATCGTGAACCGTCTCAGGGGGAGGGGAGCTTTTTATCCAAAAAGTTGTCAGTTGGGGGTAATTACACTTAAAGTATTAAAAGTTTTACTGTTATCCGGGAAAGATGTCGGGTGGATACAAGGGAGTTGCTGATCTCTACTCTGTCATGTTGCCTGTGTATGTACCCACAAGTGAGTTGTTCATCTACATTTACTGTCGTTTCAGAGGTGTGTGTATACAAGGGGGTGCTCTACCGCGCCGGTCAGACATGGAATGAAGGTTGCTCCCAGACTTGTGTGTGCGACGACGCAGTTCATGGACTTTACAGCTGTAAAGACAGGTGAGAACTGGCAAGAAATCACCATCACTGTCAACAGCAGTGTGAAACATATTTACTCAAGTAAACGTCCATGTATAAATAATTTGTTATTATGGTAATGTACAGCCACTCTATATAGTGAACTTGTTAATGTGGTGTGTACACAGTTTGTTATTATTGTATTGCTACAGCCACTCTGCATAGATACATCTATAATGTGTTGATATGATGTGTTTACAACCACATGTATGTATATAGAAATGTAATTCATGATTGAGATATATATCGATAATATATCGATAATATGAAAATGTTGAAGAACTAGAAGGACGTGAACAGACTGGAGCTCCACCAATGTCTGGGCGACAGTAAAGACTAAGATACAAAGACTAGAAGTCAGCCTTCAGGACGTGTCACCACTGGTGACGTTCCAACAGATGTTTTAATGACAAGGTGTCATCCAGTGACAGGAGCATTGTCAGCAATGATGTCCCTCTCTGATTTGCACGCTTTCAGATGCCCAAGCTTCAGTCAGCTAGATGCTGCCTGTGTGCTGCGCACCAACCCCGCCGATCCGTGCTGCCTCGTACCCGACTGTAACCCCAACTACATCACCCCAGTACCCGGCGGCGTGGTGAGTGGTGCCAACCCCTCGCTACAACCCGCCACAGGCCCCAGCGTCACTGGCACGCGCCCTGACATCATCATCGCACCCACAGCGGCACCCGCCATTTTCACAGGCACCCGACCCAATATCAACCCCAACAACCCCAGCATGTCAGGCTACAGCAGTGAGTATAGGATGCTTTTCTACATTTGGCTCGCAGGTCTCACAGGTCTCACAGGTCTCGCTGGTCTCGCAGGTCTCACTTTCCTATACCACGCGCATCACTGCTTGCAACATGCCCACCCCTACAGGCAAGGAGTGCACGTGATCATTGTGTGCTCGTGCTGATGTTTCGCACTGTACTACCCGTTACACTAGCACCATCAGCACGAAAGTCTCAGGTGACCTTTGTGGGACAACTGTCGTGAACCTCGAGACAAGGGTACACGGGCTGGACAGAGGCTGCCCTCGGGCTGATTACACTCTCGATGCCTCCGCCACCCGCGCCGACATGTACATGTGCGCGAAACACTTACACTAAACTGTTAGCCTACCTTCTCCAATGATCAACTGGAGGAAATTTAATCTAATAATTAACACTAGTATCAAATCGCGCCACCCTCTGGCTTCATATTCACTACCTGTGTCCACTGGGCAGCAATAAAAGTAAGAGGTCACAGCTCGAGTAGTAGCAAACACCACCTGCTGACTACTAACACGTTGTAAACCAGGTGCCGAGTGATTCCAGTGACAGTTTAGGCCACAGACAGGGGGGACAACAGGTGAGCGAGCTACAGTAAACCACTCACATCCTTTCTTATGACACCGCTGCCGCTACTGTCTGGATGTAGTTTCTGCTTTTACACACCGGGTGCTGTAGTTGTACCGATAGTCGACATCGTGCCTGATGTTTGACCAAGTGAATGTTGTTGACTCACAAAACGTTTTCTCACACGTGCAGCCATGTGCGTGTACAAGGGGCAGCTGTACGGGCAGGGCAGCCAGTGGCAGGACGAGTGTCAGTACAAGTGCGAGTGTGTGGACGCCATGAAAGGCCTTTACCGCTGCACCGAGAGGTAAGACGTGTCTACACCAGGGATGTTGGATATAGTTTAGCATCTTGATGATGGTTTCTTGGGCCTCGTTACACATTGTACACACGTGCATGGCACTCACAAAGAACATGCTGCAGGCCACGCTCGCCCCTGACGCAGCTGCTGCGTGTGTTTGTTGCAGATGTAGCAGCTACTACTTCCTGCCCAAGGGCTGTACATACGAGACTGATCCCAAAGATGCTTGCTGCAAGGTGGCCCGCTGTCACCCCGCGGACTTCCCCACCCCTACCCCCATGGCTACTTCCATCCCCACGACGGCGCCAGTCAGCACGCCCAAGATTGTCTCGGTAAGGGAGTTCTTGTCTTCCTGCAAGCACTTGATGTTTAGGTGCCTGCAAGTAACGACATAATACTGCAGGTCACGACTATTTAATACATATAATAAAAAGCTTACTGCGCATGTGCAGCCTGGTGAGACGACACCATCCGGCGTGGTGAGCGGTAACCCTGGGCCCGTGTTCCAGGGCACGCGCACACCGATCGGCTCCACCGTGCAGACCTTCACCGGCAAACCGTTCGGTAAGTCACTTTGCACATCACCAGCAACAACAACCACAGCAGTCCTCGTCATGTCTGCCCCCAGCTGTACCTCAGGCTAACTCGCTGCCCTCAGTCCTCCACCATGAACATGTTGGATGTAGACAGCGCCCTCTCAGCAAACGGGGCGGGAGTGGGGCTGGGGAGATAAAAAGTTGGGCTTGGAAAGATTATGTAATTGTTGTGGCCGTGTTGTACAATCATCACAGCCTTATGTTTTGGTCCTTCGTGAACTGTACATGTGTGAAGATCTTGAAGTCCAGTCTTTCTTGACTTATTGACAGCAGTAAGTGCGCGTCAGAAATAGTGTGCGGCCTCGAGGGCAGGAGCTCCGATGGCAGACAAAAGTACTCGCTGGTCAAAAAGGGATCTTGGTATCTTTGACGGCGACTTATGTATATTGTCAGTGACTAAGTGATATCTGACAGTGACCACATGTGATTTACCTGCAACAGGTATGTGCGTATACACGACCGGCGCCACCTACAGTCAGGGACAGGAGTGGACAGACGGATGTGCCTACAGGTGTCGCTGTGAAGACGCCAACACAAATGGCTACAAGTGTGACTTCAGGTATAAGGACAACACCAGATGAGAATTGAGCACAAGGCTAGGCAAATCCCGTTCCCTCTGTTTCTACCAATTCTGTTTCTAACCTTTTGTTGAGCCAGAGACCACCCTCCACTCCTCTTCACGCTGTTGCTACCCGGGTTACCCTGGGCAAGACTCGCTATCTGCTGTGTCTATCTTCCTCCCTCTCCTCGCACCCTGAGGGTCTTCTGACCCAACTTCCTTCTCCCTTCTTTTGGATAAAACTTTACTATCAGATTTCAGGCTTTGTGTTTTGTTAGATTCTGGTTTGAGGTTCGTGTTTACTGGTGGCTTTTAAGTCACAACACCTGTCTTCTACCTGCTACCTACCTTTTTACTTTGGTCTTGCTTGATATGCTGGCTGTTATTGTTGAGGGTGTTGTTGTTATAGAACCTAGGTTTTTCCTAAATATTTTAATGCGATTACTTTTTCTCGCCGTGATATTATTGCCTTAGTTGCTGAATCTGCCACGTATTTGTGTACTAATTAACATTTAATTAGTTGTCGATTATCATATTCATTATCATCTCGTTACCGATCGGACTATATAACTGGAGTCTGGGGGTGGGGCGATTGTCTTGCAGGTGCCCCGTGTACTCTGACTTGCCTCAGTACTGCCACCTGATCACCGACCCCGCTGACCCCTGCTGCCAGAAGGTTTACTGCGAACCTGTGCTGGGCAAAGAGCTGGTGCCGGTGCCTGGCGACAACAGGCCCACCGTGTCGCCCACCATGTCGCCCACCATCACCAACGTCGTGCCAGTCGGCACCCACACCATCATCTCGGGTTCCAGTCTGCCGTCCGGTCAGACCATACCTGCTTTCTTCGGTGGAACGCGTACGTGCTCACTAGACACTAGAACTAGACACTATAGTGTCACTAGACACAGGAACTAGACACTATAGTGTCACTAGACACAGGAACTAGACACTATAGTGTCACTAGATACAAGAACTAGACACTATAGTGTCACTAGACGCAAGAACTAGACACTATAGTGTCACTAGACGCAAGAACTAGACACTATAGTGTCACTAGACACTAGAACTAGACACTATAGTGTCACTAGACACTATAGACACCCAGCCTACTGAGGGGCAGGGATGGAGGGAGGATGCCATTCCAACTCTGGTCTTCTTTCTCTTGTATTTTTTTGTCTTCTTTTTTTATTGTTTGCTCACTGATCTTTATAATTCTTTTCCGTCATCGTCGTTGTGCTCTTCTTGTCCTCCTCCTCATTAATATTATTACCAGCAATGTCTGTGGCCCACGGCGGTGTGCTAATTGTCGTGTCTGTCGTGGCTGTCGTACAGAGGTGTGTGTGTACAAGGGCACAGCTCACCAGCCTGGTGAATCCTGGGATGACGGCTGTGACTTCACCTGCACGTGTCTGAACAAAGAGCCTGGCGTCTATCAGTGCACCAGCAAGTAGGTATTGTTCTGTATAACCACCAGAGTAACACACTGCCATACCTAGTAATATACCTACACAGTAATTACTCCATATACTCAACACATTCCTACCTCCTCTAGTGGTTCAATGTCACCAAAACAGTGACGATTGTCTGTGCCGGGTTCAGATCTTGTCTCGAGCACACTCTTCTTTCTCTGCACGTGGCACTGGCTGCTTGGCACTGATGTAGTCTTCGCTGCTTGTTTCGTGTAACTAATAGCAACACAGTTAAAACACCACAACCTCCACTTAACAGAGATGACAAAGGAGTGTCAACTGTCCAGGTGGTAGTAATCAAACTGTATTCGATGTATACTTTTGTGCACAGGTGTCCCAAGTATCCACCCTTACCCAGGTACTGCAGCTTGGTAGACGTACCCGGCCAGTGCTGTCCCAGCATGCACTGCAACATTCCCGACATTGGGGCCTACACACCGATCCCACAGACCGAGCCCCGCCCCGTGCCCACGATGATTCCAGGCGCCGTGCCTTCCCAGAATCCTCAGATGGTCTTGTCGGGCCTGCTACCCATGACAGGAGCCAGCAACCTGCCGGGCAACGGCTACATCCTGAGCAACCCCAGCGCCATCGGCGGCATCAGCGGTGAGCACGTGGTCTTATCGCGCTAGTCATGACCTGGATGAAAGACAGGTAGAAAGGTCAAGGTACTCACTTCCTATTCTCCTCTTGTTACAAGACGAGGTGTTAGACACCCACAAGGTGAGGCCTACATTTTGTAAGGACGGTTCCCACTTTCCCACCCTCCCCGTATTTTCTCCCCCACTCTGGAGTCAGGCACCCGCTTAACCGCTGGTTGCAGCTCGCTGCACGGGTATTCAAGCGGCTACTGTGCGCGTGTCGTGGGTGGACGCGGCGCTTCAGCCACTGGACTGCCAGCAGCTTGTGTAAAATATGATACCATGGTAACCAACTATTATCACTGCACAGATGTTAAATTGTTGTTTAATCATTGTTATATCGGTGTTGGTGCACTGTAACCATGGAGATTCAGGAACAGGGTGTTTCTGAGGAGCAAGTTATCCTAACAAAGGATCACAACATATCACGCAGTGGATGCAGTCACGTTGTCCTCTGTTTCAGATCGCTGTGTGTACCTGGGTACCGACGGTCAGTATCGGGTGTACAAACAAGGCGAGTTCTGGAACATCAACACCTGCGACTACACTTGCAAGTGTCTGGATGCCAGGAGTGGCTACTACCAGTGTACACCTATGTGAGTGGCTGGCTGTTTCAAGCACGGATCAGTTACTCATATCTGACACAACCATGATGTTACGTGTATCAACACATTGACAACTCATTACACATCAACGACAGTTCTTGCCTGTCAGCGAGTTATAGTAACAGAGCGGGAGTGAGAGTTCTCTTGCAGGTCACACAACAGGCGAGATAGGATGCCAACACTAACAGAATCACCTGTGTGTGTGTGTGTTCAGGTGTCCAAACTACGTGCAAGGCAGCCTGCCACCTACGTGCTCCATGGTCAACGTGGCCGGCCAGTGCTGTCCATCGTTGCGCTGCACCAACCCCGACGGCACGGTCACCGACCCCACCAAGAACCCCGGCAACACCAAGGTGCCTGTCTACGGTGTCATCGGCTCCGGCTACTCAGGCTTCAGGCCTGGCTACATCCCCGGCCACACCAACATAGTTGGTGGCAACTCTAGTGAGTGACATGACCCTGCTGTCAGGGGGTTACAGTCCGCTGTTTCTTGTCTTCTGTCTTCGCTGTTAGTGTTTGGCGAGTTTTGTGTAATTTACCAGGATCTGCAATTCTAGCAACAAGCTAACTTGTCGTCTACCAGTTATAAAACAACAATGAGGTTTTTTTTCACGTAAAGATTTGAAACTTCTGTCCTGTTGTCTGGTGGTATCGCGTTAAACTGTCTGTGATCCAAGGTTTTGTTTGTTTTGCGTATTTTGCTCCTTCTGTGTCTTGAGATGGTTGACCGTCATTTCTTGGTACCCTGTTTGCAGATGTGTGTACATACGAGGGTAGGATCTACACTCAGGGTCAGAAGTGGGATGACGGCTGCAACTACGCCTGCGACTGCACAGATGCCTCCACCGGCATGTACACGTGCAGAAACAAGTGAGCTCACAATTTTCTTGCTCCCGTCACACAGCAAACTTTGACCTTTTGGTTTAAGTACTAAAACAAGATACCGATAGCCGTCGACTGATCTCTTTTAGTCACGTAAAGCACACCAAACACCTACAGTTAAACGACTCCTAACTTTGTCAGCACCTTACCCAAAAGTCTACCTGTCGCCCCGCATGAGGCTGATCTGTGGTGTCTGCGCAGGTGCGTGACGTACACCACACTTCCGCCTGTCTGTCGACTGGTGAAGGTGGGAAATGACTGCTGTGCCAAGGTGACGTGCGACACCCCGGGTACCGCTAGCACCACCACCACCCACACCACGCCCACCGGTGCTTGCGTGGACAAGCTGACCAACTGCAACCAGTACGACAAGAACGTGGCCTGCGTGGGCGACTACAAGCCGTGGGCCGTGGACAACTGCCCAGCCTTCTGCGGATACTGCAGTACGTACCGCTAGGTGTCCCTCAACTCATTATCACAAACAAATACATGATTTTCTGCGATGACATAATGTGGGACACCCTGACCTAAAGATGCTTTATTTTATTTTCCTGGGTGGAATAGGATACTCTTACCCTCGAGTAACCACACATGCTTCTTCACCGACTGTTTGCTTGTCACCCACAAAAACTCGGCAACTTTACATTGCTTACGCACAAAAAAATACCGCTTTACATTCTGATTACACGAAGGACGGCGGTTCGAACCTTATTGTTGCGAAAGCAGAACAACAAAGTGCACATCAGTCGTGCATAGACTTGCACCTTGTGTCCTTTGTGACTGCGACTTTCCAGAGTTAAAGACATAATAAGGGGTTAGTCCTGTCAGTCCTAATGTAAAGGTTTACACGACTTGATGACTGTCACCTGTCGGTGTTTCCCCCATGCAGCTGAGGTCACCACAAAGCCAGCAGGACCCTGTGTGGACAAACTGAACAACTGCGCCGCCTATGGACAGACCGCCTGCACCGGCCAGTACGTGGCGTGGGCCACAGACAACTGCGCCAAGTACTGCAACCTGTGCCGTGAGTACTCCTCCACACTTGCAAGACAGAAGTGAAATACTGTCACACGTGTGAAATACTGTCATACATGTGAAATATTTATTTATTCATGCCTCCTCACAAGGGTAGGAATGGACTGCATTCAGCACTGAACACTACAAAAGTCAGGATCTTTACTAAATATTTCTTAATATTCGTTCTTTCGATGATTTAAGATACTAGAACATGAGATGTGGTTTGTGCGCTTTTAAGATGAGAGTTGGTTACTTGTGGTTACTTGTGCCTCCTGAGGCTGGTGTCCGGTCGCCATGTGGAGGGAGAGTGAAGAAGACACGACTGTGTGTTGCAGCCTGTGCGGACGTGCTGTCCAACTGTAACCAGTATGGCTCCTTCGCTTGTGTGGGTCAGTACGCCGCCTGGGCACAGGACAACTGCAGGAAGACTTGCGGCTACTGCGGTGAGCATCTGTCCCCCTCCCTACTCCCTACTACACACCGCGAGAAACAAAGCAAGGAATGGAGGAAAGAAGATAAAGATGAAAAAAATATAAGCTGGGCTGAAAAGAACTGTTGTCGTTTTCTAGTTTTGGTGATTGTCAGACTGTGGGGTAGAAAATGACATTTCTCCACTCGGTGTGTTACAGGGGGAACAGTCACAACCACACCACCTCCAGGCACGGGCGAAGTCCCACAAGGTTTGTGCTTCCAGTCTCACTGTCGTGTCCACCATGTGTCATGTTCCTGTCCCCCAAGTGTCATCTCTGTGCCGTTTTCCTGTCTTGCCTGTCACATTTTCATGTCTTTTTGTCCAAGACTGGTGATTTCTCCCAAAGCCTGTCTTCCGGATTCACCATCTTGTCTTTCCTTCCCAATTTCCTGTTTACTGGCTTTCTTGTCTCCTTTTTCTGTGTAAATATGAGTGCTTGTGTTTGTAAGAACGAGAGAGATGAAGTGATCAGCAAGAGATCACAAGGCTTTTGTCTTTGTCCAGGTTGGGTGCTGCTCCTGAAGGGTGTGAGTGGAGCACCGGGTGACCTGTGGCAGCTGTGGGAGTCTCCGAACACCGCCAACACAGACAGACCTGCCGCCCAGCGCCTGACCTCCGAGTACCTGGGTCACTACAAGCCCGACATCACCAACCACCTAGACTCATGCGATTTCGACAGGGTAAGCTGAAAGTTGTAGGCAGTGTCTGTCCTATGGTATACATCAAACAAACTTTAGTAGATAACCGTATACAGAATGGAAACTTTTCTGTTTAAACATTATTTTAGTAAATAAACATTACCTTAACTGCGCGTGTGTTCTTTATGTACTACATGGTAAATCAAACGCTTCAGTTCTTCGTATTATCTGTTCTTAGATCATGGTAGCAGTCTACAACAACGGCCATCAAATGGCCAACATCGTCTTTGACGGCCGCAACACCGGCCACGACGACTGGTTCTCGCCAAGCCGCATCATCTCATCCACCTACAACGACCTGACGTCACAGTCCATCGCCCACTTCCAGCTGGCTGGGTAAGCATTCCAGGTGTACACAAGAGCATTGCAGTATCATGTGTGCACGTTACACGAGCGTTGTACACGTGACACGAGCGTTGTACACGTGACACGAGCGTGTACACGTGACACGAGCGCCATCTGTCTCTTTGTCCTGACAGCGACCCCGCCACTGGCCGCGAGTTCTACATCGGCGGCACCAACAGCGGATGCAGCGGCAGTGGGTGGATCATGGTGTCGACAAGGAACACCTGTTCCTACGAGTCGGGCACCAAGCCAGGCTTCTACTACTCAGCAGGCACCCAAGCCAGCAGCTGGGACAGTGGTTGGTCCTCTTCTGTCATTCTTTGTTCTTTCAGTTAATCGTTCTCCACTCCTCGAGTCCCTTTCTCCCTTATTCCCTCGCATTAAGATAAAAAGATTTCTTTTAAAAATTTCGTCGTCAAGACTTAAATCAGAGAGCAGGCACCTAACAGTAGGCTACATGAAGCTAAAGCTGGTACCGCGAACGTCACTGACAAAGGTGTGGAGCTGTGACGTTACGATGTCTGGTGTGCATGTGTGTGTGTGGTGCTTTTAACTTGAAGCAATTGAATATTTTTGAATCAAGTTGTCAGGAATAATTTTAAACTTCGTCTGTTTATAATAAAAACGTGGTCATTGGTCTTTTCTTCAGGTCAGCTTCACTCCGGGGATGTCTATGCCATCATGGGCCAGGGTGGAAGCTGTAAGTTTTCAACATTCTGTGTGCTGTACTGTCACGCTCTCAAGTTATTTACAGATCAGTAGGCAGCTAAAGTCACTGATGTATATACGTATGTATATATATGTTATTTTAGTCTGATCATGCAAGTACTAAGGACTTTCTGTCGCATTTGTACGCATTGGTCTCAGTTAGTCTGATTTTTTTTCCCCTGCTTATTCAGGAGCCAAGTTCTTGTCAGTACGGTTGCATACACCGGCCTTGTTTAGCCAGAATGCCAACCAAAACAAAACAAAAAACTTTTCTAGCTTGTAGATTTTCCGCTGTCGTCAACAGTTGAGATAAGCTATGAAGAGTGCGGATGTGTGAAGAAAATCTGATGAGTATCAAGCCCCCTCCGCCTCCCTCCCTCCACTGCCTGCCTGGCAGGTCTCCAGCCAGCAAACATGTGCATTACACACCTTCTTCAACATTCTTTCTCCTCCAACTAGATTATGTGCCGTAGACATTGTACAGATGGGGAGATGTCCTGCAGCTTGGTCCAGTGGCGCAACGGTTAGCGCCTGTCCCCAACACAGTGAGGGTTGGCTGTCCTGGGTTCGGACCTCGTGGCGGGCCCACTGTTGTTTCTCTGCATGTGGCATCTGTTTACAGGGCTGACTGCCTTGCTGCGATGTAGTCTTAGTTGCTGGTTGTCCTCTTGTACTCATAGCTGATGATGTTGTTTATTCCCAACAGGTCCAACGGGAGTCCTCCCACCCACCTCCATCGTGTCCAACAGAAGTAAGTTATAATAATTTAGTCACCTGTTACATCACGCGCGCAGGTATTATTTGTAAACAAATGCGCCGTCAGTACACAGAACAACAGAGAGTGTACGAATGGTAAATCAAGTGTGCTACGATAACAGTGGTAGCATGATGTTAACGGGGAAGGTAAGCATTGTAATAATTTGTACTGATCATAAAAATAAGCAGATGAGTGCAGTTCTCGTAAAGGTGTTTGTGATGGTGATTGTCAGAATACCTAGAGTAATATAACGATTATAATGTTTGTCACAACGCGTAATGTTGCGATTGTAATGTTTTTCCAGGCGAGGTGTGTGTGTACGACAACAAAATCTACAAACAAGGCGAGTGGTGGCAAGACGGCTGCAACTACAACTGCACGTGCGAGGACGGAAAGCGCGGCTTCTACCGCTGCTACCAGCTGTGAGTGTTGTGGTCACTGCTGGCCACTCACCCCTTGTCTGGGCCCTTCTCTCGCTTAATGCAGTCCAGCTGGTCAGTCCAGTCGTACAGTGTCCACCACATCTGCTCCATTATCGCAATACATTTTATTGTTGTAAAACCCTGAATACTGTGTGTATATGTAAGGCAAGTACCACACCAAAGCCCGACACAACATAAAAAGCCTGCGCCTGTATCCAGTGAAGATGTTGTCATAGGTCCTACTATTACAGGAGATTTATATCTCTTATATAATCACTGCGATTGTTGAAGACAGGTCAGGGTCATTATTGCAAGACTGTGAAGGCAGAAACCAACCTGTCATTTACACCCGCTTTCCCTTTGGTGTGAAGGTGGTCTTCCAAGTGGTGATTTCACTCTCCAAAACTTGAAATTATTGATGAATGCCGATGGAGCTTGTGGCCTCCAGCTGAACTCATTTTTCCTTGAGCTATTCCAGTAACCAACTAGTTACTCAGATGTTTGTTTAACTGCACAGGTGCCCGACCTACACCAACCTGCCCGCCACGTGTCAGCTGGTGAAGGCGGACGGTGAATGTTGTCCCAAGCCAATAGGACCCGGGTGTCCAGGAAATACAGGTACGTGGGTACAGCCACGCATTTCGGCAGAAAAACAGCGACAATGACATTGGAAAGAAGGAAATCCATTATTCTCTGTTCAGTTAATCAGTCTTTAACCTGAGGCCATGAGAGTCCTTGATCTTGGAGACTCATCTTAGGAAGGTCGAGAAGGCGATCTCCGTGGTGATGAATGAAGACCTCAACTTTGTTTGTAATGTGATATCAATGTAGACAATTGAATGCCTTCTTCTTTTTGTCCTGGGAACCTTGGATTGTGTTCCGCCTGTCACCTGTGCCCTAAACACAGTTCACAACCAGTTAGCACTCACTGCCCATGTACACGTGGAACAAATGTTAGTGCCTCTCCCTGCAGGTGGAGTGGTTTTCACACGGTGTCTTTGCTTGCAGCAACCTGTTCGTACAAAGATAACTACTACCAGCAAGGACAGCAGTGGAACGACGGCTGCGACTACAAGTGCACGTGTAAGGACGGACTGACTGGTCGATACGAGTGTACCAGCAGGTGAGTCACGTAGTTACGTATCGTGTATTTTTGTTACATGTCTTACACCTGTATTCCTTTACACATGGCAGAGTATGTGGAGTTAGCAGTTAGCCACAAAATGATTGAGATCTCGCCCTGTACTAGTATCACGTAGCGTCACGGGTACAGCCCCCGCCACCCGCTAGTATGATGTGATGTCACTTAGCGAGGCCTCGCCCTGCACTAGTGGCTCGTGACATCACGAACGTCAGTCAAGTCTCTGCAGAGATGCATGTAATCGGCCATTTCCGTCTGTCCACACAGGTGTCTGAACTTCCAGCTGCCCTCTGGCTGCCACATGGACCCTGCCCCTGAAGGCAAGTGCTGCCCAGTGCCCGTGTGCCCGGCCAACATCATCATCCAGTATCCACCCGGCTACGTAGCCGAGTAAGGAGTTTGAGACTTGCCATTACAACATGGCCTTCAGACTGTGCGAACTAAGCAAGCAACGTGTGAATGGACTGGAAACTCTTCATGGAATGAATAAATTATATGAAATGTCAAAATGTCATGTTATCCTTGTGTTTAACCGTCCGCTACCTGCCATACAATACACAAACACTTATTTGCGGATAGTTGCACTGTTTCATTTTCTTACTTATCCAGTACCTCGCGCGCGCACACCCAGGCTGCCAGACTACATAACAAAACTTTACGTGTAAGCAAGCATTTTGTTGTTTATATACACTCGTGCCAACAACAATGCAGCATGCACAAATGCACATTTAGCATGCTCCAGACATTATTAGACACAGTGAAGACTCAGTAGCTTGTGAAGCAGGGTAGCCGAGCACCAGATGTGAAGGAAAATTAAACGCAAAGTTTGTTTAATCACAGCCTTCACACAATTATAGGTGTGCACCAGATGTAGTGCACAAGTCGTAAACAATTACTCAACACTGATAACCCCTCCACTTCAGCAACAATATTTATAAACGAATCTCAGATAAGCTCTGGGGTTAAGAAACACTGGGTAGAAGATGCGAGAGGAAAAGCCGACAGCTGAGCTTTGAGGCAGCACCACACGTTGGCAGGTGGACAGACGGGCGACAACAACTTTACTCTTGTGGGTGGAGAAGAGACCAGAGACCTGAGACCTGCTGCCTTCACCTCCACGTGCGCTGCCCAAGAGCTGAGGAAGTGATGGCAAACATTTCAAAACACATTTTAAACTTAAAGGGTTAAGTTAAGGAGTCGTGGGTTATGGATTCAGACCTCGCATCCGGCAAAGTCATTTTTCTGTGGACGTGGTACGTGGTCATGAATTAGGGGGGGGGGGGAGGGGGGAATTGGTGTTTTACGCCGTGCCAGCAACTGAGGCTATATCACGGCAAGCAGCCAGCCCTGTAAACAGATGCCACGTGCAGAGTGGTCATGAATTAGGCTAGCTCGTGGCACTCTAATATCCATAATAAAAGTGAAATTTAGTGAGCACATAATCACGCTTACATATGAGCATGCAGTCAGCGCTTACAAAATATGTAAAACAGGAACAGAAAGATGAGCAACCATGAAGTACAAAAGACTGCGAAGACACGAAGTAGCAGTAACAAAGGGATGTCGGCAGGACAAGAATAATCAAGATATCAAAGGAAGGGGTGTAGGAGAAACAGGAAACAGCAGGAGAAAGTGTAGGTAGGAAGTGGCGGATATGAGGGGGAGGTGAGCATCATAGCCATCATGGCGGCTATTGTTTTGGTGACAAGAGCAGACATCTTGCACTGGTCATTGTAGTTGGACAAGTTCCTTCAAACAAATTAAAGCAGAGCACAGACAACTTGCACTAAATGCGAGCACAAACAGGCAGCCAGTGCACAGAATGAAGATGAACATCAGACATGTTAGCAGTTTGTCTACACAGAATGTGGCAGATGGTACTAATTTTACACAGCTCATCCAAGCAGACTGCCTGCTACAATTTGTCAAGGGACATGTCAGTAGTGACCAGGAACCCAATATTCCTAACAGACGATGCCAATGGAACGCAAGATGATTATAGTTTTTTAGATTATAGATTATACTCATGATTATAGTTTTTGGTAGATCGAGTTTGTCATTTCTTTCAGGAAACATGGTGCAAAACTATCTACAACACACTAGAATATACCTGTAACACTGCCATTATGCACACACACACCTCTAAACAATCAAACAAAACACCACTGTCACCAACAGCATTGTTATCTATTCTCTTTTTTTTCTGAGATCCATTCTCTGAAAAGAACACATGACTTGAAGCGATATTCCTACATAAAGATGGTGGAGACATCAACCAAAATTCCACAGGCTGCTGGTGGAGATGTCATTTAATTCAAGAATTGCTGATGAATAAAAATCAAATAAAACCATTAAAACCTCAAATAAAACAATGCCAAACTTCATAGACACAACACTCTCTGCAAGAAAAAATGGACCATCCAAAGCCTATACATTCCTGATAAGGATGCTCTCTATGAATGTGCATGATGACATAATACAGTAACATCTACTTCAATAGCATTGTGTAAGCATTAACCCATTCAAGCTAACAAGAGGCTATAAACTGGTCACTCAATGCTGTTGTAAACAGTACCTGTGGTTTATTACATACAAGCTCCACAAGAGATTGACATCTTTGTTCTAATGACACATAAATATTATTCAACACATCTGGCCTTGCTGCAAAATTTGCACATAAAAATATATTTATTCTTTGTGCACAGGAGTTGGTGATGTGTATCTTCAACAAAAATGCTGCAAGTCACCGAAGGCACTTCCATGTCATAAAGTACAAGATAATATTTTACTGACTCAGTAATAAGACAGTCCAATGAACACAGCATATTTCCTTCCAGAGATATCTCAGTATTTGTCCTTAGTGTAGCACAGCCAAGACCATTAACATGAAAATGAAATGTGAGTTTCAGTGACAACACAACTACAACTGGCAGGAAAGACCTGACAACTACTCACAAGTATCTGTCTTCACATGTAGGAGTGTATGTGTGTGTATGTGTATGTATGTGTGTGTGTGTGAGTCCATCTGTTAACTTTTGTTCAATCAACAAGAACTTGAGTTGTTAAACAGGCGCATCAAACAAGCACAAAATGACAAACTGACAGTGTAAAAGGGAGGCAGAATAAGAGGACACGTCAGTAAATGGCAAAGATACGCCACAAGATCTAAGCTGCAATATCAGCATACTTGTAACACACAAGCCAAATAAAGTTAACTCTTCCCATACACTTTGCACCCACAGAGGTGAATGTCTTCATAGCTACAGCTCAACTGACACACCTGTACTGAATGAGTTAAAATAATCCTAAAACACCCTACAGTAGTGAGAATGGTCCTGAAATATTCATAATAATTATCTAGAGTGATTTATGTTCTTGATAACACTGACATATTTCTTTACTTCATACAAATGCAATGCTAATAGACATTTTCATGTGTTATACAGTATTTACTTTGCACCAATAAAAAAACTCTTCTGGCAGAAAACTTTTTCCCAAATGAAAAATCCACAGGGTAAAGGATCTTTCAGGCAGATTGCCAAGCTATATCTTCAAGTTCATAATGCCCTCAGTGAATGGGCCGGACAGATAAAAACACTCAAAATAAAGAATATGGCTATGCAAGCACAGCTTTATCACCTTGTATTCTGCATTTGTTGCTACAGTAAAACTGGTTAACTAGTCCATCTAAAGTAAATGGATTAAATATTCATTGGTGTTTGTTTTCCACTGACTGGAATTATTCTGTTTGTTTAATGTTTTCATTTTGCTGTCCTTAAAACAGTTTATGTATGGTTACAGCAATGATTTGAGTATTAGTTCATGGACATCTCTCTTTCTCCAAGTGCATACAAAACATGCAAAGTTGTTTGAGTCTGGACTAGATTAAACAAATTTTTAAAAATGTGCCTCTGTAAAGCTTTATATGAACTATTATATAGTTAATGAAATGTTACATAGTGAAAAAGTATGTTAAAAACTTCCACTGACAAGTTGGCACACTAATAATCAAATATCAACATCAATATCCCAAAATTTGTTTACATCACTTTCATTGTCAACATCTTCAACCTCACTAATATTTTTTTCATATCACATCTTTTTGGAAGTTAATAATGCATAATAATAACAACAGGGTTATCATTTTTATTACATAACACATTAGTAATAAACTCACTTTAGCAACTTCAATTAAGTCCAGGTATTTCTGAGCTTTTGAAAGAAACGATGCTCACTTTCCCTTATAAGATCACCTTTGTCCACAAAGTATATGAAAATAGATGTCTTTGGTACCAAGAAATTGTTACAATACTCAACTGTGTTGTTATTAAGTGACAATTTGTTGAGTTAATGTATGTTTTTATTTTAAATTCTAGTTTCAATCATTGTTCAACCCAATGTTGAAACTAAATGTAATTTGAGCTCCACAGTACTGACTCTACCAATCCATCTCCTAGATATCACTGGGCTTCAGATATTAAAGACCAGCTACTTTCTACATCAACTGTTGCACTTGGTCTGTCACTTGTTAATGACAGCCAAAGTATTGCCATTAAATTTTACCTTTGTGTATGTGTGTATTCCCTTGCTATGAGATAGCATTTGACAGCATACACCGTGAATCATTATGGAAAATCATGCACTATGGAATATCACAGAAAATAGTAAATGTAATAAAAGCCCTACATACAGATTTTCATTTCCTGGTGGTTTGTAGCAACAGCAAGCTTACAATTTCAACATTACTACTGGTGAAGAGATGCATTCTCTCACCATTCCTTTTTACACTGGCCATGGACTGGCTTATGAAACAACAGAAGACAAGAAAACAAGGAATCCATTGGACACTTACGTCTGCACAGGAAGACTTAGCTTATGCTGGTGACATTATTACTCTATCCAGCCAACACAAAGATTCTCAGGAAAAGATATAACAATCTGACCACAACTGCATAAAAAATAGGACTAACATAATTACTCACGAAGAAATCCTTTCAAGAGCCAGCTGCACAAACATGACAACCATAATCCAAAAGAGATAGAAATGGTTAGGGGATGTGAAAGCACCCAAACAGCTCTTCATTGTACAGCTGGTGGCAAAAGGAAATACGGCTGACCAAAAGAAACATGGCAAAGGTCACTAGGGATAGAACAAACCAGAAACTGTCCTGGAACAACATAGCTAAACTTGCTGCTGACAGACAAAAATGGAGGTCTCTAAAGAATGCCTTAGGTACTACCTATGAACGAAGAGGACTAAGTATTCCCTTAATTGCGTGATCTTCTGCAGTAACAAAGATAAAAATGTTTGGCCACTCCACTGTGAAAGTCGGCTTCCTGCACAACACTGATTGATCAACTGATATTTTAAACACCCTTTCTACTTTTATCATTCAATAAACCATGATAACCCGAAACATGATTCACATTTTAATTACCTACGGTTGATGCTTCTAAACTTTTAAAATATAACGATTACACATGCAAGAAAACTGTCAAGTGAAAATACCAAAGAAAAACTTGTCCCATTGTTAAATGTATAAATGAAATATTAGATTAAATACATACGAAACACAGACATCACTTGCCACCATCAGCCTCAGAACCTCAGTGTTGCATCAGAACACTTTTACAACAATATTATAAGGATGTGGTCAAAATAATGTCTCTTCACATCAGTTCACTCCACTGAAGAGTATTAAAAAATACTTTTATACCATTGTGCTGTGGGAAAGTAAAAACGCAAAGACTTTTAGTCAGCATGGTCATATTTACATCAATGGCCAGAATGTATGCCATCTCAAAAGGATCTTCATAAGCAGTAACTACAGAATGTTCTAAAAGCATTAACTTTTGAAAATACTGAACTATTTTTATAGTTTAATGGCACGATAAAATATCACAAAAAACTCTTTCGTAGAAGCAAAATAATGGTTTCAATAGCAGCAGAAGCCACTGCAAATAAGAAGAGTGGCAAATTTCTATTTAGCCTTTAGCTGCTATACATATAAATCTCTCACTCTCTCTCACACACACATGTACATCCACACACAGCAAAATATGAAGAGGTAGGCAGATATTTCCTATACTGGTAAAAAAATTCCACAATTGCATATTACAACAAAATCAAGAGAAAAGAATGTGAACAGCACCACAATATATCCAACAGTAAATTGACCAACAAACCCAAGGTGAAATGAAAAGCTAGCTGGCGCTTCTGACTTTTGCCAACCAATAAATTACGATAACATAGTGATCCTGACAAAGATGGATGTGATCCAGCTACAACATATCTTGTGATCCTGGTAGTTCAGTCAGCCACACCAGGCAATCTCATAGCTGTGACTCCTGTGAAGCAGCCCAGAACATGATGTGTCACAGTGACCAACACAAACTAAGTATTTCACACATTAACAGCAGATAAACAAAACCATCCCCAGGAATTTTGTATTTCAAAATGAACACCTTGCTTAATACTGTTGATACATTATGACTACTCACAATAGTCAATTAAAACAATTCATCAATTGCCTCCAATAATATACTCAATGCACACACCTTTACATCAGGTTACTAAAATGCAGTCAGATTTTTAAAGACCATTTTTAAAGAATGGTAATTCTGTTCTAACAGAAAGCGGGAAAATATATGCATCGGTAAATTACAGCATCTTCGGTGCAGCCATTTATGAAATAATCTGTAGAAAGAATGTGCTTTGCACCAGTAATCAACACACAGTAAGATATCCTGCTTCAGTGAAGAAAAGCACTGCTACTTCATTCTAGAGTTAGAGCTGTCCTTTGCTAGGGATGCAATTTGATTCCATTGGACAATTTTCACTTTTCATCCTCCAGAGTACATAATTACAGTTTTAGTGACAACAGACAAGGTCCTTTTATAGGCTATAAGCTAATAAACTAAATGTATAAAATATTTCAGAAATGTAAAGAATGAGCAGACCATGAAAGCACTCATTAACTGTCAAGTGCTTTCCAAATGGTCAAATGGTACAAGAGGAGTTATATCTGATGTTCACATAACACTTGCTAGGTTTTCAGTATAAACACATGCAGTAAAACTTCATCATTAAGACCTTCCCTATCGAAACCCCACCTTAGATACAATCCCAAAACTTTACACAAATGTGTTTCTCAATATAAATGTTATCTCTGTTATGACTACCTCCATAACCTGATTTATGAGTGAAAAAATGCACTCTATCACAAACTCAGGTGTTGAAGAGTACTAAGTACTTTTTAAAAACACACTCCTTCTGGCTGATCATTTCTGACTTTACACAGAGATAATGCAACATAAACTGTGTACATTTTGAAAGAGACTGTTTGTTCATTGGGTCACCAGTCATTTTAACCCAAGCCACATTGCTCCAGTCATATCTACCACCTGCCTGAGTCCAATCAGCCCCACTATGACTACATATTGTCCCTCATATATAAAATTGTCCCAACACCAAAAAGGTCCGAAAACACCAGGCTCAAAAGAGGAATTGATCACAAAAGCAGCTATTGGTGTCAAATAGTACCAACAGAGCCATGTGTTGTTCATACTAATTTAGCGACCATCTCACTAAACAAAATGGTCGTTTGGTTCAGAGAACAAATCTCACAAAAGTGCATAAATGCAATTTTTCTCTTACATTTTTTTTGACACAAAAAAAAAACAAAACAAAAACAACTTTTATCATCATTGTTTGCAGACATTACAATGATGCATAAATGTGATTTTATCTGAACTTTCAGAAAACCTTTGTCATTATTTTTTAGTTTTGAGGTTTGTACATGCACGTTTGGTTAATGTAAAACTGATTTCACCATTTGGGCATTCATTTAGCCTGGGCCGAATTGACTTTGGGGCAATGTGGTCTTAGATGGGACAGCATGGTTATGGGAATCGCTTGACTCAGGCTATATGATATGGTTTTTGATTAAAATGATCAGCCCCTCTTCATTGTTGTATCTTTACCAGTGCATGTCAGTCAGTTGTGCTTCATTAAGGACCTTTTGTAGTGGTCACATGTTTATAAAAAAAAGTAAGATTATTGTGACCAACTGTTTGTGCTTTGTGATTTTTCTTGCAGAAATCACTTTCAAAAATACAAATAGTGTATTTTAAGAAAGAATCTTTATATACCATTGTAAAATTGTATTTATTTGTTCTCACCTGGAAATTTCGTTCCAATATAAATCTTCAGTCAAACATATCAATGGCAGAATAAGCATGACTGACTAAGAGAAGCATTATTATGTGGTTTTAAGAGCTTTATTTCAACATTTAAATAAATGAACTTGAATTTATAGATGTCTGAAGTCATGGTTACTGTCATGAAAGACTAGTTGATTTTCCTATTAGTTACAGTCTTGCAGTTGTGGTAGATATTAGCCAGTCTTAACAGGGAGGTTTTATTGTAAGAAGTCAAAGAGAGTTCTTCATGCTGTTTATGTGCAATTTACTCTACATATCAATGGTTCATGATCATAGAGCAGAATCCAGAATTCATGTCTAAAGTAATTTTGACGTTAGAACTGCAGCTCTTATGTAATTGTTATCATCAATGTTACATCTACTATTGCATTAAAGTCAAGCTTATTTAAGTCACTGATCTGCCCCTTCTTAATATGATAAAATAGATGTGATATATATGTGGTCTACATGTCTGTGCTTAGAATGTACTTTTGCTAATTAAGTAGGATTCAGAAATTCTCTTTGAGTTTTGTTTCCCTGGCGGCCCTATGCTCCTCGAGGAGTAACAAGGAATAAACTAAAGTAAAACTGTGCTTCATTGGGTGCCCTGAGAAAAGAAGTTGATTTCAATAACATGAAAAAAATATGCTGACAGTGATAACGAAATAAAAAAAAAAAAATGTGCTATGCTGACTTTCATTTATAGCTGTGTTTTTTTTTGTTTTGTTTTGTTTTTTACAATTTTGACATTCAGGCATTAATTAGTGCTATAAATAGTTTTTACAGTGCAATGTACTTTTGCTTTCAGTAAAGCTGTTATAATATAATCATAAAATCGCATGACAATAACAAATTTTTCAATCTGATAAGCCATTTTATACAATCGCACCCCCACAGGTAATTTTTCCCTCTTCATTTTGTTCCATTGTTTTCCTTAGCTCTGCACGAGCCTTTCTTACCACAAAACACAAAAGGATCACTGTAAACAGTATCTGTTGAGAAAGACATTGCAACAATTACAATAAAGAAATGTCAGAATTAAAAACATTGATTATTAAATGTATATGTCTGCTTTGATATGGGCAAAAAGATTTCTGCTTGATTTTTAAAAAAAACAACCTTGTGTTTTACATGTACAGGTGTGCCAATGATTTCCTTACTCATTGTATTTTTTCCAACTAAAATCAGGGTTTGTTTAATAATAATAATAGTGATATTGAATTTTATAGAACATGAATATTTATCTGCACTTAAGTTCTTTTAAGTGTTTTAAAACATACCTGCCCAATGAAGATAAAATACCCTGTCCACTGGTTTGTCTGATCTGTCATTATGTCTTCCATTGTGCGAAGAGTTGAACCCATGTAGCAGTTCAATGCTGCCATTGGAGCCAATCCAACAGCCGATGCCAGCAAATATTCCAAGTGACCAATGTCCGCCAGCTTAAGGGGAGAAAACAAAACGAGAAACAAAATTTGTACATTCAGAGTACAAACAAAAATTCAAACTAATATTTAAAAAGTTTTTTTATTTTAGAAATATTATAAAGGAGTTCTTGAGTAACAGAAACTTGTGAAAGATTGTATATTAATTGGCTAAAACAGATGCTGTTCCTCTAGCAAATTCTTTAGCTTTTACTATAATGTATCTCATCGCAAGAACTGCACTTTTACCAAGAGTTTCTTGTTTTATCAAAGCTAAACATTTTAGTGTCCAATATAACAGTAAGTCAAAACTAAGTGAAATCCATCAATATGCTTAAGCATCAACATGCAATCAAGTCTTTAATATGACAGTAATACTTCTGGCTCAAAACGTACACATTCTGTATTTTTAAATGCATGCACACATCTCTGTATATATTTTAAGTAAATATTACAGAATGTATCTAACTTGAAACACAATGTAAGTGATCCCTATTTATCACAAAAATCTAAATCTGAGGAAATTGTTTGATGGCACACTTATAACTAAATTGCATGGTTAACTTACTGATCCCCATGGCATTTTTTCTATTATGTATTCCATGTTACAGGGGGGCAGTAACCTTACTTGGTGTCAGCCACAAGTGGTAACAGAAGTTAAAAGGTTTTTCATTATTTCATTATCCATTTTATGAGTTAGCATTGCAAACTATAATTCTATGAATGTCTCGACTATTATGGAAGGAAATGGTTTTAAAAGATAATAAGACACACACAAATTTTTTTAAGTGTTTCTTCAGGTAGATTAGATTCACGAGAAAAAAAAAATTCTTTTTTTGTACAAACCAACCCCTTCTAAAGACACGCATCTCTAAACTCTTTAAAAGAGTCATGAATAACATGTTTGTAACAAGGCCCTGAGTGTTTAAATTCCCCAAAGAACTGCTACCACTTGTTGTTAACAATGGTGGGTATTTACTTTGGTGCACCTTTGCTCTTTGACCCTCATATCAGACCTGTCCTGATCTTGACCTAACACCAGGAGTGTATCTGATAGAGGCTTGGCACATGCATAAGAAAGATCTGATAACATAATTATAGAAATTGCGACTAAGAGAAAGATAAGCAACATGCAGGTTCTTCATAGGAGATTTTTAAAAAAGAATTAGATTTAAGGAAGGAATGGGGAAATATCTCACATGAATGGTAAGCACATGTCTATTTAAATCAAAGTAAGAGTATATGTAATATTGCTATGCTTACTAAATAACATATAAAGATTTGCTACCTACATTTTAACAAGATGAATACTTATATCTGCATCTTAGGGACTCTTAAAAAAATTGTTTAAAAAAAAACCTTCACATATTACATTAAGTGTGTAGTCAGAGCTAATACTTGTATTCTGAGCAATTTATGACAAAGCTTATATTCCAAAACAATCACAAGCTAGTCAGAAAAACTATTTTGCTTCCATTCTCATTACCTCTCACTTGCATCAATTCAGTTATATATATATTATACTGTTAGGAAGATTTTTCTTATACATTTAAAGTTTATTTAGGATCATATATGACTTTTGCAAAGGCAAAATCTAGATGGTTAGATACACAGAGCAGTTTGAAGGGGCAATGATGACAATCAAAAGCAGAACAAATTTACATTTCACATTTTACATTTTACATTTACATTTCATTAAGTCTTGGACTTAACCTTGTTAACCTGCCCCTATACATGTGTTGTAGATTTCATTTAGACAAAATTAATCAGGTATCAAAACAGATTTTTTCCTGCATATAATAATCAGATCCTCATGTTTACACCTTAAAAAATGCACCTGTGCTGCACAGTTTACTTTGCTGTCTCATAGCAACTGCCTCTCAGCTTTCCCATCTTGTCTATCCATCATACAATTCTAATACCTGTATTTAGCAAGCAAATATATTAGTTTTTTATGATTCAACAGAAGTGTAAGTAAGCAATAGCAGCCATAAGAAACAAAATGTACTACATTAAATCTACTTACTGAGAATAATGCATTCTGAAGCCCAAAAGGAACTGGTGTTAGTCGTGACAGTGCCACAATCTTGAACCTTGAGCTTCCATTAAGCAGTTGAATAATACTCTCCACTTTACTACTATAAAACTTATCCATGAAGTATGTCCGACAAATGTTTCTCATGGCCAGATTAGCACAAAGCAGACCTAGTACGCAACACACAAGAGAAACCAAAGGACCCAGGATAAATCCATAGAGATAGCCTGCAGCCAAAAGGAGTAAGCTGTAACCCCAGAAGAGCGGAAAAGAGACAACACAAAAAAGTAGTGTGAAGATTATCAGTCCCACAACCAAGTCTGCTTCTTGCAGCCACATTAGTAAAGCATGGATGTAGCTGCGTCCAAAGAAAAGAAACAAAATAATTGCTATAATGAAGATTATTGATGTAAATGATGCCTGGTACCATCGTGTTGTAGCGTTTGGCGTTTTCACCAGGGCATCAACAATGATTCTTGTGGTGTCATCAAATTTCATTTCCTCCCTTGTTGGCTGATCAGATCCATGTTTGCTAAGACCCATTTCAGCTTCCAGTGCCAAATTCTCACACAGTTCATGTGCCAGGCTAGCTGGACGAAGGGAGCTGGGCAGAAATAGTTCATCTATCTTGGATGGTTCGCCAATCAACATTGCAGGACTGACAATAAACTTACTCATTTTGACAATTATCTTAAACCAAAACAAAAAAACTACATCACAAGATGAAAAACTCTCTTTAAGTATAAATCAGCACTCCATTTGCTGATGACTTGCTTTCGATGGCCTAAACATGTAAATGAACATTGTTGATTTATAACGCTGAGCCAGTCGACATACAATAAGTTTCACATCCAGTCTCTGCATACTAGATATACAGAGGGGAAAAGGTTGTTTCCAAAGTTTTCTATTGCTTTTCATCACATACTGGTGTGCAATCAAAACTACAATGCAGCTTCAAAGAGCATAGTTAGCACAATGAAACCATGTTTGCTCAATGGCCAGGAAGGTACAGCAATGTTGGCCGTTAGCATTGTAGTGTAGCAGCTGTTACCACACAAAGGGAGCACATTCAGCAGCCCTAAAGAAAACAAATCAATTATCTGTAAATTATTAATGATAATCTATCTTTAATAACTTACAGAAATCACTTAATTTTGTTTAATATAAGCACTGAGCCTAATCATAATACTAGCAAAAAATGTCATTACCAGAAAGATGAAAATAAAAATGCTATAATTATTGTTCTCAATAATTTAATTATAACTGCTGCTGAGAATATAAAATTTAACAAGAAGATTTTTAACCTCACTGGTTATTTGTGAAAAAATGTCTTATCTGTGTACATATAATTTTCTATTTAAGCTGATTTTGGTCACACAAAATGATCTCTTTTTTTGCTACATGGCTTACACATCAGACTTCAGATATACAAAAATTCTAATTTGTAACTTTAATTCCTTAATATACCCATAATTCTGAACTTTCTCATCAGTTAAATGTTCTCATCTTATTGATTTGTTGTTCACCGACTGACTTTTTTAAGCTTGTAACTTATAGACTCTTCATAGTAACTAATGACCCTTGGTGTGTTTAAAGTAATACATATATAATGGTAGCAAATCCACAAATAAACAGTACAATTTCTTCATTAAAGCTACAAACGCGGCATTTACTCGAATGTATGGTACAACACACATATCACGTTTTTCGTAAGGAATCAAGCAGCTCTGTCTTCTGCACTACAAGTGTTTTGTGACGACGAGGCCTCATAGTATCTTGAACTTCTGGCAAAGCCTTGCCGTTTACGAAATGTTATCATCAGTATCACCTGTTACCAGTATGTGGTATCGTACTTAGACTAGTCCCGAAGCAATAGTTCTAGCGAACTGACACGTTTATAAATCCACCTTTCACCTCGTTATGTATTGTGGTAACACGCCACATATTACCTGGCAATAGAAGGTGTATCGCGAGTTGAGACCCAAGGCTGCGTTACTCCATGTCAGCATCGCTATCACCACGATAACTGGCAGCAGACGCTGCACTGCATCACACCAACTCTGTGGAAATCAAATATTACAATCGTAAACCCTATTTCTTCGGTTTTTTTCCTTCTTAAAACACAGCCTGCTCCAAGAGTTGAGCCGAAACATCGAGATGACATCGTCTGTCTCGTCAGTGACGACAACTTACACGCTGGCCTGAGAGTTATCTCCCCTGACACTCCCAGCCACAGCTGCTCGCAGGTCGCACGAAATGCTAAAACAAGAAAAAACTAATAATTGCACACAATCTGGGTTACAGATAAAACAGAGACATGGCATATCTGGTGCAGCTCCACAAGTCAACAGCATAGCGTTCTTAATGGGTTTTGTAGTTTTCTTTTTAACGTAATTTTTAATGTGATACACAATTCCTCTAAACTTCAGATTTTTTTTTTTTTTTTTAATCGGTAAAATAAAAGGAATAGTGAAAATACTTATCTTAATATTTGGAAATTTCCTGTATGGTGAAGGAAGATGCATTTTGGTGGAGCGAAATATTCTTTTAAAAAGACGCTAAAAATTTATTTTTAAGAGAAGATTTTAACCTTAATTTGGAGTCTGTGTACATGGTAACCTGTTTGTAAAATGTAATTTGTTTTCACAGTGTAATTTCTATGCGTGTGAAATTCGATGAGCTCGCCTGTTTCTAGTTTCCAACTGACTGCAGCGACATTAGGTTAATTCAACAGTGGTCAGAATTACACAGCCAATAACCAAGATATATAGTTCAACACTATCACAGAATTTATCATTAATATAATTTGTGCTTAGTCCCTATATATATAGCACGATGAGTCACGATTTGTCGGAAAAGCACTGCGAATTTTCATTACATTGCAAGCTTCAATTTTTCTCCTTTCCAAAACTATGTCTTCTTGGTCTTATGAGAGTTGCAATAATAAAAATAAACATCACCCACTGTTGTCTTTCTAGTCTTTAGTTATTAGCCATTGTCCTTTGTACATACTTATATGCAGTGCTAAGAGGGTTATACAGTATGATTATATAATATTTGTTAGGTTAAATAAATAAGCTGAGGTGCAGGCATCATAGTTTCATCATGGACGTGTAATACAAGTTCGTGGTTTCATGCTTGCAACCTATGCAGGATCTGGGGAGAAAACAAATATCTAAATACATGTAAACTCCTTTTTTTTTCTAAAGGGAGGACTGTTCATTTTATTTTTAAAAAGTGTATACTTCATTGTAGAAGTGTGCACTTTAAAAAGGACTTCGAGGATTTAAAATGAAATTTTTAATTTCTTTTATTGAATGATTCATTTTATAAGACTATTATTTACATTTTAGAAATATAAATGAAAACAATATTTACAGAATTCTGGTATAATGATAAAAGACATATTTATATAGTGCATTTCTCCACTATAGAGAATGTGCTTTACACAAATAAAAATAAATGTAATACAGAGTCAAAGCACATAGATCATATATACATATGCCACTTGCAGTCAAGATAAATAATTGAGTAAACAGAATAATAAGAACACATACATGAATGTGCACAACATAATATGCAAAGGCTATATCTATGGAATGATCAAACATATGAAGCCAGTTTGCTGCCAGCTTGCTCAGTCTAGCTGAAAAACTAGGACTGCAAATCCTCCTATCCACACCACTAGGTTATAGTACCAAACAGACTAATAATTTAATGCAAGACATGAACAACATTTTTTTAAAATTAAATCTAGAAACTTATACAGTAAAACCTTACTTATACAGTAAAACCTTCCTATCAAAAGAATCTTATTTTTTAACACCTGACCCCCTAATGGTTGTAATGAATCCCAATTGACTGATGTGCACTGGTAAACAAAGAGATAAGGAGCCTTTCAGAATGTAAATAGCATTACATTATTTCTGCAAAAAGTTGTAATATAAGGCCAGAAGCAGTCTATTTTTAAAATGTACTTAATTTTTATATTTTTCTTCAACTTGAAATGTTAAAAAAAAAGTCATAATACAGCACAAACTGTTGGTCATAAGTCATGTTGTGGAGGTAGTCATGAAAGACATTTTTATAGCAAAATACTTTTGAATAAATGTTTTGGTGTTATCTAAGAGCGGGAAAGGAGACATGATGGATATACTGTATCAAAATCTGACCTACATCTAATACAGGACTACAGAAAGCTGTTGTTATAGGCCAACATCTGACAGCCCAAATTTGTCTGAAAGGAAGCAATGCCAGAATTAATACAATTTAAAAACAGAGTTCTTTACATCACTCTACCAAAAAGTGAGATGAATTCCTGACAGTCTTGTATCAATTTGATGCCATCTTCACTGACACATGGTCGGTGTGGTACAGGAAGTTTTTGTGGAAATGCTGTTCAGGATCTGTTGCCAATTCTTAGAACTGCTAATCCAATCCATGAAAATAAAATTTAAATATTGAAGTTATCTGTCCCTTCTTAAACACAATAAATTTCATGTACTGTGGTGGGCATTTGGTCTTCAATTAGCTCACCGAGTCACATAAAATTTCATACACCTTGATGCAATATAAACCACTAACAATGCAACAAAACTAAAGGTGAAGTGTCCTATAACCTAGTGGAAGTGATCTGTCAGCTATTCACCATGTCTGTGATATGACACAGAAGTAAAGTGTCATTGCCTTTCATTTTTCCTGATGTTATCAGATACCCATTAATGCTGGTTGGGCAAGGGCAGTTTCCCATGCTCTGATTCTGAAGTCATGCGCTGACCTTCAGGCTAAGAACCTCTTATTAAAAACAAGTAATATAGCACACAAAATTTTGTTCATGGCTACATGCAATAAAAACAATAATTCCTGACTACATCCCAATAAAATCAGGGAAAATATGTGGTAGAGTTAATGCAATATTTTACCCTAAAATAAAAGTTTATGACTTTGACTACAAAAATAAACACCAATATTACAACTGTAAGGATATTAAAACACTCATTTGGAATATTTAGTCAGCTTGTTTCAGAATATCTAAGAACTGTCGAAACAAGTCTATTTTTTCTTGGTGCATCTGCTCAAGTCTCTCCATTCTTTGGGCATTTTGTGCCTTGCGGTCTTCACTCAACTGTTTGATGGTAGAGATAATGCTTTCATAGTTTAGTGTCATCTGATCAGAGGAAGACTGAGCAGAACTGGTGCTGCTGGCTGCATCATTATTAGCGGATGACAGGATTCTGGTCAGTGGGGGTTGCTGGGCTGGGACCGAGGTCTCTACATGCACTTGTTGTTTTAGAGATGTGGGTAACTTTGCAATACTCTGCCGCTCATACTTCTTTTTCTTCTTTGGAAGTGGAATGGACTTTCGTTCATCCTTTTTGTCATCACTTAAGTCCATTATTGCTCCATGGTCACGTTTTAGTGAATTTGTAGATGCTGCCAGTAGATCAATACCTGGCAAATCTTTGGAAGCAACAGGTGCTTTGAACGAATACCCTAATGCTCTCAGGCCTTCGACTGCTGTCTTGTGAGCTTCGTCAGGGCAATAGTTATAAATTGTTGCCAACTGATCAAAGAAGGGGCATTTGTGGTTTGTCCCGTTGCGGCGATTGCTATTAATACAGTCACGGTACTTCTTGGTCATGTTTTTCCATTTGTTCTCCACCTGATTCCAATGGTATTGGATTGGGTCACTAGGATCCATGTTCATTCTTGCTGCAATACGCTCCCAGACCTGCAAGTTGGTTAGTAATAGGTTTGTCAAAAATACTAAAAGCTACATTTTGGAATAAACAGATTGAACCAGACCATATACAGAAACAGTCATCACTGTCAATTCCAGACATAATATGACAAGCGTATAAAACTGCAACATTCTAGAAGATTCTTATGCTTATTTCACTCAATATACATTTTATTCATTTTAAGTGTTTGTTTTCTAAGATCATGTCCTGAATCATACACTGTTCATCCCTTGCTTTGAGTGACAAATACATGTTTTCCATATTGTACAGCTTTCCTAGCAATATTTTTAACTGAGTCTAAGCCAAACTGCAGCAATAAAGAATTAAGACATGATACAGATTTATTGTCCTCCAAATACATTTCAATATCATTTTCTTACTATTCTGATTACTGGTTTTTAATTTGAAGCAGGATATGTGCCACAAGAAATACAGAGATATACATTTATTTACAATTATAGAACACAGGAACATATATGTTTTAGTTGTCATACCGATTTTTTCTTGTAGTGAGGATCCCTTAGATACACTTCATGCTCCTTATACAGCTCTAGCAGTTTGAGCGTTGCAGTTCTTGTCCATGTTAGTTGGACAGGTAAATCCTCCTCTTCATGCACTCCACTTGGAACTTCATGCACAAGAGAAGCAGCTCCAGAAAGTTCTGTGTTTCCTCTGTCAGCCAGAGCTTTCAGATCTGAAAGTCTGTTAGGTTCAGTGATGGAGACAATGCACGTGGACCCTGCTAAGTCTTGTTCAGAAGGCACCGACTTGAGCTCAGATGGCACGCTGGAGATGTGCGGAGTGCAGGGTACTCTAGTACCAGTGTTGGCTGCTGTCACTGCTGAAATAACGTATCCTGGTGCAATATTAGTCACAGCCTGGGTAGAGGCTAGAGTAGAAAATTCTACCGAGGAGGTGAAAGGTTGGGCCAGACATGACTCTGCATGACAAAAATTGTGGATACCAGCTCCAGATTGATGTGAAGGCTGATCAGCAATACTTATGATAAACTGGCTGTTCCAGGAAGTACTACTGCTATTTTTTCCTAGAGCTATACCATCCGTCTTGGAGGTAGGGAAGCAATTCTCAGTATCAAATTTGGACATGACTCCACAAGAAGATTTTGCTGCTTCTTTATTTCCTACTGGATTGAGCTGAGTACATTGAACAGGCAGAACTCCATCATCATAAAAAATCTCAGGCTTCTGGAGTGACTGTGTTGTATTGATCTGATGATCACCATAAGATGGGCCAGAATTACCTGATAAATCTGATTGTAAATTGGCAGAACTTTTCAATAAATTTGCATTGACTATTTCTTCAGAAGGAGACTCTGTCAAAATAATTGCTGCCGGAGTTGATACCTTAGCCTGTGGCTGCTGGCTTGAAGCAAAGTTGACGTTGGCTGACACAACAGCTCCATCATCGAAAACTGTTATAGGTACATGCTGCTTTGAAGCTAATTCTGCACGGTCAGACAATAACGCAACAACCTGTTGATTTATTGTGCTGTTGTTGGCAGATCCTGAAAAAGTTCTGCTGTCTGATGAGCAGCCTTGAAGTGTCACTGCAGAGTCACTTCTAAGAGCGCTTGTAGCCTTTTGTCGTGTTACCACCATTGTTCATGAGCTGTTGGAAGATATGATAATGGAAGATTTTAAGAGTTCTTCAGCCTAATTGATTATATAGTTATTACCTTAATTGAACCAGCAGAAGTATCTTTATTACTTGTGTACATGTGGGACATGTTTTGTTCGAGCATAGAACATTTATATAGTACCTTTCCAGTGCCAGTCAAGCTCAACATGCTTTACACATGCACAGGTGTATAAGCATGCACCCTTTCTTTTAGGATAGGCATTAAATTTAATGCATTCAAAACTAAACCACATACGCGCACAGAGCCCAACATGCACACAGGGCAGAGGACACCATAAATGCCTCTGTAAAAAAGGGGTCACATCCAGAAAGAGGTATGTCACACCTAGCATAAGAGCCCATGGCATTTGATTCTCACAATTTTGGTAACTAGCAATTCAGCATGGCACCACCAATCTCGCTCTGCTATAACAGTAAAATTTATTCTTTTGGTACCTTTCTTTTATAAAGATGATACATTTTTACAAAATATACATTCAAATGTTACTTCTAATTTTTTATGTATGGCCTTTTGCACAAAAAGAAAGCTATGTATCCATTGGTGTTAAAAGTTAGTCTCACAATTGGACTAACTTGGTTTTAGAAGTTTTAGATTAGATGTATTTGCCATTTATGTTAATTTAAAAATACAACATTCAATCCAGGAATCGTCCATTTTTATATCTAAAGAGGGACACGCTGTGAAATTACGTAAGT
The DNA here is from genome assembly GCF_003073045.1 of Pomacea canaliculata. NCBI lineage: Eukaryota > Metazoa > Mollusca > Gastropoda > Architaenioglossa > Ampullariidae > Pomacea > Pomacea canaliculata. The sequence continues at coordinate 23,120,990 of NC_037601.1, forward strand.
ATGCTTTCTATTTCAGATCGTTAGCAATGTTTCTTTATTGCACACCTGATGGACAACAATAAGTCAAAAGCAACTTAATTTTTAATTAACAAAAGCAATTTAATTATTATATGATCGGTTTCCTTTAATCATTTTCAGTTTTTTTTTTCACTCTTGTTGTCTTTGTCAGTATTTCAAAATAGACCTTTTTCTTGTCAGTGCTTTACAGATCTCTCACATTATTATTATTTGCACAGCACCTATAACGTCACCAGCCGAAAATTAAAAACAATATACCCTTGAGCCATCATGGAACCAATCTGTTTGCGGTTGTGAATCTTCCTGGAAAAAATAACTCAATACCCTGTAATTTTTCTTATTGTTTACATCACTTTATAGCTTGTGTTATGATGACAGCAAAATTCTACTATTTCGTGTTTTTTAAATGCCACAAAATGTGATATGTACTGTCTGCGCCCGGAACCCGTTTGTAACCAGTTTCGCTGACAGCCATTATCCGGTTTGACGAGGACTGATTCGGTTTCCCTTTCTCAACCTGTTAAGAAAGGTTCCCAGAGGTCACTACCAAATCACACGCAACAGCCTTAACAATACTAATGTTATGACCACAAAATTAAGAATGACAACAGTGCAGGCTTGTAAGATCCTCACCAAGATTCATCTGTTGTGCTGTGGCCTGGCTCCGCTTGGCTTGGCTTGGCTTACAGTAGTCTCCCCTGTTGTTTATATTTACAGCTGAAGCAATCGCGCGTGTCCGGGTAGCTTTATGCCTATAGTCAAGCACATCTACATTATGACTGCATCTTGCCGATAACTTTGAAAGCACTGCTAGTGACAGGCAAAGACTTTTTTGTTAGATATCGGGTACATTTCAACGGATTAATAAAGCAAGTGTGACCATGTGACACACATGTGTCTGACAGTCCGACCTAACCAGTTTGCAGCTGTATATACGTGTACCTACATATTTCTTTCGTCCAGCGGAATGTCTGGACTAATGTTCGTGTAGTTTGCTCCTGACCACTTTTAATTTTATGTTGTCTGCAACCTCCCTTGCAAGAGTTGGCAGGAGAAAGTTGACTTGCGGCATCAAGTCTCGCTACTTCGTGACACTGACTCTCTCTACTCATGCCATTTACATGCCAGACAAAATCAGTGTGACCCCTTAGTGTGATTCCCCTCGCCCCTTTTTACTTTTTATCTTTGCAGGCTGGTCAAGTACCCATGTTCAACATCTGGGTAGTCACAAGACGTGCCTAAGGGTTCGGACAAGTGCTCTAATCATTCGGCTATCATCTTTCCCCTAGACTTCATAACTAGTCGATCTGCGATATATTACTGTTTAACCACATCATGGTTCTGTCCAACAGTGGGCCCGGCTTTCTTTGCTCAATCGACTACCATCTCATGGCATTTTCGACGTTAATATATAAACAGTAACTTATAAAAATTGACAGACCTAAGAAAACGTAGTCTAGACAGTACCTTCCTGAAATCAGCATTTGTCACATACTGTTGTAACAAATTCCAAATAATGCACTAAATTTTGGATAAGGTTATGCTTTAATCCTTAAAGCACAATAAGCTACGATGGTGGCTTTGCCGGGGAAGCATGGGGAAGGCAATTTTCATTATTTTTATTGGTAAGTTCAAGTTTGTTCCTTCCCAAAAATGTATAGGTTTCTTGGTCTAATGTTTACCTAAGATCAGCCATAGTAAAAAACGAGGTCCACCAACTGTGATTTTCAGTCTTCAATTATTAGCCAGTCTTTGTAATACACTTTTATTTCATGTTAAGAGGGTTAACCACACGAGATAGTGAAAAGTTAACAGTGAGCATATTTACCAGTACTTTTCATATTTACACACACACACACAAAGCGACTGCTTTTGAGTTTGACCAACTTTATCATACATCCACTCTTCAAGAATCATGTCGCTTGTAAGCTCCACACCACTCATGGTTTCAGGTGCTGCTTAACAATTTCAAAATACTGTTGAAATATCTCCATTTTTTCATTATGCATTTTTTCTAATCTCGCCAAAAACATATTCTCTTGAACTTTATGATCATCACTGAGATGTCTAATAGCAGTAAGTACATCTTCAGCACTGCTCTTAACTTTCTTTGCCAAAGGCATGTCTTTGGAAACTGAACTACTTCCAGTACATTCTGTTGACTGCTTGGGTGCTATATGCACATAATTAATTCTTTTTAGAGTTGACTTAGTTGGAACCACTAGTATTTCTTTATTAGAATGGGATGTGGTACCTGATGTAATTTTACTCTTGGAGGTGCTATCAATGCTATCTTGACCTTCATAATTGTAAACAGAAGCAATTTCATCAAAGAACTGGCACTTGTGAAATGTACTAGCAGATTTGTTCATATTTCGATTTGCTTCAAAACAGTCTCTGTACAATTTAGTCAGATTTTTCCATCGATTTCCAACATGGGATGAAGTATACACCATACCATTTGTCATCTCTGATTCCTTAGTAAGCTTAGTGGCAATCATCTCCCAGATCTGCAAATTAGAAGAGGAGAGGGCTGGGTGAACATGTGAATGAGACATAATTTTACCTTTGTAATCAAGTTTATACATACATACCCTTTAAGTATACTTTTCTACAAGGAGTTTTTATAAACTGCAATATTTTGCAAACTTCAATACAGCTGCAGGAGTGGATTTTGCTGAAAACTGTCGATTACCTATCATAAAAAAATTACTTTAGTGCCTTAATTAACAGTAAATTGTATTTAGATGTAATAGTGATCACTGGCCTTGCTAATCTTTGTTCTTGCATATTTGATCATTTCTAGGCAGAGAGCATATTTCATTAGTATTAATACCACCATACAGCAAAAACAAAACTCCAAGTTTAAATGCATGCCCAGATACTGAAATAAGTGTTATAAAGTTATCACAATGACAGTTACTGTTTTCTTCTTGTAGTGGTGATCACTGAGAAGATGTTGATGTTCTCTGTAAAGTTGTATCAGTCTGTGTGTGGCCTCCCTGCTCCATTTGATGACACTAGCTGTGACCTCTTCCTCTCCTTGTGTGCTGTTTCCAGCAGGCTTTGCTGATACTCTTCTAGTAGCTGACCGAACACTACTAACATCATTTGGCATTCTGACATTTGTGAGTTCTGAAATAACACTGCCAGATGAAAGTATTATTGGTTCTGTAGCGAGCTCGCGAGACGAAAAGAGCTCAGTGTGTAGCTCGCTCCCAGGCGCTGCTGCACGCTACACATGGATATTTCCGATGGCAAACAGTTGCAATAAAACAAAGTAACACAAAATAATAAAATATTTAGTTAAAACAAAGAAGACAGATTTACACGTAAGATAAAATAACCACAGATAAAAAGGATTGAGAAAATTTTAACATTTACTGCAATGGTAATTCAAAAATAAAACTTTGAAATTAAAATCTTTTAAACTCGAAAGGGAACATGTAAATGCTAAAAGAAATACTGATCCGCTGTTTACTACACACGTGTTACAAAATAAGTGTGGGCGGGTGGGAGGCAGAAGGGGGAAGTAAACTGTCGCCACGACATGACGTCACAACATTGGCCTCAAGTTGTTTTCTTTCTCGAAAGAGTTCGAAAACTTTTATAGCATACATGTTTTAAGCAGTATATATATATAGTGTGTGATTTAAAACACTATGTCACATGTATCTTTATGGACATAGAGATGTTGAATTTGTAGATTTGTCTAGTCATTATACAATATGACACTATAGTGCATAAATGCAATACCTGGAAGGCTATTTGTACTGTAAGCTTGGTGTAATTGTTAAAGCTTGGTCTGTTTTGTGTTAGGGCTATAAAATTTCATCCTTTATCTTTTCTTTTTTTATCCACAAACTCAAGTATTTCAAGTTCTAAGTGGAAGCATAAACATATATACGTACCTAGTAATTGATATTTTCAATGCAATAATAGCATTAGGTTTGTCTTGCAGTGAAAGAGTCTATTAAAGAATTGAGGGAGAAGGCTGCATTGAAAATGTCAAAAATTGCAAGTATGTATCATTCATTATTTTCCAGATATGCACAATATTACAAATATGTACCTTTGTTGTTTAGATATTCTCTGATGGCAATGACCGTAAGTCCTGACTTAGAAATAGTTTTGAGTATTCCTGTTTCTTTCCCTCTCCTGTAGACTGCTCCAGCAGTGCTTGTCTCTGCTCGCACAAACTAAAAATTCAGCTTAAAGGTAGCATGATTATGTGGCAACATTTTAGCTATAAAGGGAAAAAAGTGAACTGAGTAAATGTTTTCTGAGGCTCAGTGGGGCATAGTACACGAAAGTTGAAATTTTAATAGTATTTCACTGGCATGGCTTTGATATTTGTAGAATCACAACTGGGGCTGACCCAGTTTCCCTACAAGAGGGCAGAGAAGGGGGAAGTTCCCCCTTGCCTTGCCTCCAACCTCTCCAGCCACCAGCAAAACTGGCGACCAAACAGCTACAAGAGCTGCTTATGAGTGATTTGTCAGTCGCCAGGTATGGAACAGCTTCATTTGGTGTAGTCTATAAATTTCTTCATTAGTGAAGAGTAGTGATTTTCGTTTGTAATTTTATGCTTTTGTCAAGACATTCAGTGATACCTGTCTGTAAAAGTAACCTTTGGGACTGTAAAAAACAAGTAGTGACTAGGCACACTTCTACACTCCATTGTTAAGACTTTACTTATACATGAGTTTTGCTTATTTTTAACTTTGCAGGATACCAAGAATAACACAACAGACAAACATACCATCACAAACAAACGCAGAAAATTATACAGAGACTCAAACAATTGCAGTCACAGTAACTGCTCCAGCACTTGAACATATAACACAAGAGAGAGAACAATATATACAAAACCTAAGCCTAGAGACACAGACAGACAGTGCAGTTCAACACATCACTGACATGCAACAAAACACAGCACACCATGTAGACACTACAGATGTACAGCCAGCAGAAAATACAACTGTGAACCTATTGCCAAGGTAATAATCTTAAAGATTAAAAAATACAAATTTCAGATAATATGGTCGTGCATTTTCTTACGTGATAAAATTTGTGAACCAGAACAAGTCTCGATGCATACTTTTCAGTGCATTCTTTTATCTTTTTTTCCTGTTTTGCTAAAATTACTGACATTAAGACTTTTTAGTTTATAGGATTTAATGATTTGAAGTTCGGCATAGTAAGTACATGAACATAAACTACAGCTTTTGCTAATAAGCTTATGAAAAGTATGATTCTAGACTTTTGTTACAAATAAAATTGCTACAAGGTGGTTGATTGCTATATGTAGTGAAGCAAGCAGACTCCTACATTTATATAGATGTAATAAGAGATTGCTTTTAGTTCATTTCAAATTTACATTATTATAACGTATTGAATATCATCTTTTTGTGTTGACCAAGTGGTATGTTATGTTTAGAGTACTTTTTAAAATACTAAAATAAGCACCAAAATTAACATTATTCAGCTGTTGAATCAAGCTTATTCATAGTATGCTGGCTTTTAGGTGACAAAAAAATGAATATAAAATAAAGCAACCCTAACAGACAAAAATTGAAATCAGTCAATGTGAGTGATATTCCAAGATGATCAACACATTCAGCCAGGGAGCCTGCATGTCTCAATGGTCCCTAGAGCTATGCCTGGCAGCGATAGCCAGGTGGATAGGATGAGGATTAGGCATAGTGCTAACAGGCATAAGTATCAAGGGCATAGGGATAACATCTTATCTGTTAAGCAAAAAAATGCATCATCCACTGATGTGAAATGGGCTTCCAGAGTAAGATAATTTGTCATGGTCACTGGTGAAAACTGTCAGGAAGCTCATAACATGAGAAGACGGAAGTCCTGATCACCAAGTTTCAGACCAGAATTGTTTTCAGAATGTATAGAATGCAATAGAATGCCTTTCTATATATGGCAAGATATTATGCAAAGTTAGAGAACAAACGAGTATGTTTATTGCTGTGCATGAGTACAATGCATATGGTGATGGGGAATGATAATGGGGATGTTGATATATTTTTGTGAAAATTGATCTTTTCAAAATGAAAGCATAAGGGTTTTACTAGAGCCAACATTCTCTCAGGTTCTCCTGATTTCACAGGATACATTTGTAGTGTCCATGACATGCTTGTGTGTGAAAATGAATCCCCCATATACTCAAAAGATTTTTTGTGGAATTGTGTAAAATTAAGCTTATGTCTTTTAACATACAGCATCATGATTACAGTACTTGTTCTGTTGCAGGTTCAGTGGATCTGCCCAAGGCTAAAAGTAAGAATCAGTGAATGACAGATTCACTAAACGATACATTGCAGATCTACTGTTGTCATTTAGTTCACCTGGAGTCTGCAGCTCTCTCCCTTAATTCTTATTTTAGGTTTCCATTTATGATCTTTACAAGTTTGTGTGTTATAGGATTTCAAGGTATTGTATTTGTGTTAAAGAGCCAGGAACAAAACAGTATGAGACACGTGTAGAAGAACTAAATACTAATGAGAAATTATTACAATTATGTTGAAACACAAAAACATGTTGAATGAGCAAGATAAACAATGCTCACGAGTAAACTCTTTACGGGTTAGGTTTTTTCTTAACATCAAACGGATAATTTGCATTCTAGCTATTTTGATGAGAATACAAAATGTTTCCTCACATTTTTTTCACCTATCTGTGATAGTACTATCCAAAGATGCAGCTTGTTCTATAGTCTGGACTTTGTATATACTTTGTAATTGTTGTATACTTGAATATTATTAGTATGATGATGATGATATCAATCTGTTACGATGTAGATAATACAATTTTAATGTAAAATTGTACAGTAAACTGAAGCTTTAAATGCTATAATATCGAAGAACTCGTTCTTTACATGCAGCTTATTTGTGCAATCGCATGTGACAGAGTTAGAATGCACGTCTCACCACTTGGATTTTTATATGTGCAGGAATCAGAGTCACTTGGGATGCCAATTCGATGAAGGCATTGGAAGACAGTCTTGGACCTCTTGAGGCCCTCACAAGCATCCCAAGTAGCGAAGATTTAAAAGCCATTCGCCAGAGCAAACCTGCTTTAGAAAAATTTGATGTCATTCAAATATACAAAAAAATTGCATAAAATAAAATCAAAGAAAAAATGAATATCTAGTTTTGTCATGATTACCTTTGTTTGTTCGTTTATCTTGTAGGGGACAATGTGTAAATGAGCAGTTAAAAAAAAACAACTATGTTTGTGTTATATTATAAGTTATCAGTGTCCTACACTTTTGTGTGTGGAATAAATGCATGCATAGAATGTGATGCTCGTATCTGTGACAAAATCAATCGTTAGTCAAAAGGAAACAAAGTATATAACATCAAAGGCGAAAAAGGGAGAGGGATGCGAAAGTGTATTACTGGCACTAAAAATTCTTGGTTTAAAAAAATTCTTTTACACCAGGGACCATAGATACAAACGAGTCTAAAGTGATCCTCCAGGCGCCAAAAGACATGCCACTCTGAGGGTCTTATGGTGCGTCTGGTTATGCAACAACTCCATGTACCTATATAGCTGCAATCAACTGATGATGCTCGCAGCTCTATGTTTATACCATCGCTGCATTTTTCAACACGGGCAATACACGAAATAACGTGTGTCTACAGTGGGGATCCTAAATGTTTGTAAAAAGGTCATGACTTCTCCAGACGACATTTGGTAGCTCAGTTCGATCATGTGAATCTGATGATTGAATATGTTTACACTTGTCCTTTAGAAAATCCCAAACACCTGCTGTTCAAAGTCAAAAAGCGAGGTAATGGGTTTGACGGTGACTATTAAATAGTTGCTAAACTCCAGCCCAGCCAGTAGAATGACGTGTCGGTCAGCACAGCATCAGCAAAGAAAGCGATACAGAGTAGTAGATGTGGTGTACAATGCCCCAGCGACGCCTTGTACCACAGGAGGGTGGGACAGCAGACAACCGGTGTGCAAACGCCACAATCCCACCCGGTCCCCTGTTCTCCTTCTTAGCCAATCTGAAACTATACCGTGAAGCCACCACTCAAGACAAAATATTCAGTGGCCTGAAAGTCAATCCTCTCGTTGCGCTTTCTTTGGAATTGGGAGTTAGTCGACGTGTTCCCATAGTACTGTGATGTCCAACCTTTTTCGGCCTGGGGGTCATATACATTTCCGACACGCGTGTCACGGGCCGCTTCACCGCAAAAATACAATTTGTACCTACCATTAATTTTGTAGTAATTAGTGGGTTATCTGAATGTCCGGCTAGAGACACGTACCAAGTCGGAGCACTGAATCGAAATGTTCGTCCGCGAGGCGATCACTTTGCTGACAGATGATGACTGACATCCACGGACCACCTGACTTATGCGTGTGGCCCACGTGGTCCGCGGACCACACTTTGAGAAGCACTGGATTAGACCATTTATAATGGCCGACTGGACATTTGATTGACAGCCAAGGTGAACGTGCGTGAAGGGGGGAAAGAACGTGAATGACGACAGTTTTCAGAAGGCGTGACGTATGGATGACGAAAACAAGAGGTATGACGACAGTTCCGTTCCGGCCAAAGGTCACGCGATCAGTACAAGGCTGCGATAGAGGTGAGTAGCGAACTTTGTCTACAGCAATAAGTTTTAAGTTTTAGATGAAACATTTTGAAATGAAACATTGTAAAACATGGAAAAGAAATGTTTTATCAACATTTAAACATTTAAACATTATTAACACATTTTGCGTGATAGTAATACAGTCCAAGATGTATTTTAACAACAATTTATAAAATGTTAAAGTTTAGCTGTCATCAGAGTCTAGTCCATCGTTATTTAGTGCGGCATACGACCCTGCAAATGTAACCCAGAACTTGCCCTGCTCCCCCCCCCCCTCCAAAAAAAGACAAATTTACAGAATTTCTGCAAATTGACATCAACTCTCCGGCCAAAACTTATCGTTTGTCAAAACCAATTTGAAGTGACTTTTCTGTTGATATGCAGAAAACAAGACGAAATATTTCACGACAGTGCAGGAGACATGCAACAGGTAAGTCCCTCATGTTGCTGTTACGTTTCGCACTTCAATGCCAATGTTATTTTTGTTCTGGTTGCCAAAGTTATGTTTTAAAAACCGTTTAATTTTAAACCACGCATGCTCTCTGAAGTTCCACTTCAAACATGGCAAGAATGACACACACAGGTTTTCATGTCATTGAGTATAAAGCCAGGAAACATTTACATCATACAATAACAATTAATTTTACACGTACAACAAATGGTTATCATTTATGATAAAGACGAATTAATGATACTCAAAGAAGTATAGTGTCCACCGTCCACACCTGGGGTCAAAGGCCAGACTTCTTAGCCTTGGGTCCACATGTGGAGTGTGACTGTGTTTGAGAGCGTGTGTGTGTATCTGTGTGTGCATGTGTGTGTACGTACGCGGCGACGGACGTGTGTGAAGGTGCATGCATATGCGTGTGCATGTGTTCGCGTGTGATGACCGCGTGTCTTCTGCCATGTCTCTCCTCTGATCCCCTGTTCCACACATCTCTGGTCCAAATTTCTTTTGATTGTTTCCAATGTACTCTAACACAAGCATATGCATTAATTAATTCTTTTTATTATTATTTGCAGCACAACCCCCGCCCCGCCCTTCACCCCCCGCCTCCCGCCGCCGCACCGTCTGCCGCCAACGCCGCACCACCACGGGTCTTGATAAATCCGACGCTACTAGCAGTCAACCAAATGATGCAATATCTCCCACCCAGGGAACGGATGACGCTCCAACTAGATATATTTACCCTCGCAAGTGAGCGAGTAACTCCCTACCTCCCTCGCTAGGAGAGAAGGTAGAGGTCTCACCGTCTCAGGCCGATACTTTGATAGCGACCTCCCGAGTGAGACTGATATGAGAGTAGAAGAGGAATGTATGTGTGTGTGTGTATGTGTGTGTGTAAGTGTGTATGTGAGTGTGTATGTGAGTGTGTATGTGAGTAAGTATATGCGAGTGTGTGTATGTGTGTAAGTGTGTATGTGAGTGTGTATGCGAGTATGTGCACACATGTATGTGTCTGTGGAGAGAGAGAGAGAGAGCAAAATGAAGAGAAGATAATGTATGAAAGCTGAAGGAAGATCAGAGTAGTTCTGGCCCTGTGTACTGTAAACATTTGTTATCGCACCTGTCGTTCCGTGCTGTGATGACGTGATGGTGACGTCAAGCGGCAGACGACAGTTGACGGGTAAAACCGTTAATTTGCTGGTTTTCACGTGTTTGTTTGAAGTAAAGCTTAGACTACAACAAGTCGCTAAGCTGTGAAGGACTTAAGCACCGTTACTCTCAGTCTCACACACAAGTGTCTGTGCACCTGTGTGACTGGACACGTCACGTGCTTTATCCGGGTACCGGGTAGATCTTGGAGGAGCAGACTTCGTTCTCAGGTCAACGTGCTTTGGACAGACGAACATAAAATGCGATTCAGATTCTGTAACACGTGGACGAAGCGGACGTGACAGAACATGAATGTTTACTGGGGTTGATAACAACAATAAACAATAAACAATAAACAATATGGCCAGAGACGGGGAAGCAGCTACACACGACTGACTCGCGTGTTTCATATCGCTGTGTACATAGACAACGGTGTAATTAGAGACATATTCCATAGAATTAAAAACTATCTTCAGCGACATCTGTTGCTGTTATTGTAATACAAGCTCGCGGGGGACACAATGTCATCAACATTATTTCTCATAGGATTCAGCTTCAACTCAATATGCATCGTCTGTGTTTTTATTCTAGAGATATCGCATTGACTGTGTATTATTGACAGCGTATTGCCGATAGCATGTATGGATCCAAATATGACTATAACTATATATGTCGATGCCATTCTATGGCTTAACCATGTATAGCATGTTTTTATATGGCTATAGTTATGTTCATGTTGACTTGGCTTTCGCATTGGAATAGACATAAAAAATGTTAAAACCGTTTTTACTTTTTATGACATTATGTATATTTTACATACTTTTATATTCAGACTAACTACATAAATATTGTTATATACATGATGACCACAATCGCGCGTACAATATGGGAATCGTAGCTATACAGTTCCACCTCATAAACACGCAGACAGACGCATTTGTGTCTGTTCGCAATGCACGCTTATCCTTGGGTATTGGACGAGATTGTTGGTTAGTTTTGCTGTCAAACATGACGGAGATGGGTCGCATCCAACGCGCACACACACGTGGCAATCACACCAAACTGTCAGCAATGTTAAAAACTACTGTCCACCCGCGGTGAATACCACTCAGCTGTCGGCAATGTCACAGACTCACAGACCAACAGACCAGCCTGTCTGGCCATTCATAATACACTCATAGTCAACACTTACATTACAGCAGTTGCAGTCAACATATTATGACTACCATGCAGCCTTCGGTCATACAACTTATTGTGTAGGAGCCCTAGGGGCAGTAAAGTGGGTAGCCTAGCCTCTCCTCAAAGGCAGATACGGAGGAGACAAGAATGGGAAGGTCGTTTACTGTCAGCATGGAGTTTGCAACCCAAAGCTGAGCATCTTCCTCAGCCCCTGAATTATGTCCTCCCTACAGGTGTAGGTTGTCAGCCATGTAGGCGACAGTCACATTGAAACAGCCATGATAACATGACATCAGTCACCCAGGTGACAGTCACATTGTAACAGCCATGATAACATGACATCAGTCACCCAGGTGACAGTCACATTGTAACAGCCATGATAACATGACATCAGCCACCCAGGTGACAGTCACATCAACGTGCCCCAAACAGCAATGTGTCAAATGCGCGGGTGGAAGGAGGAGCGCTCTGTGAGTGGGAGTATGGGAGGCTGGCACTCTACCCCTGAATGCAGCAGGGAAGTGGCATGGCCCCTCCTGCTGTTTACCTGTCATCAAGAGTGAAGATGCCAGTTTTTCTTGGCTGCCGACGTCTCCGGTGCTCATGGCTGTATCGGACTTGGCAACAGTTCCAGAGCTCGCCTTTCCCCACCGGAGTGTGATAGAGCAGACTGGCACGCTGCTATCTTCTCTCTCTCCTAATACTTCAAACCATCACCACCGCTTGCGCCACCCCACGAGCTCTACCCCCTTCCTCCCTCCTGATCTAAGACGCACACGCACACAGTACGCACGCACGCACACACAAGCATTCACACAACCCTAACCCATGCATGATGAAGGGCGGCAGCGCGTGCCCGGGCAGTGAGGAGTTGTCTGTCGCTCGGTAAGTCGGGGCTGGTGTTACCTGGCAGCTCAGGTAGTCGCTAGCACCCGGGTGTGCGTGCTCCATGCTGGCTGAACCCGGCATCTCCTCCCCACCTGTCCTGAAGGTAGAGGCTACGGTGCTCAGGGGACAAGAACAGGGAGGGAAGATATCCAAGATCGTGAGTGAGGTCCGGCCAGTGGCGCCGAAGGACGAGTGGGGAGGGCGCTGCTGTAAGTTTCGTGGCACCTGCACCTGACTAACTACTACTAGTTCATCTTTCGAAACAAAATGGCACACGTGCATCTTCAAGGCCACGTCTGAAGCAACACTTGGCTGACGGGAGTGTTGAAGGCCGCAAGGACAGTCAACTCACTGACAGGGGCGACTGGAGAGCGCCTTGAAGCGTGTCGGTGAGTGCCAGACACGTGAGGTGTGCGGGTGGAGACAGCAGCACCAGCACCAGCACCAGCACCAGCACCAGCACCAGCATGCACAGGCTGCCAGACCCGCTACACGCAGCACACGGCCACCGGCACGCACGTGCACCTGCCTTGGCGCTGTCTGCCTGTCTGGACGGCTGCTTATCACACAGACGCCAGCAGCCCACAGCACACAGGAGCGGCACCAACACGTGAGTGAACCTTTCTCTCCTTCCACTGACAAAACAGTCCGCGGGTGGGGTGCGTGCATGTCGAGTCGGGTGGGTGTGTTACAGCTCGCCATTGCAGTGATGTGATTGACAACATTGTAGTTTTGTGTTTTCTATCATTACAGTTTCAGTCCACAGGATGATTTCCACTTTTTCACACGCTACGGCTCACTTTAAATTACTTTTTTGTTTGTTTTTGTCCCTCGATGCATCTTTGTGTTATATCAGTCTGTCTCGGATCATCTGCTTTCCCCTCTTTCTCTCTCTCTCTTGTGTGGTATTAAGTGGTGGATAAACTTCGATCATCCCTTTTCTCATCCCCTGAAAGTAGTAAGTACTGTTGCCGTTATGCATTTATTTAAGAAAAAAATACAGGCCTCGACACGTGAGGTACGATTCCTGACGAGAGGGACGGAGGAGAGAGAAACAACTCCTTCAACATCTGCGTGTAGGGTGTGGATGCCAGCTGCTTCAAAAGGTGAAATCAGCTGTGAACCTGTCCAAACGACTCTTTTCTCCACCTTTCTTCTGGAATGCCTGGGTACATCGCCGCAACATATGGCGCCGAAAGCTGCGGACACGGAGGGCTGAGGCCAAAGATTTCATATGTAAGGGCTTGACATGAAAGATGGGAAGGGTGGGCCGGGCACTGTGACCTCCATCTTCATCACGAGTAGTGTGACCCTTGCACGTGAATTGTGTACGTGTGCGGGTAGCGGGTAGCGGGTAGCGGGTGCGGGGTGCACAAGTCGCAGACAGCTGAAGGGCATTATGTCGAAAGGTAAGAGAGAGAGAAGCCCGCCGCCACATCTGTGTACCTGCCAGGTGGTAGTGATGGGGGTGAGGGGAGGCGTTGACTTACCTGTGTTGATCTCTCCCCAGGACATATGGTGGTGTCAGTCAGACAGTCACAACACGAGTTCCTAGCACCGGTCGCCATGTAGGTCTTGTGGTGGCCCCTACACGGTACAACATATCGTGTTGTTTATAGATGATGATGATGGTGATGATGATGATGGCGATGATGGAACTTCTGCAGCTGAAACCCTTTAAACTGATTTAGAGATGACAAGAGGCCATGACGCTGACTTGAACTATTGAACTACGACCCTAGGTCATTCGTCCTCAGCCCTTAGTCGACTGACCAGTGACCTCAGTGCACTCCACCACCACCTACACAAGTTACTATGCAGTATAGTGACATCCGCTGTTGGTGTTATGACAACAAAACGAAACGACACTTTTATGCAAATTGGTCACGTGATATAATAGTTATTTTTACTTGGATCTACTTTCTTTCTCTTTATATCACACACACACAAACACACAGTGAAGTTCTCCCTTGGCTGACTCACGCACATCTTGCTGTGTGTGTGTGTGGATGTGTGTGTGTGGATGTGTGTGTGTGGATGTGTGTGCGGATGTGTGTGTGGATGTGTGTGTGGATGTGTGTGTGGATGTGTGTGTGGATGTGTGTGTGGATGTGTGTGTGGATGTGTGTGTGGATGTGTGTGTGTGTGGTGGATGTGTGTGTGTGTGTGTGTGTGTGGATGTGTGTGTGATGTGTGGATGTGTGTGTGATGTGTGTGTGGATGTGTGTGTGTGTGTGTGTGGTGTGTGTGGATGTGTGTGTGGATGTGTGTGTGGATGTGTGTGTGTGTGTGTGTGTGTGTGATGTGTGTGTGTGGATGTGTGTGTGTGATGTGTGTGTGGATGTGTGTGTGTGTGGATGTGTGTGTGTGATGTGTGTGTGTGTGATGTGTGTGTGTGGATGTGTGTGTGGATGTGTGTGCGGATATGTGTGTGTGGATGTGTGTGTGGATGTGTGTGTGGATGTGTGTGTGGATGTGTGTGGATGTGTGTGTGGATGTGTACGTGGGTCAGCCATGGACGACTTTCACTCTGGTGCTGACTAATCGCAGTGATGATGGTTTGGTCGAATGGACTAGAGGCAATGGTCGAACTGACTACGTGTTATGGTGGTTGAGTCGACTGATGGTCGAGCTGGCAAATGGTTGAGTCGACCGGTTTCCCGATGCAGACAGCAGAAAAGAAAGACTTAGTGTGTGTGTGGAGGAGGCAGCTTTCCTTGAAGTACCGACAAGCTCAACTAACAGACTGCAGGTGTTGTTTACAGACAACCAAATATTGACCAAAGGTTGCTTTTCACTTCCGTCTCGCTCTTTTCATTTAATTTCCATTAAACATAATACAATAATAATAAGTTGTACTCTCGCATACTTTTACCTTTTCTCGAAGTGTTCTTAATGAATTTTATTATAAAAATCTGGCAAAACATCCAAGTATTTCGCTGTCAAGAGTAGAGAGTAGACAGGTTTACGTGAAATCACGACTAGTCAGTCAGGTATGGCCTGTCGGTGTGCAAGGGTTTTGTTTCTTCCAAATCACAGCCACGTACGTACTGTCTAAGTATGCGAAAAAGGGAGAAAGAAGTGACAAAGTGTAAAGTGTGAGATGAACAGCATGCCATGGGGTGCACCAGCAGGGGGACACCAGCAAGTAGCAGGGTGGGGTAGCCGGCAGGTGGGAACACTCATTGTCACACAGTACGATACACCGGCTTTTAGACAAAATTTACACTTTGGAATAGTAATTCTCCTAAAATGCTTCATAAGTTAAAAATAAATAAATTAAAACGGAAACCACGTGAACAGTCGACTTACTTGCTTTAGCGAAACTCACCGGCACATGAACACTGCCTCCACACAGTGGTCAACAGCAACCCTCCCGACAATGCTGATGTGTAAATAGTGGGAGAAATGTAAATCACAGTCTTCTTTTACTCTCTCTCTCCCTCCCCACCCCACACACACACACTTACACACGCCACACACACACACTTACACACGCCCACACACACACACACTTACACGCGCACACACACACACTTACACACGCGCACACACACACACTTACACACGCCCACACACACACATGCGCAGAGGAGTGCGAGAAGTTAGGAAGCACACAGAATCCATATTTTCGTGAAAGTTGCCTGTGACTGGTAGAGCTTGACCCTCCTGTACTTGAGGTAGGTGTCTGTCTTTGACTGTCTGAATGATGTTGAAATACCAGATTTCTCTCCTTTTCTTCCCTGATCACCAGATTGGCGGTTACCTCCTGGCACCAACACCGTGAGGACCGACTGTCCTGGGTTCAGATCTTGTCTCGGGCACTCTTTTTTCTGTTTTGCACGAGGCATCTGTTCACAAGGCTCATCATAAAACGTGAGTTTCACCCACCCAACCTCGATCACCAGATATGTTTGCCTGCCTGCTGGTGGAGCTGGTCCGCCGGTACCCGTTGTCTGGGGGGAGGGGAAACTAATTAGACACAGGGGTTGGGTAGGATGGGCCACGTGACTGTCGTGTGCGGTTATGAGCAGGTCCTGCACGAGGAGCCTGTGGCTCATCCACATCCACCATCCAGTTGTTTCTCTGCCTCGTTGGCACCATCCTCCCAGAGAGGCTCGGAGGACGGTTTTAGATAATGAAGGTGTCCTCCATCAGACCGTTGGCGGCAGTTTCCAGGGACCAACAACAGGTGGCGAGCGCGCTCCGCACTGAATGTCGTTGTCAGAGTCGAACATTGCGTCCTCAAGCTCTTGTGTCCAACGGTCTAATCACTCTTATGCCTTCTTTCCTTCCCTCGTAGAGTGTTAGCAATGTGCACATTGTTTGCACCTCCCTGTTTGCTAAAGCTGACTCTACTCTTCTCTACTCCTCTCTTCTCTACTCTTTTCTTCTCTACTCTACTATTCTCTTCTCTACTCCTCTCTTCTCTACTCTTCTCTACACTACTCTACTATTCTCTTCTCTACTCTACACTACTCTTCTCTACTCCTTTCTCTCATTTGTTTGCTAACAGCTTCCTTTCTGTGTTTGTTTGGCTGCAGTTCCTGCCATCATGTTCTTTGTTTACTGTTTTGTTTTTGTTTTGTTTTCTTTCTTTCTCACGCACGCTAGCGCACGTTCGCAAATGTATATTCACATTTACAAAATATTTTGCGAACAGTTGTATATTTACAGTCGCTATACTGTTTACACCAAACACGAGAATCCACGAGGATTATGTACAAACCCTGTCATCTTACAGAAGTCATGCTGTTCACTTCTGTAGGTGAGTCTCATGACGACCACTGGTGGCACCTGAACAGGTGTGTGATGGCATCACCAGGCATGACGAATAATTACACATTCACCTGCAGTTGCAGTGTGCACTCAGTCGCTTGCTAGTCCGCTTGCTAGTCTGTTACGATGACCCACCATGACATGAGCAGGCTACAAGACTACCAAGCTACAAGACTACCAAGCTACAACTGACTAGCAGGCTACCAGGCTACAAGACTACCAGGCTAGCAGGCTACCAGGCTAGCAGGCTACAAGACTACCTGGCTACCAGGCTACAAGACTACCAGGCTAGCAGGCTAGCAGGCTACAAGACTACCAGGCTAGCAGGCTAGCAGGCTACAAGACTACCAGGCTAGCAGGCTACCAGGCTACAAGACTACCTGGCTAGCAGGCTATGGGTGCAAGCACTACACAGTTCTTAGCTGTGGCATGATGAACCACTTTCCTATCTCAATCCCATAATCGCTTTGAGCCTCTCGTGTTCACATCCCAAAATTAACAACTGATGTTGACTGGCCACGTGGGAGGTGAGTGCACGTGTACTTACGGTGTAGATGCTGTTGGAACATGTTGTCTATGTAAGGAGGTGGTTACATAGACAAGAAAATAGTAGTCACACAGTTTACATGCTGTCTATGTAAGGAGGTGGTTACATAGACAAGACAACTAGTAGTCACAGTTTACATGCTGTCTATGTTATAAGGTGGTTACATAGACAACTAGTAGTCACAGAGTTTACATGCTGTCTATGTAAGGAGGTGGTTACATAGACAAGACAACTAGTAGTCACAGAGTTTACATGCTGTCTATGTAAGGAGGTGGTTACATAGACAAGACAACTAGTAGTCACAGTTTACATGCTGTCTATGTAAGGAGGTGGTTACATAGACAAGAAAATAGTAGTCACACAGTTTACATGCTGTCTATGTAAGGAGGTGGTTACATAGACAAGACAACTAGTAGTCACAGTTTACATGCTGTCTATGTTATAAGGTGGTTACATAGACAACTAGTAGTCACAGTTTACATGCTGTCTATGTAAGGAGGTGGTTACATAGACAAGACAACTAGTAGTCACATAGTTTACATGCTGTCTATGTAAGGAGGTGGTTACATAGACAACTAGTAGTCACAGAGTTTACATGCTGTCTATGTAAGGAGTGGTTACATAGACAAGACAACTAGTAGTCACAGTTTTACATGCTGTCTATGTAAGGTGGTTACATAGACAACTAGTAGTCACAGTTTACATGCTGTCTATGTAAGGAGGTGGTTAGACATAGACAACTAGTAGTCACAGAGTTTACATGCTGTCTATGTAAGGAGGTGGTTACATAGACAAGACAACTAGTAGTCACAGTTTACATGCTGTCTATGTAAGGAGGGACTAGACATAGACAACTAGTAGTCACAGAGTTTACATGTTGTCTATGTAAGGAGGTGGTTACATAGACAACTAGTAGTCACAGAGTTTACATGCTGTCTATGCAATGAACACCCTGTACCACTTTTCTGCCACCAGTCATGTGATCAATGCTGTTGAGGAGTTCCTGGAACAAGAAAATCATTTCAAGCTTCCTCCACAGGGAGGATGGTCGCAGACAGGTCGTCTCATCACCTTCACCTGCTGGCGGCCATCTTGTGTGGTGCTGCACCGACAGCAGGCGATAAGTCTGGCGATGAGTCTGGTAAACAAGAAGCAGTCTGCTGGCAGGTGAATGTTGCCTGTGACGCGTTGTTTGTCCTGACCGCTGCACGCACTGTACAGACACAGCTTCGCTTGAAACAACAGCAAAGTGCGGCGAGGGCATTGTCAGCATGGGGGAGATGTTTGACACAGTTTAGGTTTGGCCCTTGACCTTTATTGTCGTGAGAGGCTGGGGTGGGGAGACGGAGCCTTTTACACGGGTGTCCATAGAGGTCTGTCGTCTACAGATACAGCAGGGGTGGGGCAGCGAGATGGCCCCCTGCCCCACCCCGATGTTATTAGACCAGTTGCCTGTCCCCCTGTTTGCCTCCCACCATCGTGTCCAGGACAGTCCAGTCGACTGTTTAGACGATGACAGCTTCCTTCTCTTGAATGTCAAGGACGGTTGCTGGCCAGTCTTGTGGGTCAGCAGGTCATCTACATGATGATGACAGTCTTGTGGGTCAGCAGGTCATCTACATGATGATGACAGTCTGGTGCTCACTTGAGGCGATGCTCAGTAGCCCAGGCAGCATTTCATTTCGAAGAGTTCCATCTCCTGGACTCTGGAGGTCAGTGGCAAGGTCCGGCGTGAGCAGTCATCGGGGAACATAGAGGGGAGGGAGAGACTGTAGAGTGGTGGTGTCAGTGTCACAAGCAGGATAGCAATAACAATAACAACCAACTTTATTAGTCACAAAGGGCAATTTAAATAGGAGGATGGTGTGTTGCTGTTTCCACATTGTGCTGAGGTCATGGCTGCCGCTGTGCGAGACAGTCGACACGTGATCTCTGTGCTTTATGTTCCATCTTTCGAGATGTTTCGCGAGGGTCTGTGGAAATACTAGGAAGTCTGAACATTAGGTTTGTTTTCGTTGATGTTGATGGCCGACAGGAGCGTTGCCTGGCTGTGAACCAGGGGTTCGTTTCACTGAGTTCACTTCCCTGCAGTGCATGTGCACTTGTGTCAGTTTATCTTGCTCTTTGATGTCGTCACTGACAAGGTGGGTGTAATCAGGGAAACCATGGCGTTGATGCTTGAGCCCCTTTCTGGGATGGTGAACTCGATACTGACATCGTCTTGTACTTGTCTTCAATGAAGGACAGCTGGAGAAACAAACTTGACTCACTCTTGACTCTTGTAGTCGTCCCCAGGGGTGATGAGGTCGATTTCAGTCTCCCTGAAGCATCCATGATGTTTTGACAAGTGTGCTGGTGGTGGAGTTTTCTAGTCTTCTCTGGCGCTTGTTAATCTCTTCCATTAGTGTGACTGTCAGTGCGTACAGGTGGTGGTGGTGGTGGTGGTGGTGGTGGTGGTGCTGGTGGCCTTGCGTTTGGCCGCAACTTTGTGACAGCCTACAATCTCTGAGCACAATGAACGCCACTCATAAGGATTCTCCAGACACCAGATGTACTAAGGGGTACCCTAACCTGGGTACTGGATGCCCTTCTTTGGCTGCCCTCTCCCCTAGATAAAGTCTGTTTACTTCTTTCAAACCAACGATGTACCAGGGATCGCTCTTAAGAGATGACAGCTTTCTTGTCTTGAATGTCCGGGAGTGACCCCATCTACCCAAAGTGTACACAAACGGTAGATTCTGCGTCAGCTTGGTATCTGGTACCCGGATATCTACAGGTGCTGCGTGTTTCTGTCGACGGTTGAGGCACGGACCCGGAACCAGAAGCGATTGTCCGCTGAGAACCACGGGAAGACAGAGATGCTGCTGCTGCTGCTGCTGCTGTACTCACTACAGTGGCGGCCTAACCAACATTTCAGGCGGCACCTACCGACACTTACACCTCCAACAGACTAAAGCAGCCAGTACACACACAGAATTGGTTTCCGTAGATGGGGTCAGCACGCGTGCATGTTAGGTTAGCGTGATGCTTAGTATACTAACACCCTCGTCACCTGTACTACTTTTAATGTGACATAGAAAGTAAGAATTAAAGTGACGTGACGGGATGTGACGTGACAGCACGAACAGTGAGTTATCGGGACAAGGCATGGAGCAGTGCTCATTTCTCTGCCAGGTACCCCGGGGCCAAGAGTGTATTCAGTGGAACCTGTTATAACAACATGTTGTGCACAAAGTCTTGTGGGATAACCGACTCTGTGACGTCTCCGCCGGTGGAGCTCAAAATGTAACGGCCTCACCTTGCTGACGTCGCTTGTGTGACGTGTTGCTGGCAGGAGAGTAAATGGCGAGTTTTCTCCGTAAGCTACAATCAATCTTTGGGCGGATGCAACATGATTGTGTGCGATCGTCTCCTGCCTGGGTTCACACGCCCACACGCCGGGTGGCTCGTGCTTAGCCGTGGAGTCACGTGATCACTTGCCCACCGACTGCAGACCTCAGTGAAAGCTGGAGACGTTGCAGGTGAACTGCAGGTTCAGCCATGCTTATCACGACACAGTCTGCCAGGGTGCAATCGGTGCTTGCGTACAGACGGCAGATACCGGGCTGATTTATCTCCCCTTTCTCAGGGGCTCGAAATCTTCTGTAGATTGCGGGAACCGGAAGTGACGTAAGATAAATTGGACTTAACAGACGATTGAAAGGAATGGCCGAGGTAGAACTGCGGCAACTTGACTCTGGAAGTCAGCAGAGCACAGAGAGAGAGAGGGCGCGCCTGTCGTACGTAAAGGGAGATAATGGAAATTTACGTTCAAAGGGAGCTTATTGAAGTGAGACAGACAGCGGCACCACGACTACAGAGCTGACAGCTGCCTGCAGGTGTACACCAGAACAGTCTGGCACCTAGCAGCTTACTATCGGCTAACTTGTTTGTTTACACACGTGTTGACGTGTGGTGTCGTCACAGCGGAGCAGCCATCTTTGTGTACGATGGGGGAGCGCGCACGTGCTCAGTGTCCAACCTATTTGTTACTTATTCATGTCACTTATTAATTCACCTATCAATGTTACACTTGTGAATGTTACTTATCAATCTTACTTATCAATATTACTTATCAATGTTACACTTGTCAATGTTACTTATCAATCTTACTTATAATACTTGTGAATGTTACTTATCAATGTGAACCTTGTCATCGCTGATGAGTTCATCTGAGGTTTTTAACATTTTTTCCAGTGTTTTGGCTCATGTTGATGTAGCTATACTACTATTAGTCTCGTGTTGATGTAGCTATACTACTATTAGTCTCGTGTTGATGTAGCTATACTACTATTAGTCTCGTGTTGATGTAGCTATACTACTATTAGTCTCGTGTTGATGTAGCTATACTACTATTAGTCTCGTGTTGATGTAGCTATACTACTATTAGTCTCGTGTTGATGTAGCTATACTACTATTAGTCTCGTGTTGATGTAGCTATACTACTATTAGTCTCGTGTTGATGTAGCTATACTACTATTAGTCTCGTGTTGATGTAGCTATACTACTATTAGTCTCGTGTTGATGTAGCTATACTACTATTAGTCTCGTGTTGATGTAGCTATACTACTATTAGTCTCGTGTTGATGTAGCTATACCTATACTACTATTAGTCTCGTGTTGATGTAGCTATACTACTATTAGTCTCGTGTTGATGGTAGCTATACTACTATTAGTCTCGTGTTGATGTAGCTATACTACTATTAGTCTCGTGTTGATGTAGCTATACTACTATTAGTCTCGTGTTGATGTAGCTATACTACTATTAGTCTCGTGTTGATGTAGCTATACTACTATTAGTCTCGTGTTGATGTAGCTATACTACTATTAGTCTCGTGTTGATGTAGCTATACTACTATTGTTCGTGTTGATGTAGCTATACTACTATTAGTCTCGTGTTGATGTAGCTATACTACTATTAGTCTCGTGTTGATGTAGCTATACTACTATTAGTCTCGTGTTGATGTAGCTATACTACTATTAGTCTCGTGTTGATGTAGCTATACTACTATTAGTCTCGTGTAAATATTTACCAAACTGCCGTGAGATTCCCTGTGCTCTGTGTCAGCAGTCATGAAAGTAATACATAAATACTACATTTGTTGTAATCAACAGTTTTCACACACACAGCGGATACAGTCAGTGGTATGTCGCCATGTTACAGGGTTGTGGAGTGCTGTCTACACACAATGTGTAACCAACAGGTGTAACATAATAAGAGGACAGGGCGTGGAAAGCTGGCAAAGCACGTGCACTGGTGACAACAAAGACTTACTGTTCACAGTCGCCATTGCGGGGGAAATCCCAGTGGAGAGAAAGTTTCGTGCACCCCACATGCAGTCTGGCTTGTTCTCCTCCAGTCGTGTGTTTGATACCATCTACAGTTTTTATGATTTGTGTTTGTGTTGAGGGCGGGACCTGCTCACAATGCCAACACACAGGCCAGCATCACAGAGCCGCAGTATCATCAGCTTTGTCTGCAGCAGCACGATGGCAGCACGATGGCAGCACTTGCAGCTCTAGTCACACACCGACAACATGAAATCAGCCCTGGAAAATAATGCGGAAATATTAATAGTTTTATATAATAGCTGTGGAGATAAAGATGGGGTGGAATCGACTGGAAAACATGTCAACAGAGCGAGACTTGCTGTCACTGATGTTTGTGTCCAGGACCCAGACTGACAAGTCAGACGACATTCACAGTCTGTGAACACACACCTGAGTCCACCTGGCATCAGCAGCAACTGTCAGACACTGTCGCCACCCACACCTCCAGCTGACTAGGGGGAGAAACACATTTTATTTTACTATGTGCACGAGCTAGTGTTTGTGTGTGTGTGACTGTTATTTTATCAGTTGCAAGTGTCAACTAGAAATGTCAGCTGACAGACGTACTTGGGGTTCAGACAGCCTCCCGATTCCTGCAGACTTACAGGACTGGTCAGTTCCAAACCTTAGTCCACTGTTCATTTGCCTCTGGTCAGAAATCTCAGCACGATCTAGAAGTCAGAGGTCACTGGCTTCTGTAAATAAGTCATCAAGAAGGGATGCGGGTCACGTGATGTGGCAAGTAGCCAATGAAAAGGTCGTTAGAATACAGACTCTGCAGGCAGATGGCGCTGATACTAGCCTCAAGACGGGGCCAGGTATTCCCTGGTCTCTGAGAAAAGGTCTCAGGCAGCTGCAGGTGTGTAGGTGTGTACTGATGTCAGGTGTACTCTGTACACAGCTACCTACCTGGCTACGTGACCCAGTGAACAGTACACATAGCATCATAGCTGACAGTGAGCAGAACACACTGACAAGGTTATATAATATGAACAGTGGATGTTGTCGAGGTTTCTAATGTGAACAGAACACACTGACAAGGCTATATAATATGAACAGTGGATGTTGTCGATGTTTATGATGTGAACAGAAGACACTGACAAGGCTAATGTAATATGAACAGTGGATGTTGTCGAGGTTTATAATGTGAACAGTACTAAGCACAGTGCCTGGGCTGTTACATGAACTGTTTGCAGAACGAGCCTTGTGTGTGAGCCTCTCCTATGAGCCTGCGATCTGAGCCCACATAATCTCTGGCAGCTGATCCACCCAGGGTGCAAAGCTATTATTTTTTATCGGAGCGTGGATGCCCAGGAAAGACTTTTTCACCTTTCCTTGATGTAGCGTAATGATCACATGATGTTATTCTAGGTAACAGCAGGTACATCAGGAACGCCACATCCCCTTTCCTTTTATCCGCCGTTGATAAAACCTACAGTTGCCACTAGCATTCCCCAGCCCTGACCCTTGACCTTCCTCCGCCTACCTCTCGCCGCAGCCATGTCTGCAGTGCCAGTCAGTGGTGAGAGCAGCGCCCGGCGCGTGGGTCTGGTACAGCGGAGCGTGACGTGGCTCTGTAGCAGGATGCTGGAGTCAGACGATGGGCTGCACTGACGAGTGGCATGCCGGTCTAGCTGTCTTTGACGAGGAGTATGTCACACGGCAAGGTCTCGTGACACAAGTGCGCTAGAGACCCAGTGACATCACCAGAGGTCGCACTAGCAGGTGAGAAACACAACTAGGGACAAGTACGTCACATTAGCAGGTGCCAAACGTAGAAACACGTTGACAGTTGAAAAATGCCGAACATACGTCACAGCAGACATGACAAATACAACTAGGGACAAGCTCGTTACATTAGCAAATGTAAACAGTTGACATAAACAACCGGCGACCAGCGGTTTACTTGCCGAGCACAAGGAGGGACAAGCACGTCACAGTAGTTGGAACACTGTCGGCAAGCAGCGGGTGGCGAATGTAACTACAGATCAGCACGTCACTGTAGCTGTAGACGAACACTGATTACGATTGTTGTGATTGCCATCACACTAGTAGTGATTGTGAAGGTGAAGCTGGTAGAGGCACCGAACATGTATTTCCCATGTACCCCTCCACTTGTGCTTCATAGGGTGACGTACAACATGTACACGTGTGTCTGGCATGCAGTTTGAGATGTTGCCATCTCTCTGTGCTTACAAAATGGCAGACACCTGTCACTGTGTCACAATCAACATTACAGCCCACACCTACGTCCTGCATGTCACCTGGCAGCCACTGATACTTTGTTGCCTCCATTGTTCAGCGGCAGAAACCCTGCGTGACAGAACGACTGAGTGTTAGTGACATAAATAAGAATTTTGATGAAGGGAAAGAAGACCGTTGGATGATGGAAGGACATCGTGAGCAGAGAGAATGAAGCTGAGCGGGGAAAACATGGGAGGACAAGGAATAGTCTGTATGTTTGCTTTGTTCTTGTTGGGAATTTCACCTGTCACCCGCGACAACTGAAGTTAAAACTTTGTTGAGTGGAACATTGACTGTCATCCAGCGATGTCGCGCCTACTGTTACATTTGTTGGTGAGTGGATATTGGCATGTCACCACGGTGACGTGCAGTCAGCTTCCTGATGTCGACGTCCACCCGTGACAACCACAGCCAGCAGGTGACGCATGTTTTAAAGTGGACATTCGCATGACCAACAGTGCGAGAACTTTATTCAGTGCAAAAAGAGGTTCAGAAGGTGGAATTGTTTTGTCAAACTGTCTGTGGTGACATGAGACTGATGAGAGTGAACCTTTGGTACACACAGTGACGTGCTGCTGTACAGCTGAGCTCAGGTAGTCAGCCTCCACATCATCCATGATGACTTCATAGGTAATCGTCTAGCAACTTTTGATGAGGAATGATGTTTGTAAGCTGATTGTAAGTTGAGAATATAGACTGGCACGTGCCACGTCACGCTGTGTGACACCTTGATACCTACTGCATGTACAGTCCAGGGTAGTAGGAATCCAGTATACACACGAGGACACTACTTGCCAGTAGCTGTGGTTCACAACATGGTGTCTAGTGTCATTGTTAGTGTGGCTTCTACAATGTGTGCAGGTGACTGAGTCACAACATGTTGTCTGTGTTACTGTCAGTGCGCCTCCTACCATGTGTGCAGGTGACTGAGGCTCACAGCATCCTGTATCTATTGTCCGTGAAATATTATCGTGTAGTTAAGATTCATAAACTATTATCTTGAAGCGGTGATTTTCATTCGTAATTAAGATTTTTACTCCAGAACTCATCTTTATTCTTCTCGCAGACTTTTTTCCTCGTCTTTTTCTCTTCTTTCTTCTATTTTTCTCTACCCGCTCCTTCTCCTCACATTCACACTTGGTGTCCAGTCATCTGCTGATTGTGGTGACCTCTGTGTCGTCTGACCTTCTGTCTGTTGACTACCGGTCAGCAAAGTGTCCTGCTGTCTCTGTGCCAGTGTGTTTACCTGTTTACCTGTTTACTCGGGTGTGTACACGAGGTAAGATGCTCGCATGCTGGTCAGTTACAAAGTCTGACTTCTGTTACTTGTTAAGGGAGGTGGGAAACGATCTGCCCATGGAGGGCATTGTTCACCGTACCTTGCTTTTTTCTTATTTATTTACCTCTGTTCTTTCTCTTTTTCAGATTCGAAAGGAGAGAAAGGACTGGGACTAGGAGATAAGATTGACACTCGACCATTCAATCATGGTAATCTTTCTTTTTCTGTCTTGGTGTTCTTTCAGTTTGACGCTTCCATCTCTCCTGTCCGTATCTCATTTTTCTCTTTTATCTGTCAGTCTCTCTTCCCTCGCTCTCCTTCTCTCGCTTATGTCTGTCTGTCTGTCTGTCTGTCTGTCTGTCTGTCTGTCTGTCTGTCTGTCTGTCTGTCTGTCTGTCTGTCTCATCCTTCAGGCTTTTGTGTGGTAGTCTTCTCTTTCTCTTTGTATCTCCTTTGGTCGTTCTGTGTTCATCTTTCAAACTCTCACGACCTTCACTCACAATACTCACTCACCCTATATATCCTATGATATATCCTCATCCTATATATATACCCACACAGTGACAATACCAAAGATATATAAATATACCCACACAGGGCCACAAAAGTGAACCTTGTTATCAACAAAAATATTGGAATAATTATGCCTTGAGGCTTAACTCTATTTTGTAACTGAAACTGTAAACAGTAAACCAAGGTTTACATATGACCATTAATGACTGTCGTGAGCTGTGTCGGCACTCATCGCACGTGCTGTCCAAACATTTATCAGTCCAGAGACAAGTCCACAGACAATGTCAGAGACAAGTCCACAGACAATGTCAGTCGATCCACAAAGAAATATTTTTGTGACAGAGAGAAAGATGAGGCTGACATGTCGTCCCATCCATCCTAGAGGTCCTCCCAGCCCCTCCCAGCCCACACTTGGTCACTGCGCCCTCGCACCATGGGGCTTACCTGTAACACTCTCACCTGTAACACTCTTACATGTAACACTCTTATCTGTAACACTTACCTGTAACACTCTTACCTGTAACACTCTCACCTGTAACACTCTTACATGTAACACTCTCACCTGTAACACTCACCTGTAACACTTACCTGTAACACTCTCACCTGTAACACTCACCTGTAACACTCTTACCTGTAACACTCTTACATGTAACACTCTCACCTGTAACACTCACCTGTAACACTTACCTGTAACACTCTCACCTGTAACACTCACCTGTAACACTCTTACCTGTAACACTCTTACATGTAACACTCTCACCTGTAACACACTTACCTGTAACACTCTCACCTGTAATACATGCACTGAGAAACTGTGTGTGCGTGTGGTTTGTTTGTGTGTTCGTGTGTGTGTGCGTGCGTGTGCGTGGTGTGTGTGTGCGTGTAGTGTGTTTTTTCGTGTGTACGTGCGTGTGCGTGCGTGTGTATGCGCGCGTGCGTGTGTGTGTGTGTTTCGAGAGCTGAGCGCCTGATGATTGTATCTGCACTACACACCTGACTACTAATTACTACCTCGTTACCGGAGGAACAGGCTTTAGAGTTTAGAGGAAGACACAAGACTGACGGCGATGTTAGTAGAGGAGAGAAGTTTCGGGAAATCAGGTTGTGTTCAAGAATGGATTAGTTTCATGGGTCATTGCACACACCAATCAGGGAAGCTTGTAGTGAGCTCCACACTCCAGGTAACAGGAGGATCACGGAGGATCACCAACTTCTCCCTCACACCTGTCCCTGCCCTTCCCTCTCGTCGTCTGTACTCCCCCTGCTTCGCTCTTGTCTGTTGCTTTCCCTCTTTTCGTTTTGTCATTTGCCACAGTGAGCCTAAGTATCCTCCCTTTTCTCTCCGCAGCCCTCCTACGACCGCGGCTACGGGGGACTAAGCAGCGGCAAGAACTACGGCGCGGTGAGTCGCGGTTGTCTCCCTTTGACCATCACTGATGTGTGTTTGTGTGTGTGTGATGATGATATTACAGCAATAAGACGATTGTCGTGATTGTCTGCGAGTTCCATGTGTCTGTTGACCTGTTGTCACAAACGCTGACCAGTTCCCCGTCAGAAGTGTTTGTTGTGGTGTTTGAATGTGTAGAAGGAGGCGACAGTTCACAAAATAATGAAACTACTGATGGATGGTTTGCATGTCTGTCTGGCCCATCACTCCTTCAAGTCTTTGTCTGCCGGCCTTTCTTTTTCTTTTCTTTTCAATTTTTTTTTTTTTTTTTTTGCTTTGAGTTGCATAACTGTAGCGCTGACCAAGGCCTGAGCTGGTTGAGGGCACTGGTGTCTGGTGTAAGTGTCGAGCACTAATCTGTAAATATGTAAATATGTCAACTCCGGTGTTTTTTGTTTTTGTTTTGTTTTGATGCCACTTATCACCCCGCCCCCCGTGTAGTGTGAGCAGGTAGGTCCCCCTGTGATGCTGGAAGATGCATACCTGAGTCACCTGACTCACAAGTTATTTTTCAAGGTAGGGCTGGAGGCGGAGTTTCCATCAAACGCGGCTGCTGCAGGTGTTTCTGGGTTGCCATAGCGACGTCACCTGTTGATGCCATGGTGTCAGCTTTCAGCCCGTCTTCCCAGTCTCTCGCCCTTTTCGTACACGGCACCAGTTGCTTGCCTCCGCCTGTCGGGCCCCCTCTCGGTGCGGTAGGTCTGGTGCTACACACCCGGCAATAGCTACTCGGGGTAGCACAGCATCCTATTGCATCGGGTATATATACTTGTAAGCGAACTAAAGCTGACTTGCTTCTCTCGAGGATGCTTACTTTATTATCGTTGTCTCGTTGGGTCTGAAGGTAACAGTTCCAAGGCTGCAGCACCGGTAAAATGTTTTAACTTATCTGAGGAATCAGGAAGCCACTAAGGGTGGACAGTCAGTTTGGCAAACAAACCGTAAATCTGCCTGCTACTGGTCTCTGCTCAAACTCATCAGTAACTACCCGGCTATGGAAGTGGTGAAAGTAATTTGGAACTAAACAGATGTATCAAATGTAAACTACTCGAGGATTATGAAGGATGTAACAGAATCAGCACTATTCGGCAGGTAGCCAGAGGAACATACAGAGTGCAGATGTAATCACTCTCGGGTACGCGGTGAGGGGGAGGGGAGGCGGGGTGCACGGTGGTGAAGATAAAAGATGGGTGTTTGGCGGTACTGCCATCTCCAAGAGGTACCTAGCATCGCATTCCCACCCAGTCCCCCCTTTCGTCGGCAATGGCCGCGTCCACGGCGGGGTGGATCCACCTTGTTGACAGCCAAACATGTTTAGCAGGTGAGCAGGAAAAGGACGGAGTGCCAGAGCTGTAGGTAGTCAACAAGCTGAGGTCATTAATCACTGCACCTCTCACTGAGGGTAGCTGCTGTTTGCACAGGCGCCACACCTTCACTGGCAAAAGTGAGTCAGAAACTGAGTTTCTCCTCGTCCTCACCTGGCTCCACAGACTCACTGAGCCCCCGCTGAGCACTGGCCTCACCTCACCTCACCAGCTTTGCCTCTCTTTGTCAGGAATCCCATCTCGAGACATTGCAGTCGGCTCCTGACATCAGCAGCTGCCATCTTGTCGGCCAAACTGTTTGTACACAAGATGAGGAAGTCGTTGACATGACGATGGCGGCACTGTCCAGTCCAACAAGAACACGAGCTGACAGTTGCGGGAGAAGTTCCCGGAACACGGGGCTGTGATTGGCTGGCCACAGACATGCGCAGAGAGCATACAATAATTTGTGTTTTGGTAAGAACAGTGCAGATGACTGGACCTAAGTGTTGACGGCACAGAAGGCAAGAGCTTCGGGTGTCTGCTAATAAAGCAACAATTGCATTAATAAAGAATTGTCGTTGTCGTTGTCGTTGTCGTTGTCGTTGTCGTTGTCGTTGTCGTTGTCGTTGTCGTTGTCATTGTCGTTGACGTTGTCCGACTGAACCAACGTTGAGGGATAGACATAAATAATAAATTCCGGGTACCTTTCTTAAATTGTAACTGTAGTAAATTTTGGGGCTTCGTCTAAAGAGAGATGGACCTCAATATAAACAACAATGTCGGCTACGTATGAACAGAGGTCGACTCCAATGTTGAAAGAAAAAGTCGATGGAAATGACAAATAGGGTTTAAATGGTAGATACGGACTTTTGACAAACTCTTGGGATGTAAAACAAGTGTTTACTTAATCAAAGGCCAGACTTTCGCCGCCAGTCAGGAGAGAATGGAGTGGGTAGTGCAGGGAGGCGCGGCCACGTGGAAGTAGTGAGCGAGGGGCGACCACACGGGTGGCCAGCACTGTGTGTACTCCATCCCGCCTTCCCTCGTGTCCAACTGCTGTTTCCCACATTAGCTGCAAGTTCGACTTTTGAAATATCGTCTGAAACGTCGTCCTGGGCGAGACGAGGAGGCCGCCATGTTGTCCTGTCATCGTCAGACTCACCCACCGCCAGCGGTGCAGGGCGGGTGGTCGCTGCCATCGGCAATGTGGGCATCACGGCAAACAGGTGCGAAACTGAGTACAGTGAGTACTGAGTACAGTATAGTGAGAACTGAGTACTGAGTACAGTGTAGAGAGTACTGAGTATAGCGAGTACCAAGTACAATGTAGAAAGTACTGAGTATAGTGAGTACTGAGTACAGAGTAGAGAGTATTGAGTATAGCGAGTACCAAGTACAATGTAGAAAGTACTGAGTATAGTGAGTACTGAGTACAGAGTAGAGAGTATTGAGTATAGCGAGTACCAAGTACAATGTAGAGAGTACTGAGTATAGTGAGTACAGAGTACGGTGTAGAGAGTACTGAGTACATCGAGTACTGAGTACAATGTAGCGAGTACCTAGTACAGCGTAGTGAGTACTGAGTACACTGAGTACAGAGTACAATGTAGAGAGTACTGAGTATAGTGAGTACTGAGTACGACGAGTGTTGCGAACAGCGAGCAAGCATTGAGCAAAGTGTAGAAGAGTGGTGTGACGGAGAATGTTTTTCTTGTTGAAAGATTTCACATACATCACGGTCGGTCGGTCGGTTTGTTGTCCTCCGCTAACGAGTACGAAACATGGCGTGAGTAAAACATGATCGTGAGTAAAGGTTTGTCTGGAACCCAAGACATTGGGTGGAAGCAATGGAGGACGCCGGTATCTATCCCCCAAACTCACCATTTGTCTTTCCTTAACTGTAGTCTGCACATAACGGGTGGCGCCCTCAGTCCTTACCTGCCACCAGTGGCGGAAGCTGAGGTCAGTTGAAATACATAAATGGACTTTCATGAGGGACTGGCGATAAGACATCACAGGGATCTCAGGGACAGGGTGTAGAGCCGTGCTCGTGTTGAGTAACCCTGCTTCTGGAGCTGGTGTACGTGCCTGGCGCCTCCTGGGGCCGGGTATCTGCTGCAGGGGGCGATAGTGATGGCGGGGTGGCTGGTGGTGGTGATAAGCGGTGACAGACGCCAGCGGCGCGTGACCTGCACCCAGGGTGGGTGAGGGAGGGTGAGGTAGGGAAGGGAGGAAGGAAAGGTGAGGGAGGAAGGGAGGATGTCAGCATTTCTCACTGAGTAGGTGAGGGCAGGATGGGGCCAACTGTCGTTGTACCAAAGCCGTGATGCTCTCACCATATCTAATGAAGCAGGCGAAGTTTACCATGTGAGTAGGCGAAGTAAAGATATTTTACATATTGAGAAGTGAGGTGAAGAAATTTCACACCTCACTCAACAGGTGAAGTGAAGGCACTTCACATATCTCATGAGTGGGTGAAGGGAGGGAGCCTCCATAACTGAAGGAGGTGAGCGTTTCCGCCGTTTGTGGGTGAGAAGATGAAGTTGTGACACACTTCCTGGGTGAGAGAAGGAAGCATTTCACTTTATGGAGGACTATTTTTAGCTACCTGTCACTGACAGGTGAAATATTTGGCACTATATCTTGGTAAAGTGTTTCACTGTAGGTCAGTTGAGTGGTGACTGCATGAAAAACTGTAAAATGCCTTGAACTTTGAACTTGCAGCCTGTTGAAGGTTGAAGTGAGGCCCAAGACACGGTGCATCACTAGCCGGTTGCTAGGTGACGGTAGCTCGCTGCTGAATAGTTAGCTGACTGCTAGGTGGCACAGCCAGGTAGCGCCCCGTGCACACGGCACTTGACACATGTTTGCATGACGCACGTGCTGTGTCCTACAACTACAACTACTTACAACAACTTACTGAACAGGCAGGAACACAGAGAACACAAATATTCCTCATACTTCAAATAAACACGCGCCACACTAGTCGCCAGCTATCAAATATAATAAACAGTGTCAACATATTGCGAGCGTGCGTGCACACACACATACATACACACATATGGACACACCACACACACACACATACACACCACACACATACACATACACACCACACACATATATATTATGAGCCGGATGCAGTGTGAGCAGGTATCTGTCCAGAGACAAGAAGTTATCGCAGGTATCTCCCAGCTGCTATTTTTAGAAGCAGTAAAAGACAGGAGAGATAAGCTACAGGCTGTGGTAGTGACTGCCACACGTCTACACACTGCACACTACACACTACACACTACAGACTACACACTGCAGACTACACACTACACACTACACACTACATACTGCACACTACAGACTACACACTGCACACTACATACTACACACTACACACTGCACACTACAGACTACACACTGCAGACTACACACTGCAGACTACACACCACACACTACAGACTACACACTGCACACTACACACTGCATACTACACACTACAGACTACACACTACACACTGCATACTACATACTGCACACTACACACTGCACACTACACACTACAGACTACACAATGCACACTACACACTGCACACTACACACTACAGACTACACATTACACACTACATACTGCACACTACATACTGCACACTACAGACTACTCACAACACACTACAGACTACACACTACACACCACACACTACAGACTACACACTACACACTGCACACTACAGACTACTCACAACACACTACAGACTACACACTACACACTACACACTACACACCACACACTACAGACTACACACTACACACCACACACTACAGACTACTCACAACACACTACACACTACAGACTACACATTACACACTACAGACTACACACTACACACTGCACACTACAGACTACTCACAACACACTACAGACTACACACTACACACTACACACTACACACCACACACTCACAATGGCAGGACTGGCATGGATGAGATTTAGTCCTGTACACGTGCAGTATCCACTAAATATCCTGTGTCACTACACACCTGTCTGTGTTAGATACAGCACTAGATATGTCATTGTACTTACAGCCATGACGTGTGTGTGTGTGTGTGCACTAATAGCACTAACACTAATTAGCTTGGCAGCTAGTGCCATGTACTGATAGACACTAGATAGAAGGCTGGGCAGTGGAACTGCTCCTTCTGACACACTGCTGTGACATACTATCGTGACACATTGTTCT
The DNA here is from genome assembly GCF_003073045.1 of Pomacea canaliculata. Classification (NCBI taxonomy): domain Eukaryota; kingdom Metazoa; phylum Mollusca; class Gastropoda; order Architaenioglossa; family Ampullariidae; genus Pomacea; species Pomacea canaliculata. Next base: position 23,155,020 of record NC_037601.1, read on the forward strand.
GACACACTGCTGTGACACACTGCTGTGACACACTATGACACACTGTTCTAACACACTGTTCTGACACACTGTTGTGACAGAGTGTTGTAACACACTGTTGTGACATGTCATTCTGTCACGCTACAGTAAAGTCTTGTGCTGCACGCGGCACCCCGGGTAGTGCAAGTAGCAGGTCAGTGGCAGGGTCATGGTGGCAGAAGGTGAGAGGAGCATCAGACGACACCTTGCTTGTGGATGTCTTGCATTTCTAGAAAACTTATTTCCCCCCTGTCTCCATCTCCACCTCGTCTCTAGACTGTATTTCATTACAAGGAGGGAGTCATTCCTCGGGGAACGTTCCCTCACCTGATGAAACAGAACAACATACGTCACTACATTGTGATTTATTTAGACAATCATTTGAGGATTGCCGAGTGTTGCTGCAGATGTCACGTGACCGACATAAACCCGACCTCGTGCTTAGACCAGAGCCGAGGCTGCCAACATGGCGCCGGCAAACCTCAGCCACCATGGACGCGATGCCGCTTGAACTCCTGTTGACTCACCTGAGCTGGGGCCAGCACTTTGCACGGTTGTCGGTGAGGATGAAGATGGAGAGAGTTTACTGCGGGTACACGGGTGCACCCAGTGCTACTTCTGACTCCTTAACACCCGCCAGTCCGTCAGCCATCCTCCCTCCGATGAGGTCATCGTGTTGCAGATGCAATCAGTGAATAATTTCAGCTGCTGTCCACGACAGGTATTAATGGTGAAGAACCGACAACAAACTTCGTGTACATCTTGCGGACCTCTAGAAGCCTGCATTTGTCGGAAGGAAGGAAGGAAAAAGTGTTTACAGTTACAGCGGAAATGTGTCAGATGTCTTCACCGGTGATGCTTCGCACAGCAGCTCTGACCTCACCTGGGCCTCGCACTCGGTAACTAGCAGCGCGCGAGGGACTGTTGTGCCGGGTACCCCTCCCCTCCACCACCACCCCACACAACCCACAACTTCCTCTTACCTCAACTCCTGTGACCTCTTTCATCGCCATTTCGCTCGTATCTGTCGGCAATATTTTACCTCTTCCCCACCATCACCCCTACAACCATCCCCAACTCCTCCGTGTGCGGTGGAGGTCGCTGGTGCTGAGGAGAGTGGCGGGTAGCGAAGGGGTGGGGGTGAAATAGTATTGCCTGGGTACATGAAGCACGAGCCACAAGTTCACGTGAGGGAGAGTGTGGGCACGAGTGTGGGCACGACATGTATCAGATGGTGATGGAGCCGTCAGTCGTGCTGCTGGACGGTTGTTGATCAACTGCCACAAGTCCCACCCCATCCACCCCATCCACCCTCTTTCTTCTCCTCCATCTTGGTCCTCTTTCATATTCATCTGTCCGTCTCGCCTTCCTTTCCTCGTGTTCAGAAGAAGTTGTTTAATGGATGAAGAGGGTTAATTAAGGGTGGCTGCGAGATTTCTGTCCGGCCTTGTGTCTTACTCCGGTGAGTCTGGAGTCACGCAGCCCAGCGGTTGTCTCCCGCGTCAGCAGCCCCCACACCCTCCTCCAGTACAGGCAGGGCGCCCACAGGCACACTGGGGGTGTCTTGTGGAGGGGGGGAGGTGGTGGAGCAGCTCGCATGACGAGGGCCGCGTTGCCCCCAGTGACGTCATAGCCGTTGAGCTCACGTGCTCAGGTCGTCTTGGCTGTCGTCAGTCCTCTCTGTCAGCGATCATCTATGATGCTTTAAGTGATGTAGAAACATGCTTGATGATGAAATTTCAATGAGTATGTGAGGAAGGCGGTGCGCGAGGAAATAAGAGAATGTGTAACAGGGTGTACGTGGTGGGGTAGGAGGTAGGTTGTGTGTAGATGTGCGTGTGAGCGCGCGCCTGTGTGTGTGTGTGTTTCAACTGTCAGCATCACAACAAAAGTTTGTGTAAGGTTTAAGCAAAGCCAGAAATCGTCCTTTTACTCCCACTTATCTGCTGCTGTGAGTGGCGAGGGGGAGGTATGTGGGAGGGTAGATGCGGGTAGCGATGTGTGAGAAGGCGTGAGGTGGTGTGTGCTGTGGTAGCTGTCCACTCTGGCAGTAAGTGTTGTCACTCACATCTGATGTCATGACATGTCAGTACAGTATGCATGGTGGGCCAGTGGCTGGCTGGGGGGGCCGTACCCCTCCTTGCTCTCGCCTCCTTAAGTCTCTCTGCGTGCATCAAGCGGGTGGCTGCTGATCATCCAATGCACCGGGAGGAATAAACTATGAAAGGTGTGGAAGTGCACGAGGAAGTCTAGTTGCCATGACAACTGGTCTTCTGCTAAAACTGCGACTAGTGTGACTTGTGGGTGTTGGCATTGGCGAGCTTCGCCTGCCTCCCTTCCCTCCCACGCACTGCTGTTGTAGTCGTGGTGCTCGGGGTGGCAGTGCCCCTCAGTGCCGGCACCAGACACCGGAGGTGCAAGTCGTCGGCTGCTGTGGCTGCGAGGTTCACAACATCGCCGGTCCTCCAGGCTCCGACTTCAGGTTGGAAACATTTCGAGGAGGTGGTCTCAGTGTGAAGCTGACACCCTGCTTGTCAGATTCCGGGTGGCTTATCGGCTGCCACTGCCAGACTGTACCAGGAGCAGGCAAGCGACTGCGGCGCCATCTGTGGCGGACACTCGGGGTCTGGCACCGATCTCCAGGCGAGCTTCAGTCGACAGACTTCTCCAGTCAGGGCTCGTCGTCTCCGTCGTCTCTTGCCGCTGGTCGTCGCAAAGTGACTTTGACTGATTTGCACCTTTCGAAGCGGGTGTGGGGTCAGTGCCAGCTACCCGCCATGGCCATGTCGTGAGGTAAGACACGGTCTTGTGTCTCTTGCTGAAAGGTAAACAGGAACAGGTAGGCCCGCAACCCCTCGGTCGTTAGAGACTAACCCCGCTCTTTCCTCGGCGCCACATTCCTGTGAATTCAGTTCTACTTCTCTCTTTCTTTCTCTCTCTCTCTTTCTTTCTTTCTTTCTCTCTCTCTCTGTTTGTTTCTCTGTCCTCTTTGTACAAAGCTTCGGAGAGTTAGGTACCCATTGCCAACAGCTGGAATATCGCCGCGTCACATGGGTTTTGAACCGAGCATTCGGGTTTGGCCACACCGAGAAAAATGAAGAGACAGGGTGCAGACAGGAAGCTGTGGACCAAACGGTTCACCAAAGTCCTGTCCGCCGTTGAGATCTTTGCTCAGCGCAGAGTGCACGTGACTGTAACAACACATCATAGCCACTGTTAATGACTTGTGTCACGTGACTGTAACAACACATCATAGCCACTGTTAGTGACTTGTGTCACGTGACTGTAACAACACATCATAGCCACTGTTAATGACTTGTGTCACGTGACTGCAACAGTCCATTATAGCCACTCGGGTTAAAATGAACCACCTCTACGCTTTTGTTTTTGTTTTTGCTTTTTTGTTGTTGTTTTTGTTTTTTTGTTGTTGTTGGTTTTTTTTTTGTTTTTTGGGGGTTTTTTCTTTGTCACGCGGAAAATGTTTCACTGATCTAACAGCAGTCTAAACCGGAATACAGATGGCGCTGGGAGACGCTAATAAGTAGAAAGATTCTTGAACAATCTATTTTAGTTGTGAACCAGAGCCAGTACTAACATGTGTGAGTGTGTGAGTGAGTGAGAGTGAGTGTGTGTGAGTGTGTGTGAGTGTGTGTGTGTGAGTGAGTGTGTGTGTGAACGTGTGAGTGTGAGTGTGAGTGTGTGTGAGTGCGTGAGTGTGTGAGAGTGTGAGTGTGAGTGTGTGGACACAACTGTTGTCCCTCCTCCACTAAGTGGCCTGCGGATCAGTGTCCGTGTTTCTAAGATGCAGCACGCGGCGCCTGCGATGAGCTTATGTTTGCATGTTGCCGTCCTGCGGGGAAGGTGGGACCATCGTACCATAGACCATGTCTACCTTTGCTTACCTGTGCACGTACCTGTGCACGTACCTGTGCGGCAGGCGCCTGTGTTGTAGCGGGGCTGAGTGCGCACACGTGGTGACGAGGTATGCACGTGGAATGTGATCCCCGGACTCTCCCAACAACGAGAGTCGAGAGTTCCGCCGAGGTCTGCAGTTCTTCTCCGTGGAGCAGGCGCTCGTGCACTTGTTCTGGTGCCGCCACGTAGTGGAGCAGCTGTGTAGTGTCACAGAACTTGAAATATCACGTAGTCACCGCCGCCGTCACGTAGTCTCAGCTGTCACACTATCCAGCTGTCTGTCTGTCTGTCTGTCTGTCTGTCTGTCCAGCCTCAGACAAGTGTCGGTCACAGCCCACCTTATCCGCCTGGGTGTATCCCCACTTAGTACGGTGAGAGTACCGCCAGAGTGGCCGAGTGACCACAAGACATCGGCCCACGGTCACAGTGTATGTTGCCATACTCCAGACTTCTACCAATCACAGTGCACAGCTACGCTAGCTTACATCCAATGTGGCGACTCGCTTTGTGGCCTTTTGCCTTTCAGTCGATGCTGCATAGACCTTGTCATTTTTGTTTGGCATAGTCGTATTCATGTTTTACTGTAATTTTGTGTAGGTGGAGACGTGGTAAACACAAATTTTCTAAATAAAAATTCATCGATACTTAAACGTTGAAGTCGAACTTCCGGTTTCACATTCACGATATCGGGATTGTTTATATTTCTCCTCTCTCTTGTCATAGAAATTCGCTATTATAGGCATCATATATATAATAAGTAGAGAAAATAGATCTTAATAAAATCACGTCTACCATCCCCCCCCAAAAAAAAAAAAACAAAAAAACAACAACAACCAAAACAAATGCAGGGTTCATAACAACATTGCGTCGTCTGCTGTAAACTGAGGCAGCGAACGATATATATTATATCTGCTTAAATGCTCTTTCAAAGGACCTTTCGAAACGTGTTTAATCATAAGTGCAATTATTTTCTCCGTCAGCTGTAATTCAATAGCATACATAAATTAAGAAAATAGATCTGAATGAAATTACTTAAATACTTGGGTCAGTAACTATGGAATAAAAAATGCGTGGGTCACACAGAAATAGTACGGAATAATTACTTCAGGCGTTTTCTTATGTTATTTATTGAGTCCTATTGGGATTATCTTATTTTAACGCAATTTTTTAAATATCAGCTTGAATTCACTAACATACCATAATACATTAGAATTATTGCGTTGTGGCGCAGACAAAACTTTTTAATCTGCTGTACAACAAGGGCTGTAACTCTTAGGAGACTTTTTGTGGCGCCAGTATTTTATTTATATATATTGATTTTGGAAGGCGAATAAAATGGAAGCGAAGAAAGCAAATGTACGTAAATATAAACTGTTTTGAAAAAGCTGCTAGGGCAGTTAGGGGTTCTAAAAGTCAACATATGTATGCCACATAAATCAGGTTTGAGGGACTGCAATGATGGTAGAGACAATTTAATCCATCGAATATAATAAGTAAACCTTACATAAGCAAACCTGGCCACTTGTACGGCTCTAAGAGGGTATATGGTTCATTCGTAATTAGTGAGCTATCAGACAGTTACATTGGCTTTGCAAGATCTCTACAATGAGGAAGTCAGTGTTGTCAAAACAAGATAACCTGGACACCAACTGTCAATTCAGATAGCAGTGCTGACAGAATCACATTGTGAAGGTGTATAATTCCTTTGGTAATGGCCTTATCTGCCATAGGTTTCAATATTAATAGGACTGTATAAACAACCAAAACAAAGAGAAATAGCCATTGATTTACATAAAATCCTTGCCTTTGTAATTTTTTTCAGAAGCAAAACCCAAGAGCAATGAATATATTTTGGGGTCATCTAGTAATGGTTGTTAGAAGGCAATCATTCTGCAAGCTGATGATGAAGCATACAGACTTAAACTGTGCATCACATTTTCATGCAGTTCTTTTATATGTAGCACACATTCTCACTGATAAAAATTCAGCATACTTTCGCAATTCCAACAGGTAGAATCAGCCTCAAATATGACAAATAAAAATACACAAATGACCAGTAATTATACCACTTAATGGGATCATTTAGCACCAAGTCAGCAGGAAACCTGATTGTACCATTTTTTTCTTAATATATTCTAAGTACATACGTAATAGATATATATTACACATTTTCATCATAAATTCCCCTGCTCCTCTTAAATTCACCTTTTGTGCAAGGACTGTCAGGGAAATAAAGCTACTAATGTTGTCGTATACATAACAGAATGTCTGAAAATGACAGCACCATAACTGTACATATAATCATGCAATATTGAATGTCATTGTAGTGTTTACCAGTAAGTTGAAATCTCAAACACAATTGGGGTATTGATTTTGTGCAACCACCCACTGTTAACGTGCATGTCACCAGCAGTATATGGTGTTGATATTGACCAGATGGCCTCCCAAAAATTAAATAAAATTATTATTATCACACACACTCAGAGTACAGCAATAATTGAAAACAATACCAGAAACCTGATGTTTAAAAATTACATTTTTCTTCAAAGCTGGTCATTCTGAAAGGTTCCATGGCAAGTAATTATACACAGTCATGCCATAACAATTGTTTGGACACAACTAAAGTGACAGGCAACTTCTTATGTAATTTTTTACCATTCATAGTAACAAAAAGGATCTGCTTGTGTCTACATGTGTCAAAATTATCTCATATGTAAACATTTTGATATCACTTTCTAGGATGTTATAATTTTATAACTGCATGCTTTAAATACATTCTTAAATCTTTTAGAAGAAGCCATATAATATTTGAACTGTTATGACAATGGGATCATGCAGATAATACTAACAAACTGACAATCTCTTTAAAAATGCACACAAATGATTTTATTTTCAAATGAAGCGAGTAATCCTGATTAAGTATAGTTGCAAGTAGGTGCTTTAATCATCTCTGCTACTTGTGTTCAATGATACATGCATTATTCTCAACTGCACTTATTATTCTCAACTGTTTTTACTTAGAGTGGGAAACAGAATATGAAATTAAGGATGTTTTAATGCTGCCCTTAGATGCTGCTCTGTACACACTTAACTTGTAGACTGTTGTGATACTGATTAATGCATAAAACATTAACAGAGTAATCAGCGCTACAGAAAAAAATAAAAATGCAGTTAACTTGATACAATATGTGACTTATTTTATTGAAGAGATTACCTGTGCTAGGTAAAAATATTTGCAATGTGGTTCTTTTATTATGTGTTCACAAAAATACATTGTGATATGTTTCAATACATTTCTTTGTGTAAAAGAACACTGAGAAAAAAAGAAGTAATTACCTAGACCAGTGGTTCTCAAAGTGTGGTCTGCGGACCACTAATGGTCCGCGGGCATAAGTCAGGTGGTCTGCGGCTGACAGTCGTCGTATGTCAGCAAAGTGATGTTTAAAGTGATGCATTGCTCGCATTAACATTTTAATTACAAATAACGAGGAACGTAGTTTTATGTCCATTTATTACTATACTACTTTTACAAAAGGACATTTAGTTTTGAATTAAAATGAAACAAATGTGGCAATTTAAATTTGAAATTCATAGTACAGAGTGATTTTTAGGCCTTGGTGGTCCGCCATATTTTTTACTTAAGTAAAGTGGTCCGCGGTGCGAAATACTTTGAGAACCACTGACCTAGACCATACTTTTCTAATTGATGCTAATTTCCTTCCTTAGAAAAGTAGTATTTATGAGTTTTTGTACATGCACCGATGCTGTCATAAATAGTCAAAGCATGAATAATATAAATGTGTTACAATATCACAGTATGGACTGCAAGAAATTCAAGCTGTTTGCACACTTTTCACTGGATGTTTGCACTTTTATGCTCTATTAAGGTGGCAAAAACAATGGGCAACTGTGATACTCGCCCCCAACAATGAAAAAAGGACATTTACAGTTGATAAAACCCGTTTTTCCAAAGATATATCATTGCTTCTATTAGTAATAAGCGAGTAACTTTAAGAAGAAATGTATTTTGAGGCAATTCTTGTAACTTATCTGAGTCATGCAGCTACGTGAACATGTTTTCACTTGTTTTTAGACAGGAAAACTGCCTTATCTGGTTACACTGAAAACTGCCATGGATAAAATATTATGCATAGATGCATAATATTATTATGAAGGCATTTGTACCAAACAATATCCAGTTTATCAGAACTTTTCTTAAGATATTCAACAGTAATAATGAAGGTGAAATCGCACAGATTAACATAACTCTGTATTCACTGTGGTAATGTCAGAGCTTTGGGTATTGGACATTTTTCCAGGAGTGACCATCCTTTAGCTGCACCGAAGAAGAACAAAACTCTTTTCTGTTAGACTTAGCTAAATTGGAAAGCTCAAGGCCTGCTTCTACCATCAAGGCCATCCTAGTACCCTAGTGTATTATAGATAGTACCTATAGTAAGTTATATATATATATATGAAACACCCTACGAACAATAAAATTAAAAGTCAGTTTTTTCCAAAGGCGGTCCAAACAATAAAAGCAAAAGTGAAAGGCAGCAAATGTCCTGTGGAATCATTAATATACACAATTCTGAGATGAGAGTCAGTGGGATTTCATACTAAAGAGACTTTTTTAATTCTAGTGAAATAAGAAACTATATATATTTATCATATGTAATTTCAAGACTTTGTGTGTTTTCTTATTTGACTTAATGCACTTACCATCCTATCCCTAAGGTCAAATTTCACTATAACTAGATGCTAAGACACATCTAAGTGCGCTTATTTTTACAAGCACAAACTCATATGAGACATTGCTAATTCCCTCTGACTTTCTTCTATGTATAGGGGTATGTAGGGCACCCGCTTATGGCAAGTGCATTGGTGCACTGTAAAATTCTTTCTTCCTATATGTTTTTTTCGTGTGCACTCTCTTTCTCGCACAGTCTTTTTTTTCTGCAATCGAGGCGCATCTTCCAAGTTGTGCAGTTTCCACTTATTTAGCAGTGATATTAAGCGCTGTACGACGGCTCCAGGAGTGCGGTACTCCTAACACTGAGTTAGGTCTTTCCTGCATGATGCACTTCAGGACCACCACATCTTTGTGTCCATCGGAGGGAGCCCGCTACTTAACCAATGCTTTGCGACGAGATCGGTCTGATGTCCGGTAACAACACCAAATTACAGGATCTGACCTACAAGCTCACTACCACCGCGAACGCTTATAAGAAGCAAAGCAGCACGGACAAGAGCAAAGTCATGGTGAACACCACTGGGTCTGGTAGTATAGAGTGAAGATCCACATGAACGGAGTTTAGCTAAAGAAGGCTCAGACCTAGACGCGATTAATTCCAGTGATGATAGCTGTGCGCCGGGCATTCGGCTCATGATCGGAGTAACGATGGCCAGGCTCACCAGTTTAAAGGCAGCAGAGATCAGCTTTGGCACCGTATTTAAGCTATGAAAGTCCCTAGTTGTCTCTATTGCGATGCATGGCGTGCACATTTCTCATCGAGTCCGTGCGACGGATCCAGGCGTTCAAAATAAAGTGCTTTAGGGGACTCCTCCGAATCTCCGACAGAGAACACAACAAATGAATTAGTCCGTTGCGCAGTCACCACAAACCACTTTTCACCACCATCAAATGATGGAAGCTGACATGGTTGATTCTTGGCATGACATTGCCAAAGACGCTCGTACAATGTATGCAGATGGCAGTCATCGTCGAGAAAAACCAAAGAATCGCTTGGCGACAGCGAATGAGTTAATTTTGATGTCCACCCACGGGATCGGAAGCGTTGGGAGACTTCGCCGCTGATACGTCTCATTGTATACCCGACGAGAGGAACTGGTAGGTCTCCTACGAGTGGGCTTGCTTGCTCCAAGTTGGGCAAGTTCCAATAAATCGAATGATGATGTTGATGATTAAGAGAACCAGTCCTGACAGACGTCCTGTCATCAATTGAGCATAAGACCAACATATAAGACTATCCTAATTGTGGTTGCCACCAAGATGGACCACTAGGCCTGGTTTGCAGTTAGGGTCTTGAAAACAAGTAAAGCACCGTTGTAAGTGTGCAGATAGCTTGGTTTGAATAGTCATTATGCAACATGAGACTAAGACGCGTGCCTCATTTTCAACACTTTTCGTGGTAACCCAATAATCTTTTCTCAGCACAACAAAGCGATGTCAACCGGTCTGGTTCGGCGGTGTTACCGGTACGACGTCACACTTTGATATCGTCCGTCAGGGTACCATGGACGGTGGTCAAAACTGATCGGGTAGGGTAGACAGAAAAATACTGGCTGGGTATAACAGACTTGCCATACCATGCAAAACTGACATGCAGCTGATCAAGGCAGACCTCAGAAATGAGCCTGGTGAGTCGATGCATCTATATCCATATGTCCACCCTCCCTCGACAACCTGTTCTGGAGGAGAAGCTTGACAGGGCGCCATTTGATACCAGTGAAGGGATGAATAAATTAAATGTTAAAAAATAGACTGCAAAGCTAAAGATCATTGTCGCGCGACCATCCGTCTCCGGACCTTAACTCTCATGGACCTGTTCTGATACTTTTTTTCTCATAGTCCTGATTTCATCCACCTATGCGTTGTGTGCATACGTGCATGATGGTGACTTTGTGAGGCACTAGACTGTGTCTTACATGATACTTTGTTACATCCATTACGGTTTTAACTGGAGCTCACGTATCACTGTGGGCTAACTATTTTTTTCTGACAGCAGTGGAGCGACTATAGTGTGGTTTGAACATGTAATCCATAACAATACTGACGAGTTTATCTTCCTTCAAGGTATTTTCGAATACAGTCGACGATTATGCATGAAAAAAGAGGAATAACGTGCTGACGAATGTACAAGAATGGACTGGCCACACTGACAGAACTTTGCTCGCGATCACTGCCACTTAACACAAACCTAATTAAGTGGCGAGGCTTAAGCTTCTTAGCAGTGGCATATATATCCAGCACCACTTGCCATGAGCTGCCATCAGGCAAGCGATAGACGAGATTGATCATGATGTGAATAGGAGGCTTCGTGCGTGTCTTACATATTTGTTGTGACAATTCGACGTATAAATCGGAACAAAATGCACGTGTCATAAAACGTCAGCCCTCATGACAAATTTAAATGTAATGTTAGCCGTTGCACCTATCCAGCACGTGTACGACGGTCAAAAACTTGTTTATATTAGGCAAGCGATAGATAGGTAAGAATGATGCAACGAGCTGTGACAGTATAAGGTGACCAGACGTCCCGCATTAGGCGGGACAGTCCCGCTTTTGTCCTAGTGTCTCGCCTGCTCATCGGGCCAATTAATGTCAATTAATGCCAATTAATTAGCCCAATTAATGTCCCGCTTTCTGGCTTTCTGGCAAGTCCATCAAATGTCCCGCTTGTCTTTACAAATCCGAATACCGTACGCTGATTCGCTTCCGGAAAAGTCAGAGGAAAGGCCCCCCACAGCGCCCCCCCTCCCTTACACTTTTTTTCGGCGTTCTTTGACGGTGACGACACCATCATCTGCACGTGTCCCGCTTTCGCCCCCGAAACGTCTGGTCACCTTACAGTATAAACTGCAACATGTAACACGAGCTATATAGCAGAACAAACTGCAATGTAACACTCTGTTGGTGTACTTAGGTTAGGGCTTGCTTTATTGTTGTAGACTGTAGACAGTAGACTCCCAAAGCTGTCCTTTCACTCGCCTTCTGCGCACGTAACAGCCAACCTTGACCTGCTTGGCCTATTGTTACATACCAAGGTCATGACAGGCAGTGCAGGATGGGGGTTGTACACACACCATTAGGACAGGCATACACATGTACTACTACAAACTGTAACAACACGCTGTGTGATGTACAAATAAAAGTACATTGTCGCGCTTACAGTAATGGAGTGCTATGCCAGAGAACAGATTTAAGCGCCCGCAAGCAATCTCCAACCCAAAGAATACATTCCCATCACAGGAAGACATTCAAATTTTGGTTTTCATGGTATTGCTTTGTTTTTATTAAATCCCCGATATTGAAATCAACATAATCTTTTAAATGACATATCTTATATTACCTTACAATAGTGCATTCATTTGATTCTAAATAGATTGAACAAACATAACAACTATACTTATACCAGCCATAGAAAGACAGAACACATACAGCATTCCAAATCATCACAGCAATAGATCATTATATGCATTTCTTAGCTCAAGGAAAATATTTTGTGCCCAGTCAGTTCTGGATACTTCGGTTGAAAATACAAAAACAAGGCTAAATATACTTATACAAGGCTTGCCTACAGCTCTGTTGCAACATATTTTATCACACCTTAAGAGATATATATATGTGTGATGTAACCATTCAGTACTTTCATCTGTCTTCTCCAAATAAAAAAGCAGCTAGAATAGGAAATAATAATTATCATCATTTAATTTCAGTATAATTATTTTCATACAGCTAACCCCATGAAGAAAATACTGTGTCACAGACAATACCAATAACATACAAATCAATGTCAGTTTATTTGTCTACGGCAATGTACTACACTAAATTAACCTACTCAGTGATGATTTGGTGACAGATTTTGGTATTGCTTGGCAGTGATTATTGATGAAGTCCCTGAAACTGTCATTTGTATTAAACACACTGAACCTTGCATACTGCAGCCCTAGTCCACATTTTGTGTATGTCCAAAGTTGGTATCCATTGAGATGACAGACCGTTTAGGTTTCCTCCATAAATATATGTGCAAATAAAAGCTTAAATTGCAATCTTGATAGAATAATAATAACGGTATCAATAAAGTACCATTTCTTGTTACATGCATGCATTCATGATGCACACTTATAGAAACTCATAAACACATGCCCCCACATACCTAAACACACACACACATGGGAGGAGAAAAGATAAGTTTCAATAGGTGAAGCTGAAGGCAGTCAGTTTAGGATTCTAGCAAATATATATTGACAGAAGTCTGGTTAGAAGAATGCAAAGCCAGAGAGAGAATAAATGAGAAGAAGACAGCCTGTAGATGTGAACTGATTTGAAAATCAGTTCCTATGGCATTGAAGATACTATTGGAAATTATCTCGTGGTTTAAACAGTCATATGTTATATTTTAATTTTTAATGGGTTCATGCTCCTCCTGCTGAATGATTATGAGTTTATTTTGTTCTGAAGAATGAAAAGAGCTTTGAGGTTCCAGAACTCTTTTAGGTAAATCACACTTGAATCTTATCCAACTTTCCATTGTCTTTGATAACACCAATAGTACCATAATGAATTATCCTTTTTCTTCTACTTCTACACATTGTTGATTGCAGAGACAAATCTGCCAACTGAAAAAAGTACCTCTAACCAATAACTGTTGACCCTACAATTCAATGAAAAATCATCGAAATAGCTGTAGTTGTCCAATTTTTCATTTGGTCTGATAAGTGCTTATAAAATACTTTGCAAACTACATTACGAACAGCATTTCGCAAATGAAAAATATATATTTAGAATGTCTACAGACTCTTAGAATATGCTGTAGATCTCAGTGAGAGTGACAGAAAGCAGCTGGATCCAATCACAAAATTGAGCAGACAATAGAATGCAGATGATGTGAAAATCCTTTTGCTTCAGAAAATTAGTCCCCCAGTCTTCCTTTGTTGCTGTTAGTATCAACATGAACTAAGAGTTTCCGCCAAACACAAACTTCACCTTATCAGGTTTGCCAACCATACTCAGAAAGACAATGCAGTGGTATCTCAGCACTTTAACTGCTCAGAAATAAAATATTTTGGTCCTTGATAAATACCTATGATAAAATTCTGTTTTGGTGCTCAACCACTTGCTTGGCACTCAACCATGCTTAACTATGGTGCTTAAAAAGCATCCCTTTGTGTGCATTGATTTAAAGCAATAAGCATATTCCCTGGTGTTCATGATATTGTGCTTTTTGAAAATTATATATATACATACAAACAACACATATACATATAGTCATTATATATGGACTACAAAACATTATTAAGTGTTAAATGTGAAAAATAGGAAAACAGTAAGAATAACTGTTAAATAAAAAGGAACAGTGAAAAGTATAAGAATTATATACATGTTCTTAAAAAATAGCCATTAGTATGGCTATCGACAATATCAATAGCACTAAAACAAAGCTATTAAGGCAGATGATATTGCAAAAATAGTAAACGATAGAAAAAAAAGTATTCAGTTTTATATTTATAATACTGTAGGGATCAAATTGCATGTTTGAAGAAAACATTTAATAGATCTGTCTTGTATATAGGCCACACTATACATTGTTATGAGAAATGCGACAGCTATGCTATTGTAGCCAAAACATATTCAATGCATTTATATTATTTCTGAGTGTGGGTGTTGGGTGGGGCCTGGGTGCTAGGCAATCGGATATGACCATCCCTACGGTGACAATTGTTGTGGAGTGCCGAAGCATCACTGTATTTTAAACGAATAAGACATATATATATATAGTAATAATATAAGCAGCATATGCCTCTCTCCTAAAATATGGATAGACGTGACAAAACAATTACTGCATCTACTCACCAAACTGAATAGATAACAGAGTGCAGGAAATTTTCCAAGATTAAAATTCATGCCCATATTTATCACATATTTTAAAAATGTAAATCATGTAGTATTTAAAGTTTTAACTGTGTGAGAAAATTGGTGAACTGATAGTGTGTTAATGTTATTAGAAGACATTCAAAGCATTTACAGTATTTCCTATACTTGGGAGGTTGGGGGTGGGGGGGGGGTACAGGCAATCGAACAATCCCTAGTATCAATTGCTAGTGAATTCAAGCTGATATTTAAAAAATTGCGTTAAAATAAGATAATCCCAATAGGACTCAATAAATAACATAAGAAAACGCCTGAAGTAATTATTCCGTACTATTTCTGTGTGACCCACGCATTTTTTATTCCATATAGTTACTGACCCAAGTATTTAAGTAATTTCATTCAGATCTATTTTCTTAATTTATGTATACTATTGAATTACAGCTGACGGAGAAAATAATTGCACTTATGATTAAACACGTTTCGAAAGGTCCTTTGAAAGAGCATTTAAGCTGATATATATATATCGTTCGCTGCCTCAGTTTACAGCAGACGACGTTATATTGTTATGAACCCTGCATTTGTTTTGGTTGTTGTTGTTTTTTTTTTTTTGGGGGGGGGATGGTAGACGTGATTTTATTATTTTATTAAGATCTATTTTCTCTACTTATTATATATATGATGCCTATAATAGCGAATTCCTATGACAAGAGAGAGGAGAAATATAAACATGAAATCCCGATATCGTGAATGTGCAACCGGAAGTTCGACTTCAACGTTTAAGTATCGATGAATTTTTATTTAGAAAATTCGTGTTTACCACGTCTCCACCTGCACAAAATTACAGTAAAACATGAATACGACTATGTCAAACAAAAATGACAAGGTCTATGCAGCATCGACTGAATGGCAAAAGGCCACAAAGCGAGTCGCCACATTGGACATAAGCTAGCGTAGCTGTGCACTGTGATTGGTAGGAGTCTGGAGTATGGCAACATACACTGTGACCGTGGGCCGATGTCTTGTGGTCACTCGGCCACTCTGGCGGTACTCTCACCGTACTGAGTGGGGATACACCCAGGCGGATAAGGTGCACAGCCAGGGACCAGCGATTGTCTGTGTGAACAGCAAACCGTTGTAGAGGCCTTGCAGCATTTTCGTGAAAAGTGTGAGCTGCGCCATGTGAACACTGTTCACAGTGCTAGTGTCTGAGTGCAGCAGGACTGAACAACTGAAGTGGACAAGCATTTAGTCTGAAATTCGTGGTGTCTGGTGTCACGTGAGTGCCGGAGGACGACTGCAGACAATGGGCGAGGACTGGGAGGGCGACAAGGCCAGTGTGGTCCTCAAGGCCCTGAGTGTCGTGGCGGGCAACATGGTGGTGTGGCTGGCCTGGCAGCTGTGCAAGGTAAAGGGGTGCAACAGACCTGTGCACTGCAGTGACAGACCTACCCGTTTGCTGTGATCCTTTCCCCACCCGTAACAGTACCTCCCTAGTGGTGTGAACACTCCCCCCGCCTGTAGCCGTGTGAACCTCTGCTGTGCGGGGTCGGCCTCGTTGGCCGCAATGTCCCTCCAATGAAAAAAGGAAGGGGGAAAACGAACTAACCAAGTAACGAAGGAAGAAGAGAGTGATGGGGTGGTCTGTCACGTGGTGTATTATGCTTGTGTCCTTCCTCAGTGTGTGTCTACCATCCTTGTGTAGGAAGCCATCAGGGTTTAGGCCTGTGACAGCAAGGCAAGTATGAATATTTGGCAAATCGTTGCAGTTGATTCTAATGTCCATCAGTTTCATCAAACCCGAGCCAAGGAGACAAGGAGATACTGTAGTCGGCATTG
This sequence comes from Pomacea canaliculata, assembly GCF_003073045.1. Classification (NCBI taxonomy): domain Eukaryota; kingdom Metazoa; phylum Mollusca; class Gastropoda; order Architaenioglossa; family Ampullariidae; genus Pomacea; species Pomacea canaliculata. The sequence continues at coordinate 23,171,404 of NC_037601.1, forward strand.
TGCTCACTTCACAGTTACTCCAAACATGCGAGATCCCAAACAAATGCCAATACAATTTAAATGTCATCTCAGAGATCCCCAACAAACACTGACACCATTCAACTGTCATCTCAGAGATCCCCAGCAAACACTGACACCATTCAACTGTCATCTCAGAGATCCCCAACAGAAGTTGCGTGTAAAAGTTGAGGCCAACACCTCAGTACACGGATGAGGAGGGCCTGGTGCCAGCCTCCTGAGAGGCTGAGAGGCAAAGGATGCCGATGTTTATCAGACCACCTTCCCCTCCCGCCTGTACTCGTGATGAGGTTTTAAGCTTTGGGTAAATTTAGAAAGCCGGGTATCCTTGGAGTTTACATCCTTTCTTGAGAATATAGCTGTAAGTCTTGTAGCTAGCTGTTGTGTTTACAGGAATGTATCCTGCAGCCTCACTTTGACCACATTGCAGTGACTGGAGGCTGCTCCAAATGACACTTTCATCGTTTGTCACCTGGGGAGGATGAAATAATTTCAATAACACGAAGAGTTTACACCTTTACACCTTGGTTCGGGACCTGAACTCTATCGGAAAGTTCAGATGTCAGAATCTGCATCACAGGATTTAGTTACTCTTTCATTCCTTCTCCCTTCAATCCTTGTTTGTGATGTTTTAGTTGCCCGAGCTAAGACACAGGGGTGTGCGGGGCGTGCAGCAGCAGGTGAGCTTGGCTGCGGCTCAAGATGGTGATTTATGTCCTGCACCGCACCACAGACAGTGTGCAGGTAAAAACACTTCCACTGCGGCGGTCTTCTCTCACAGAAACACTTTGCCAGAAGCTTCCCTGCGAGCATTCACCTGCGCCCTGCTAAACTGGGGTGGAGGAGGTAGAGGTGTTCACACTGCGGTGTAGTATCGGGTGGAGGGGACACAAGACTGTGTGAACAGGGTGACAGGTGTGACAGGTGTGTCAGGTGTGTCCCCAAGTGTCCACACTAATGAGTGACTAGTCAGTGAGGAGCTAATGAAGGCCGCGATCCCACAGCCACACCCTCATCTCAGGAGGAGAGACAGAAGGTGTCCGACTGTTCACCTGTGGCACAACGGTCGCCGCTGCTTTTCGAGTAAAGTTTGCAGAATGCAGGCAGGTGTGTGGGGTAAGTGCAGCTTGTGAAGTGTTTGTTGTGAAATCTTGAGTGTCATCGAGAAACTAAATACTGCTTTCACTGTCCGTCCCCAGTGAGATGAGGTGAAAGGTGAGTGCGTGTCTGAGCGCGCGTGCGTGCGTGCATTTAAACGTGCGTGTGTGTGTGTGTGCGTGCGTGTGTGTGTGTGTGTGTGTGTGTGTTGCTGTTGTTTACCTTTCTCTGGCTGCATTTCGCCCTGTTTTTTTCTCCTTGCATTTTGAAGACGGTCTTGCCGTTGGCTGGCATCGCTACCCGGCGTTAACAGATTTCTATTTTTAGCCCAGCTGTTTGTATCGCTGCACTGTGTGCATTCTTCACACAAAACACACTCGCCAACTCACTGGCGCCCGGCAAAATCTTATTTTCTGACGGACAGCACCTCACCTGGACCTCGGTTCCGGTGTTGACTCCGGGTTCTCACCGTGAGTAGTCGACAGCATCTCACAGGCAAACATTCGGCTCTCAACATGGAGCTCGGGTGTTCTCTCTCTAGCATTATGCCAGCGTCAGTGCGTGCGTGCGCGCGTCCCTATCAGTAGCTAGCATGTGACCTGGCAGCAAAGGTTTGCCCTCCCAAGACTTCATCAAAGGTTGTGGTGTGCTGGCTGTGTGTGTGTTTACCCAGCGCACTGCATGGCACCACAAACACCTCACCTCACCTCACCTCACCTCACCGCAATCATCTGCTGCATCTCCTTGATAAGCTGTGCGGGTGTCAGGGTATCGCCACCCTGGGTGCCCCAGTGTCAGGGTGTCATGCGCGAGGGTGAAGGCATGTGTGGTAAAGTTCACTCACACCTCATCATGTCAACAGTTTATTCACACTGTATTCACAGACCTCAACGCCATTTCCTGTTTCCAATCATTCGTTGAAATAAAGATAACAAATGTGAAAACTGGGGTTGCAGGGAGGGCAGTGAAGATATGAACATCACATACCTGTCGTTCACACAAGACACAATTAAACAGCGGTCACATGACCCAATCAGTCACGTGTTTAAGGCCACTCATACCAGAGCGAGAAAGTGTTGCACAGAGCGACGACACCAGCGAGGGTGTAAAACTCACAGCCATCGGCACTCTGTGACTTCCCTCCCGTGCTCTGTATGACAGGCTGTGTAGCAGGGCTTGGCTAATAATAATAATAATAATAATAATAATAATAATAATAATAATAATAATCATAATAATCATAAAGCTGTAATTTACAAGACCATGTTCTTCACGCGCCTTTGCTCGTCAGTGCTAACAGCCTTGTTGACATCAAAAGTCTCCCAACATTAGAAACATACAACTGTCAACACCTGCAAGTTGACATAAGAAATATCTATGATCTATGATACCCGTTTCTGCTGGGTGAGCGGGGGCAGTAGTTACAACCGGGGGCAACATGGAGAGCTCGGGGACAAGCGTCTTGGTTCCTGTGTCCACAGCCCGCCGGGTGTTGCTTTACCCGGGGTGCACAGCTATCAGCAAAGACAACTGTACTTGGAGTATCGTCCTCGGAGTCTGGACCTTGCTTACATCTTGGGATGCAGCACACCCCTTGTGTGTACATCTTGGGAAACAACACACCCTTGTGTGTACATCCTGCGATACAACACACCCTTGTGTGTACATCTTGGGATACAACACACCCCTTGAGCTACCCACTGGCCTGTGGACAGGACTGACTCTGCCTTGATGACCCCGACCCCAGGCACTGACTCCCTGGTCCCCCCCCCCCTTCACTGGCACTTGTCTTTTACTGACAGCAGCTTGAAGCTCTCCTGGACCTGCCTGGGCCAGGCTTCTCACTGCCAGCAGCGGGTGGACCGGGTGGGGAGCAGTTGTTGTGGGTGGCGGGTGGTGGAGGTGCTATTTGCACGTGTGAGGACGCAGGCAGGTGATGGTGAGCACGTTCCGCGGCTGTTTTTCCAGCGAGGTGTGTTGATGTTAGGCCTCCGTCAGCCTCACTTCACCTTTACAACACCATCAGTGACGGAACAACGCAACCAGCGTCAGGGGAAGACAATGCAAGTCCGACAACCACGTGTTGCACAGGGGAGGGGGTGAGTGGCGGGTGCCATGGCCTTACTAGGACATGTAGGTACGGTGAGCCACTCACACTCAGACAGCCAGGTCAGATAATAGTCCATGAGACGAGAACAAACATTTGCACTTCCTTGACAATCTTGATTGCGGTGTGACTTGTATTCATCCATCACCTCAGTGTCCTCCATATTCTGTCCTCCGTGTGATGGAGGGAAGCAGCAGTCAAAGGCTTACTGCTCCATCTGTATTCTTCTTACCTGAGTAGAGACAGAGCAGGATACCTGTGATCACTGAACTGCTGAAGGTCTACTCATCAACAAAATAAAATGCTTCTGTCCGTCTACAGAAATAATGTAGTGACCTGAAGTACCAAGGAGGCCGCAAGCAGCAGACGACAGTCCCTTCACCAGATGCTGGATGTTGAAACAATCTTCACCTCTGTCTCTTGCTAAAACTGTATTTTATGTTGGAATATCAGTCCGTTCACTGCTTTTGTTCTAGAAAATGCGTGCGAGGCTAGGTTTGATGACAGAAGCTACGAGAAAGGTATTTCGCGGACAAAACAGCTGCACGTGAGTTGGTAGCGGGGTCAGTGCAGGCTCCCCCCTCTCCTGGCACCGCACCCCTGCACCCTCCTGTCGGCCTCTGTTCTCTCACGTCTGTGCTCACCCTGATGTAATAAGTTCTGTAACAAACCTCCGGTTTAACGGCTTTGGTGTGACTCCCTCTGACGTCATGGGATGGCGGTTGGTCGTTGTTGTGACGAGGATGACAGCTGGCACAACGAGGCTGAGACACGTTTGTGTCTGGAGGGTGGCGCCAGTGACGTCAGTGTCTCGGCTAACGGCTTCGCGGTCGTTGCTTTGTTTTGCTGTGTTTTGCTGTTGTTTTGCTGTGTTTGGCTGTGTTTGATTTGTTGTGTGCAGAGATGGAGTGAGTAGGAGAGTAAAATAACGACTGGAGTGGGAGGTTAGAGCGATGGTGAGATAACGGAGGAAGGAGCTGTTGCTGTCACAGACTTGCTGTTGGTGCGATGGTATCGGCCTCCTGCTGGGGCCAGTGGGCTGCAGGCACCCACCCACAGATTGCACAAGCCCAGTCCTGAAGTACTGCCAAAGTGCACGGCGGGTACAGGAGGGTTGATGGAGGGGGCTGGGGGCGGGGGGGGCTGGCAGCTGGTCTGTGATCCCTTGCAGAGCCCCGTGTCTGCAGGCAGCTGTGCTGACGTCAGTACCCTGACCTGGAAGCTGCTGCACGGGAAGGTGTACCCGCCTCCCGCCTCCCGACACCCGGTGCACCCGTGATGATACCTGGCTCTCAGATAATGATGTCATTCCAAACAGCTCGCCTTGCCATATTCTTCCTGCGGCTTTTGTTAGTAGGATTTTTGTAGCGAGGGTTTGTTTACGAGGCTTCTCCTACCTGACTGCAGCTTTTTGATGATGTTTTGGTGTTGTTGTTATATTTGATGATGTTTTGGTGGTGTTGCTTTGTTAGAAGGCCCTTTGTGCAGCTTGAATAATGCTTTCGTGGGGATCTGATGATGATGATGATGATGATGAGGAGGAGGAGGAGGAGGAGGAGGAGGATTTTACATATCGCGAATCACGCTCACCAAGGAGCATGTTCTCATCACTTAAAACAAGTAGAAGACAGAATAGGAATGACGGAAGGAAACACAGCTGCAGACAACAAAGAACAAACACAGAAGACACAAAGAAGGTCCTCATATTGAGTATGAACTCTGTCCTCCAGGGTGCAGACGGCGGGTTACCTGTGTCCTTGTTGCGGTGGCCGTCAGGTGGGTCTGCAGACCTCGTGTCATAGATTTTACCAATCTTTCGGATTCTCCCAGCATCCTACTGGGGGTCGGGGGTCGGTAAGGGAGGGGGAGACTGCAGGCTGCTGGAGGGCTTGCTGCTGGCTGTAAGCCAAGTGCCAGCACAGGAAGCAGCAGTGAGGATGGCGGTGTCTGTTGACATGACAAACCCTCCAGTCAGGGTACGACCTACGACCTCCAGTGTGGTCACGTGACACGGTCTATTGACATCGAATGTTGCCTACCTGGGCATTATTCTTATTTATTTATTGTTTGCTTGCAAATAAAGGCTGTTTGGCAAACAGTCTGTCCTTGTTTACCCGAGTTTACCTGGTGTGGCTGGAAAAGGTTTCATCGTCCCGCCATCATCACGCGCTGCAGGAAGCGCAGGCTACACCTCATCACGCGCCGGAAGTGAAGATCTTTATGATGACTCGCTGTCAGAGAGGGAGGGTGAGCTTCACGACATGGTGCACACCTTGGCATCTTGGCAGGTGAACTGAGCTGATGTGACACACCTGTAACAGGCACTTGGCGGGTTTCTCTCAGCCTCCGGTGCACACGTGCGCACGTGCGAGCAGACTGACAACGGCAAGCGCGCGCGCTCTGTAATTACGGGTAATTGTGTAGGCGCGTGCTGCAGGTAACTATCCGTCCTCTGCTGTAGCTGTGCCTGCTGCTGCTGCTGCTGCTGCTGCTGCTACTGCACGTGTGAGGGGGACGTGTAGGCACTCCCTGCACCGCTTCATTAAAATATAAACCACCAGCTGCACTCCTCTCGGCCCTCGGGGAACTTGGCTTCTCGAGAAATGAGTTTCACAAAGCGCTGTACTGTAGTCTATAGTTTGTAGTTTGTAGTCTATAGTCTGTGGTCTGCAGTCTGTAGTCTGTAGTTTATAGTTTGTAGTCTGTAGTCTGTAGTCTGTAGTCTATAGTCTGTAGTCTGTGGTCTATAGTCTGTAGTCTGTAGTTTGTGGTCTATAGTCTGTAGTCTATAGTTTGTAGTTTGTGGTCTGTAGTCTGTGGTCTGTAGTCTATAGTCTGTAGTCTAAAGTCTGTAGTCTATAGTTTATAGTCTATAGTCTGTAGTCTGTAGACTATAGTCTGTAGTCTATAGTCTATAGTCTGTAGTCTGTAGTCTATAGTCTGTAGCAATGAGTTCATCCTTCATTCACTTCCTGCCCTGTTTCTGTAGCCACACGTGGTGTCTGTACTTTTGTAGTCAGAAATGCTGTAGGTACTTCTGTAGCCGTGTGGTGTGTGTACGGAGGTTGTGCTATGCTTTGTTCCCAACGACTACATCTCTCCACTGTATACATTCTGATGACCAGACACTACTCACGTCCTCTGGTCAGTTGCTGTTGTCTTCAACTTGTTTTACAGCCAAGTCACTAATGGAGTTGACAGACTAAGCGACTGCAGACTTCTTGTCCACATGAGTGTGTGTGATGTGGTGTGATGTGGGTGTGATGTGGTGTGATGTAGTGTGATGTGGGTGTGATGTCGTGTGATGTGGGTGTGATGTGTGTGATGTGATGTGATGTGATGTGGTGTAATGTGTGTGATGTGGGTGTGATGTGGTGTGATTCATTACAAGATGCGTTACAAGATGCTAGTTTCCCAAACAGGTGCAACAACAACAACAACAACAACAACAACAACACAACACTGTTGAATTCTTGAGTTCCCAGCCTGTGAAGTTCACAGTTGCATCTCGAGGTCAAGGTGTCATGTCCTACGACTGCCAGAGTCAGTTGGTTGATTGACCAGAGTGTCATTAGCATGTGGTCACGTGATGGACACTGGCACTGGCTGGTGGAAGTTGTTAGAATCTGTATTAACCTGTGACTGTCTCAAAACAAGACTCACGGTGGTTTTTGAACCAACTTATAATCGAGGTCTGAAGTCAAAAGGTTAAAGTGTCAGTAAGGAGAGCAAGAAGTGATTGTAGGTGTCCATCTTGGATTGTACAGCAGTTGCAGTACAGGTGAACCACACAGGACGACAGCTCACAGGAGCCAGGGAAACCCACTCTCCACTTTTCAAAGGAAACCCTCCCCATCGCTCTCAACCCCCTCACCCCATCTTTTCTGTTCCACTCCCCTCCTCCTCTCACTTTCTACCTTCGCTGGCTTTGGGTGAGGGACCTCCACGTGCGCGCGCGTGCGTTGTGTGTTTGACGACTGCGCGTGCTGCCTTCATCATCATCAGCGGCAGCAGCAGCAGCTCCTCGTGAGTCAGCTGCACGCGTCTGGCTGCAGGGGTCGCTGTCAGGGGGTGGCTGCTGCATCACTGCAGTCTTGGCCCTGTGAGCCTCGTGCTGTCAACCTCCTGTGTGTACAGTGGAGTACATCCTCATCCATGGCCGACATCTTGGCATGAGTCCACTTCCAGGTGTGTGTGTCGGTCTCTCAGTTGTTGATATCATCACCTGTGTGTTTCCTCCATCAGCCTTTGATATCATCACCTGTGTGTTTCCTCCATCAGTTGTTGATCATCCTGCAGCCAGGTTCACATCCCAGCACCCAGAGGGCCGGGTGTTCAGTTGTAAGGTGCAGGTGATAGTTGTGACGAGTGTTCAGTTGTACCTGTAAGTTGTGTTTCTGAAGGTTGATGGACTGCCAGTTGCCTATTTCTCTCACTGAGTTTAGCAATGTTTTGGTTGTCATTAATGTCAGTGTTTCTACCGATGATGTTGGATGACGATGGGTTTTTTTTCCAAGATCATGAAAACGTGTGTATGTATAGCAGGACTATGATGCTGGTGCTGATTGTTTACCAATGGTGGGGTAGGATACAAACAGGTGTTAGAAGCAGTTCCATCATCCATCGTCACAGACGACACTCACACCTTGCTGCAGTCCAGTCTCCAAACTGTCAGTGCATCCATGCACCTTCACCTCTCTCCTGTTTGACTTCCTCCACTCTTCACGCTCGTGTACTGTTGTTTTCTCTCCTTCACTTGTTTACCTGTTTGCTCTTTCAGATGTTTGCAATAATTGTTGTGTCTGTAACGGTTCACCAGGACTAATTGTACCTGCCAGTGCTTTCCCTGGTGTTGCTGCTTGATTGCACTGTGTCCAGTCCAACGGTCTGATGTGTTGGAAACATCTGACATTGTCGTTGTTGTTGTTGTTGTTGTTGTTGTTGCTGTTGTTGTTGTTGTTGATGACAAAATTTCTTGTCACTGTGTCAGTTTCACCCGAAGCATTTTAAGTTCTTGAGAAAAAACCAGTTACTAGACAAGTAAATATCTGGAAGTCGTTCGTGAGAAAGGCGACTGACTTCTTGAGAGAAAACTGTCGCCAGTGTCAAGTCAGTGGACCGTGTCCTCGCTCTCTCTCTCTCGCTCTTTCTCTCTCTCTCGCTCTCTCGCTCTCTGGCATCACGGGCAGGAGGGGCAGGAACTCCCGGAGTCCGCCGCCCACAGGCTTTTCCCCAGTCAGCCAGGCTCACCATCACGTGACAGCCATGGGACGGGTGGTGGGTAGGAAGCAGACGGAGTGGGGTGTGGCAATGTCAGAGCGAGCTGACAGACTACAGATGACACAGACTACAGATGACACAGACTACAGATGACAATCATTCCACACGTGGAGGATACTCTTAGACACCCGGAAATGGCCGACAGTCGTGCGTGTGTTTGTATCGCACATTTTGAGGTTTGATGTTTACGTCGGGGCTGTCTTTGTTGATCAGCGACTGTTAGAAGTGTGGCTACAAACAGTAAATATTGACAGGTGTTGACAGGTGTTGACAGGTGTTGACAGGTGTAGCCAGGTACCAGCTGTCTTTAGGGCACTGTGTAGTCGTCACTCCCATCCTGTGTGTGTGTGTGTGCCTGTATGTGTGTCTGTGTGTGTGTGTTTGCCTGTGTGTTTGTGTTTGTGTCTGTGTGTGTGTCTGTGTGCCTGTATGTGTGTCTGTGTGTGCCTGTGTTTGCCTGTGTGTTTGTGTCTGTGTGTGTGTGTGTCTGTGAACGTCCTGACACTAGGTGTCAACATGTGTGCCATGCTGAAGGTGTCTCTGTAGGTGATGTGTGATGTGTGACGTGTGATGTGATGTTACAGCTGTACGACATGGGCACAGGCAAGAACTACAGCTCCGGCACATCCTACGGCGCCTATAGCGGCTACAAGCCTCCGTCCTCCACCTACTCTCGCTCCTACAGCTACGATCCCCCCAAGTACACCCCCAGCACCTCCGTGGTGGACAAAATCAAGAAGTTCACGTCCATGGAACCTAAGTATTCACACACAGACTACAGGTATCCATCGCTAGACCGCAGCACGACAGGCAAAGACCGGTAAGTGTGATGTCGTCACACACTGTCTCTCTGTCTCTCTCTGTCTCTCTTGAAATGAAGGAGGGAAGGATGAAGGCAACTGGCAAAGTTATGGTCACTGCACTATCAAGCGTTCCTTTCACATCTGACATCTAGCATGACAAAGATCAGCAAAGACAAAACACGTGACATAATGACACGTCACACAACGTGACATCAGGTTACCGGGTGCAATGATCAGACCAGTGGGTAGCTGTGGCGATGTGTCAGAGACAAAACACGTGACATGATGACACGTGACACAACGTGACCTGTGCAATGATCAGACCAGTAGGTAGCTGTGGCGATGTGTCAGAGAGGCGAGTGAAGGTGATGAGGTTAGTTAGGTGTAAACAGAAAATGAGGAGCTGGGAGCCGCCATGTTCCCCACTACAGTGAAAGGCCCTGGGTTCCAATCTCGTCCAGGGATAAGCTGTGTATGTGACACCTGTTCGCAGTACCGGAAGTCGGGGGTCCCCCTGTCCCCTCGTCATCCCTTTCCTCCGTGTACGAAATCACTGCAAGGTGGAAGCACTTTGCAACAAGCAAACAACCAATCAACCACATCTGAACATGTTGGTGTAATCATTCCATGCATGTCCTGCCTTTTCTTTTTTAGTCTTTTTGTGCACTTTCCTTCTCGGCTAGTGGAATATGTCATGTCATGTCATGTGATGTCATGTGATGTCATGTCATGTGTAGTCCAGTGGCTTGGTATGCTGTAGGTTTTCATCACGTACGTCGTTAAAGCTCATCACTGGGACATTTTCTCACATTTTGTTAAAATCATGTAATACGATGAATAGCCTCGCCGTGCTGTACCTGCTGTAGGCCCCGGGTGTTCACATCACATCCTCATGAGCAGGTGTAACAGGGGGAGCAGGTGTAACGGTGACGAGTCTAACCCTGACTCACACTTTAGTGTCTTTGCGATGAGCTGTTGTCCTTGTCCGCCATTCGCTACATCAGAGAGAATCACTCCACGTCAAACGCCGGGAGAAGGTTTGTGCCGCTGTATTTTCATTGATGTTGTCGTTAGTTGATTTATGTACGCTGTAGATAACGGGCATGGACACAGGTTTAGAGCACGGGCTGGTAGTCGTCAACACTCATACCTGGCGTGCGTGCTTCATTTCTGGTATCCTGACATGCCAGTGTTCTCTCAGTAAAGTCTCCCTGTCAGTGTGTAGACAGCACAGGCCCCCTCTGGCCTCCTAACGGTCGTGGCACCAGCAGTACAGTGCCCCCCGCTGGCCTCCTAACGGTCGTGGCAGCCAGCAGTACAGTGCCCCCCGCTGGCCTCCTAACGGTCGTGGCACCACTGATTGTCGTGAGCTGCAGGACTTGGTGCCAGGCGGACATTGTCAGTGCACCACTCCCTGTTGTTCGATGCTCCTGACCCACACGTTCATGACTCAGTCACAATGAGTCGTATCATTGCCCGAGCTGTTGCACCACCAAACCCCGGGTACCTACCTACCCTGATCATTTCCCACCTGTTTCTGTCCTATTTTAAAGGCGATAGTCGATGCGTCATGCAGAAGGTGAATCGTCAACTTTCATCTAACAGCATCGTTTCTCAAGCGACCCTGTGATGAATGGCGGGTGTGGGAGGGGTAGAAGTTGTCCGAGTACCTTATTTTTACCACACCTTGGTGGAACTGACAGCAAAATGCCGAGTGGGGTGGTGGGGGTATAAGTCTAAACAACAATACTTTTTTTGCCGCAACTACGTGGTACCAACGGTCGAGTGCCAAGAAGTTGCCGGAGGTCGGCCTGACGCCATGACTTTGCCACGAATTGCCGCAAGATGACTGATGGTGGCGCTGTGCCAGACCTTTAGTGGTTCCCCCCTTTGCCTGTCGAGTCAACAACTGCCTGTGAACCGTTGGTTGAGACTTTGCTACAGCAACTCACTCTGTTGTGTGCAGCTACTCTTCGCTGGACCGCTACTCTACCAGAAGCGGCTACACGTCCGACTACGGCGGCGGTGGTGGTGGTGGTGGAACACCATACGGCTCCTGGGATCGCGCCTCCTCTCGCTCCAACCGCTCGTACGGCGGGAGTCGGGAGGGCTCCCCCGTCAGCACGCGCTCCTCGCGCTACGACTACAGCAGCTCAGCGTCGCCCTACTCCACCTACTCCTCCTACAAGAGCGGCTCCGACGCCTCCCCCGTGCCCAAGCGGCCCTACGAGCGCCAGTCGTCCCGGGGATACGAGGTGCCCTCTGGCGACTACCCCACTCGCCGCACCTCCCTGGACTCCAGGTACGTCGCCCCGCCCCCACCCGCTGTGCAGCCCACGCCCTCGCACCGGCGAAAGTCCCTTTCGGACGAGTCTGACGACAGCGCCCCCGAGGCCGAGAAGCACGAGCCTGCCCTGCGCTACCTCATCTGCAGGGGCACCTCTCCGCCTCCGGACCCCGAGGTTCCCAAGCGCGAGAACAAGGCCAAGGAGCGCATCAGCGTGTCCCGCACGAGGAGAATCAAGGTTCCGGAGAGAGCGAGCGACAAGAGGTCGCGCAGACAGACGGTGATCGAGAAGGGGCCCGCCCTCACCGACTGCGCCACGCAGACCAACTTGGACCAGGCGCAAGGCCGCAGGTCCAGACTTTCTTCATCCGGAGGTTTCGGAGGAGGAGGCGGAGGTAGTGGGACAGACAGGGGAGGTGAGAAGGGAGGGGGAGGAAAACCAGGGTCTTCTTCCTCTCAACCAGGCGAAACGTTCTATAAATATAGAGACAAGTTTATCGGAGGTTCTGTCCCCACTGGCTCCTACTCGGCAGGGGGCAGCAGCAGCGCCGGAGTGTCTCGCAACAGCTCACGCTCCACGCTCAAGGACTCCGACTCCAGACGCAGCTACAAGGACGAGGCAGTTAGCTCCCCTCCAGCGGAGCGGTCCTGGCGGCAAGCGGTGTACGGGGATCCGCCTCCCGCCTCCGCCTCGCGAACCAGCAGCCGCCGCAGTGGTGGGCAGCCAGACGACGACATGAGCGTCAGCAGCAGCAAGCAGCCGGACGACGACGATGACATGAGCAGTCGCCACAGCCGCCGACGTCGCGACCCCCGCACGAGCACTCCCAGCACCACCACGGCCGCCACGCCGCCCCACGAGGAGTACGCCAGCACCGCTGACGAGAAGCGCTCCCGCCGCGGCGGCAAGGCGCCCTCCCGCTCGTCGTCACGCGAGGATGTGCTGGAGGACCGGCCGCGCCGCAAGAGGCGCTGCAGCAAGGAGTTGCTGGACGACGAGCGAGATCGCGATGGCAAGCCGCTGACCTCGGAGAACATCTCCTTGCGAGACTCCATCGAGAAGGTGAGTGTGTGTACAGCCTGCGATCTGAGGGCCACGGCACGTGGCAGGTTTGATGTCTTTGTGTCTGCAAGTCACTGCCGTGTCACTAGTTCATCGTCCTCACACATTCCAGCGATGCTCGCTTGTGAACGACGAGTCCAAGTTCAGTCTGTACCTCCTGTATGTTCAGGTGAAGCAGTGGCGACAGAAGCTGCCCGCAGATGCGGAGGCCGGCATCACGCGCAGCGACTCGTACGAGTACGTGTCGGGCACAGAGCACGTGACTCCACACAGGGACGGCGCCTACTCCAGGAACTCGCGCCACGACACGCCGCCACACTCTCGCGACAACTCGCCGTCCCGCCGGTCACACAGACATGGTAATGAGTCGACATGAGTGGGTGTGAGAGAATGAGAGATGTGAGCCAGTGGTCTGAACACGTGGTGTACATGTTGACTGTTTGTGTACAAAACATTATCGTGTAGTGAAGATGAACACACCTACTGTGTACAGACAGCACGTGTCGCCCGACATGGTGTCTAGCACCTGCGACTAGATGTTGTGCTTCATTGCCATCCCCACAGTTTCGGGTCATAAGGTCAAAGCGATTCTTCTTGTTACCATGGTATTCCTCTTTGATCAATGACCTCTGCACTTTTGGTATTTACGTCTCATCCGTCTAACTCAGGAGGAGGCAGCCGGAAGCACGGGTCTCGGTCAGCATCGAATGACAGTCTGCTGGATGCAGCAGATGATCCGCACGCATCACACCTGCCAAACAAGGATTTCCGCAAGTCGGACCTCAATCCGCGCCAACTACTACGACCACGAGTCCGACGTCTTCGACAGGGAGCCCTCGCCGGAAGTACGTCGTCCTCGGGGTCATCGCCGCAACGACAGCTACGGCAAAGATCCTCAGGTTGGGCAGGTCACTGCTTGCTCTCTCTTCTCTCTCTGTCTTTCTCTCTCTCTGTCTTTCGCTCTCTCTGGAAGCTGTGGGCAGACGTCCAGTCGTGATGCCAGTGATGTTGGTGACTCACCCTTTCACGTGTTTTCCAGTCCAAAGAGCGTTTATCGCTCTCAAATTGAAAATTTTTGTTTATTTTTGTTATGCGGTACAGACAAGTAAATATCAGTAGCTTGGAAGTGTGTTTGTGGAGTGAGGGTGGGGCTGACTGTAGCCGTTAGTGCTATGGGGAGACAACTAACAGACACTGAGTGTCGCGGGTATTGTATCTTGTCTAAATGTTGAGTCTAGCGACGAGGCTTACAGAATACAGAAATAGCAGTTTATAAGTAAGTGGTTCGCATCCACTGGTGGAGCAAATGACTGTCTCGGGGTAAATCCTTCAGCAATCACAGCGAATCCAGTTCCAGGTTTTCTCGTGAGCTGCACTGTTCCTTCTCTGCTTGCACACACGTAGCACACCTCTAAGATCCACAAACCAATGAGTGCTGGTCCTCAAGTGGGTTCTGAACCAGCCACATTCGTACTTGTTCCTTGTTCTGATCGGGAAGCAGGCACGTGACATAGTGAGTACACTGGTGCACTCCTTGTTCCAAGATCATCTGAGTAAAAGTCACGTGATGTTCTGTCCACCCAGGGCGGCGGCCAGAGGGTCAAGCGGTCGGGCAGTTCATCAGACCAGGCCTTTTCGCGTGACGAGTCCCCCAACCGCGTGCGTCACGGCTCGCGCCAGTCCGCGCAGGAAGGACACCGCCTGAAGCGCGAGAACTCTCGAGACAGTGTCCTTGACGACCGCCGCCGCTCCCGGCGCGACGACAGCGACGACAATCGAGACGAGTCGCCAAGCAGGTAAGTCACGTGATCTCTGGCTCTTCTACAGATTGTGTGACACGGTCTCCTGTCTCCACCTTTAATCTTTCTTTCTTACCTTCCCAGCAGGCACCGCAAACATGGCCGCCCGTGCCGCCAGAGTTCCCGCGAGGACATCCTGGACGACCGGAGTAGCAACGCCAGCAGGTTGTCCTCGGGAGACCACCGCAAGCGCCCCAACCAGCTGGGGCTGGACAAGTCCTACGACGACGACAGCAAACACAAGGTGCAGCAGTCCGTGTCCCAACATTCACTGGCATCGGCCACCAGCACCGGCACTCTGCCAGACCTGGTAACGGACGCCGGTCTGCAGGTAGGACACTGTCCACAAACTCAGTCGTGAGGTCACTCACTGTCTCTGTCTCGCTATACCGCTGTTCGTAGTCAGCCAAAGTCTCAGTCAACTGCACTTCAGGATGTTGAAGAAATGTCGTTAGGTCAGGCAAATGTTTCTCGCCGACATTTCATTGCTGATTTCATTTTCAACCATGCGTGTGACGGCCATCTTTATTTACCATCTTTATTTACCAGAACCCGCAGCAGCACACCAAGCAGCAGCAGCAGCAGCAGCAGCAGCAATACACAGGCACCAAGTCTGGCTACATCGGTCGAGTCTATGACATCGACAACCTGTTGGAAGAGGAGCGCCATCGTCCTCAGTGCGGCCCCCACATCCTGGACGCGCCGGTACCCCGAACCTCGCACCACCCCCTCAAACCCTCCCCCGTGCAGTCGCAGGCCCCCAGACCCAACAGCTACGCTTTCGAGAACTCCGAGCAGCGGCCAGCGGGCACGGTGCGACCCTCCAAGTCCCTGGGCGACAAGCTTGTGGACATCGAGGACGACAAGCTCCACCCACACAAGACCCGCTCCACGGCCGCCGCACCCACACCGGCCACGTCGGGTGGACAGCGCAAGAAGGTGCCGAGCTCTTCCCTCCGACTATCTTCCAGCGATCTCTTTAAATCCTCCTCTCGCTTGTACTGTCATGGCGGCCATCTGGCCCTCGACATGGTCGTCACTAAACAGGGGCCGCCTGTATAATTGCCCCGAGGGCAGAGACCGGCACCCGAGGCTAGTGTAGCCACCTAGCCTCCCTCTCTCTCTCCCCCACACACATACACGCACGTACACACACACGTACACACACACACGTACACACGCACACACACACATTTTGTAGTCACTTTACGGCATCTTTGGAAGACACCAATACAAACATCCACCTTGTGGTAGGAATGATAAGTATCCCGGTATGTCAACAGTTTCCAGAAGGTTCCTGTAGCTGACGTGCTCCTCTCACGTGTCACTCCAGGTGCAGCTGTCGCCCACCGCCCAGCAGATGTGGGCCATCCTGCAGGCAAAGAAGGGTCTGGTGACCATCTCGGACTTTCTCGCTCTGTGCGAGAAGCCATCCAAGCGCAAGCTGATCCAGGTGGGAGGAGCGGAGGAGGAGGATCGGTCCTACCAGCCGTTCGGTACCGCCAACGAAATGCTGGACTACCTCGGGGTGGATGTGCAGAAGGTATGTGTACAACGCCCCTGAGGAAATCCACTGTAATAACCCATGTCTTCTTTTCTTTCTTATCATCATCATCATCATCATCATCATCATCATCATCTCTCTCCTCCATCTCGTTTATTTGCACTGTGAGAACTCTCTGCCAGCACAGTACACTCCGAGAGGTGTGTCACACCACTAAAATAGTATACGAGGGGGGACAGGGGAGCGTCACTTACAGATTGAAGGATTATTTTGCATTGTGTACCCATAGTTACCAACCATTTACTAGCAATTAAAACACTTCTCCGTGATTGTCTTGAGTAAGAAAACCCAAATTCCAGACAAGTATACCTGCAGAACATCCGATGGACTCGGTCCATGCCTTGTGCACCCTCTCCGTCACTGACGTACCCCACCCTGCTGACAGCAGCCACACCTTGCTACCCGCTACCTGCAGCTGCTGCTGTGAGTCGCACGTGCTGCCAGCCAGTGCTGCAGCTGCACATTGTGCGTGTACAGATGTACATAATGTACATAATATACATAATGTACATAATGAGCTCGGGTGGCTGACCCGTGATTAGCAGTCACACTACGCAGCTTGATTGCATTGCTTACAGGGACAGGCAAGTCACATGACTAACCCTGCTGCTGCAGACGATGATGATGTTGTTGTGAATAATGTGCGAGCAACATGTGGAGTTTACAACTATTATTTACGTACAACTGTCTGGGTGGCTTGAGAAGTCCACCATGTTGTACAACTGAGTGACAACTGAATGAAGGCCGTGTGGACAGTGGGAAACCTGCTGACAGCACCCACCATTGCTGGACAGGTTGTTGTGGGTCTGTGGCCACACCTGACACTGCTCCCGCATCGTTGAACACTTCACTGACACGTCATTCAGAATATATATATATGTATACATCCCTCGGCTGTCGCCATCACCACAAACACACTGGGCGTCGTGTCCACTCCACACTCCACAGCTGTCTCTGGCGCCATTGCAAGTAAACGACCGCTTGGCGAAGTGTAGTCGGACCACCTCAACATGTCATTGTGGTGTAATCCCTACTTACACTTGCTTTTCCCTTTAAAACAACAACAACAACAACAACAACACGACAGGAGAATTAACCTGTTTCGCTGACGGCCAGGTGGGACATGTTCACCTGCTCAAGACAATTGCTGGACCGTCCAGAGTCCTTGCTCTGGCTACAACTGTGCGAGTTATTCTCATCATCACTTTTTTCTTTTCTTTTTGTTGTTGTTGTTGCAACTTGTGTGTGTGGTCTCATGACACATGTTTCGTGGTGCGACACACAAATAAACTCGACAGTTTGTTACATAACTCGCTCGCTACTACTGTGCGGGGTCAGACACACAGAACTCGAGGCTTTGGTGAGGAAAACGAAAGTGCGAGTAGAGGCGATGAACACCCCGCCCCCCCCCCCGACACCTGTGCTAGTCTCCCCCTGCAGGTGATTCACGGCTATTTTTAGCTGCGCGCACCGCGTCACTGACCCACTACCTGTTCATGTGCAAAAGACAGAATGCTGGAGTCGTAGGGTGGCACACGGTGTCCAAAGCTTCATTTCATGGCTCCTGCTGTCGTCCCATCGTAAGAACAGCCGCCAGTGGATGAATTATTCTACTCGCTCGCTCGCCGAGGGACCTGGCGCTGGCGGAAGGATACCTGTGTCGCTATTTGGTGTCAAGCGAGGGTCACACGAGTGGGAGGAAGGGAAACCCTGACCAACATGGCGACACTAGAATGTCGAGTACAGTATCTTGACGACAGGGATCCTTTCGCAAGCACAAACTTTCCCGAGCCAACTCGACCGCCGTCCTATTCGTTCCTGCTGAGTGTCGCCCTCGAAAATCAGATCACAGGTGTGCATCGCCTTCTGCAGGCACCGCACAAGGTAGGTCTCAGGCCAAATCAATACTCGGGGGGGCATGGCCTTAGAAAACACCTCCAGCAGGTGGGATGCGCAAGTTTTGTGTTTGTTTGGGTTTTTAACGGGAGGGGCGAGGGACGATGGGGTAGTGGTGTTTGAGTACTGTGGTGTGTGGCATGACAGGTGAGACTGGAAGTGATGACTGTGATGTAGCTACCTACATACACGGCAGTCAAGTCACTGACACCTGCCTGTCACTTGCTGTTGTGTTTGAGCGGACTGACGGACTGCGCTGCTACGTATGACGCATGTCAGTGTGACAGTGCAGGTGTGTGGCAGCAGTGTCACTGTCATCACAGTTAGCCCCACTTTTACAGCAGCGTTGACCAGCTGCCAACAAAATGCCGCCAGTCGTGGGTAGGCAAACACATTTCACAGAGTAGGCAAACGCTTATCTCTGATGCTATGTTCACGCACTTAGTTTTCTGTCTGAGAGTGCTGTCTGCGTGTGTGTGCACGCGCGCATGTCTGTGTGTGTGAACGCGTGCACGTGCTTTACAAAAATAATTGTGTAAACACAAATACATGTATGTATGAGTGTACGTGTATACATAAATGTGTAGGTGCACTAATTGTGCAAAGTCAGTACCAGTAGTGAACAGTACAAAGTACTTGAGGTTCTCCAGTGATGTAGATATATATCACTCCAGCGATGTAGATATATATCATTCCAGTAATGTAGATATAGATCACTCCAGTGATGTAGATATATATCATTCCAGTAATGTAGATATAGATCACTCCAGTGATGTAGATATATAACACTCCAGTAATGTATATCTATAAATATCACTTCTAATGAGAATCTGCACGTCAAAGTGCATTTCCCTTCAACCTGACAATAATAATCCCACTGCTAAGGGAAGCACTGTTCTCTTAACATTAATGGGAATATTTCCGTGGGCAAAGATTTTCACTGAGCTGTCCTGTCAGTATTACACAGAGGTCGGACTTTGAAGCCATAGAAATATATTCAGTGAATTATTGTTCACAGAAAGACTTAATCAAATTTAAATATCTTGTACGCTTAGTTTTGTTTTGTTATTTTGTTTACATGGTCTTGAATTTATGTGGGTTATATAATATTGTAAACTATTAACGTGTTCAACCTTTTCCCTCAGTATTAAGAACTGTCCATATGTGATTGTGTTTAAACTTTGTTTTGAGCGATAAGATGCTGATATCGGTTAAAATGTGCAGTTATTAACACGACAGTATCAGTAATGTCAGGAGAATACTGGGATATAGCTATGGGCTATATTGATAATAGTCGTAGAAAGTTACTGTTGCTGGGTACAGCCTGAATGCCAGTTTACACGTTTATAAACTTTTGCTGGTAAAGTGTTATTTCTATATTATCATGCCAGAGAAGCATCATTATAATCAACAATGACATAAATCTGATCAAGTAATAGGTTTGTTGATTATAGACATTTATTTTACTTTCTCTTCTTTTCTACAGAAACATAATGCTGTTGGTGCCTTTACAAATATGACAATATCTTAAAATAAATGTTGTGTTCAGCTGTTTGTGACTCAAAGGTTCCCGTGGAGATTCTCTGCCCCAGTATTACACCTGTGTAGTCACGAATATTAACATTAACCTAAAAGCCACTTTTGGTGAATTCTGTTGAGAAGTTTTTGTGGATAGCTTGTGCTATGCTTGCACAGCAAAGGTGTGTGCATTCTGAAGACATGGGCATTGCACATAAATACACATTACTGCATCAACATCAGTGTGCACGCACCTGTGCACACAAGTACAAGCATTTACAAATACACACCTAGGTAGAACCTGACATTTCATACCTGTTCGTGTGTAAATAAGCAGGTAAAGACAGACAGAGCAGGAATAGTCTGGACAGGAGACACTTTGCAGTCAGAAGACTATGCCGTGTAACCACAGCGGATACAGTAGATCCCCAGTGGGTAAATACGAACAGCCAAGTAAGAGCTGTGTACATTTCAGATGCAGGGTCCATGCTGCAGGGCAATGCTGCTGACATTCAGTGGCTAAACTGTAAAGTGGTCATATGGTGAATCACATGTGTGCGTGTCACAGAGCGGTTAAACTAGGGCTGAATGCTCCTGGCACAGAATAGTGAACTACAGCTGAATGCACTTGTCACGCCATGCGTGGATACAGGTGTCAAGCATGGCTAAGTCTTGCAGAATACAGCCAACCTGTTTAGAGCAATGATAGCTCACTGACATTTCTCACAAGCCTAATCGGTGTTTTCGTAGCTGTCGCCATGTGAAAGTACTGCTGCTGGTGGTTAGTGCTGAGCCTTGTAAAAATGTGCACTGGCCACTCTAGTTGTAATTATTATTTGCTGTGACAGGATGCTGACTAGCAGTGCCTAGAGCGAGAAACAGTTGTGGGTGGCATGCATGCTAGGGTACACAAATGAGGCCAGCTCAAGTTTGGGTGTTGTTTTGTCTTGAAACAAACCTTAGATTAGTAATGTAAGTGATTAGTGATGTAATCATTTCAAATAACTAGGATAACACGGAGGAGAATGACAGGGGCACTGGACCTGCCAGACTCCCACCCTCCCGGTCACGTGGTGGCGGCTGACGCCGTGCCGTGCGGCCAGACCACGGAAGATGGGGATGAGGGGATGTGGGGATGAGGGGTGGAGGAGTCGCCTGCAATCAGACCCTAACGACTATCATTACTGGAGATAAGCGGCAGTGCTTATCGTCACCTGGTCCTCGCCATCCCGTCTGTAGTTTGTAGTTCAAGCGCTGCCACTAGTTCATGCGGAAAGTATGCCCTGCAGGCTGAGAAACTGTCCGATCTGCCAGGTAATATCCATCATTTGTCGGCGTTTTCACATGGCCACCTTCACTTGTCTTATGAATGCCAGGCTAAAGGGTAGTTGATGGTCAGTTGATGGTCAGTCGAACGTCTTTTGACAGCATTGCTGATGTACAGGACATGTAGACTGTAGGTGGGTGGACGAGACATCACAGGAACTGTGGGTGCCACCAGTGTGGACTGCCTGACTGTAGCCTCGTGGTTGTCACGGTCGAGATGTCACCGGAAACAAAAGTACTTAGAAGTCCATGTGAGGAGCAACCTGAAGATGAAACTGAAATGTTGCCTTCATCAGAGCAGCATGCAAGAGATGTTTGTGCCGCAGGACCTGGGCTTTCCTCTTGACTGAACTTCTCATACACTTTTGCCTTTCCTGCATTGTTCAAAGGTCGGGGCCTGACAAGCAACTGTCTCTCGCTATGACTGTTTCTTTTGAACTTGAAAGGAGACATTGGAACCTTCTCTCTCTATCTGCGCGTGCGCTTACATACAAGTGTGCGTGCGTGTGTGTGCGTGCGTGCTTATACTAACTGACGCACGTGCGCTGGCATCCTCCTCTAGCTATCCCACACTTCACGCGCGATGCCTCGCAACACAAATATATTATTTAGCCGAGGGCCGCTCGTTAGATGATTTCATTGGGCATTGCTTGTGATTGTTAATGATTCGTCATGTGTACCACGTGTATGATTGTATCATGGACCTTTGCTACCTGGCAGTACCAAGACACATTCTACCGTGGACACATGCTTACAGGTAGCTGCAGGTGACGTGGCAGGTAGACTGCACCATCAAAAAGTTTTCTTCTCTTTTTTTTTCCAGCTTGAAGACTGCGCCCTGCAGATATATCGCTATCACAGCGGGTCACAGGGGGACTATGGCTCGTATCTGGACCTGGAATCATCACTTGACGAGCAAGCCGAGGAGCTTGAGGGCTTTACCGACCAGTAAGTAGTTTTACCGCTCCTCATCACCAACATCGCTCACCTTCTGTGAAGTCAGATGTAGACTGGGGCACTCAGGTGTGCTTGTGAATAACCAGATGGGGAAATGGGGAATGGGGGTGCCAGTCACATCTTACTTAACGAAGTCCACATTAACTTTAGACTAGGAATGTGACACTAGCAGGTATGTGACTGTTGACATCACACAACTGTTACACCCTCGTTCACTCTTGTTACAGACGGAAGAACACATTGATTCTACGAACGCAGCTGACGGTCCGTGTTCACGCCATCATCGGTGAGTCTTTGTACATCCTACTGTACCTGTCCTTGTGTCCTGCTCAGGTAGCTCTTGTTTGTTGACATACAGTCGTCTACTCAGGTAGCTGATTGTTTGTTGACATTACAGTCGTCTACTCAGGTAGATGATTGTTTGTTGACATACAGTCGTCTACTCAGGTAGATGATTATTTGTTGACATACAGTCGTCTACCCAGGTAGATGATTATTTGTTGACACTATTGTCGTCTACTCACGGACGACATTCCTGGCAGTTATTCGGTGTTGCATGCATCACCAGCCCCAAAGTATCGGTAGTGAGGGAGACCGATAGATATCAGTCGTCTGATACAGAATGAAGGACACAGCAAGTGATATCAGTGTGACACACAAATACCTGGGCAAAGCGGGGGGGTTCGTGATGAGGGAGTTCAAACACAAGCACACGCAACACAGGTTTGTGGCTTATCCTCACGGCAGTGTGACAGTGTGTGTGAGAGAGAGAGAGTGTGTGTAAACGCACGTGACAGCCACGTGATAGTTTATGTCTCCACGTGACCTCTGTGTGACAGTGACAGTGCATGTACACATACACATATGTACATATACATATACACACGTATATACATATACACATATATACCCACATAAGGTACAAGCGGAAAACGCTGCTGATGCGACTCACTGCCGCTGAGATTTCTGGTAAAATATCCGTGTCACCAGCCTGACTCCGTCATTTCCGCCAACCCCGCCAACCCTGTCAATCGCATCATCTCAGCTGTGTACACTGTCTGTCGATTATTGCTGGATCCAAAATAAAATTGGAAAATTTACCTGAATCTACACTGCAGCCAAGACCACAGCTCTAAGTGAGTTGTAGCCACCTGTAGACAAAAACATTTGAGTCGAGGTCTGCAACCTTCTGTGTCGATGACCAGTAGATCTTCAGTTCCTGGCTGACAACAACCGTGGCCAGGTGTTGTATCATATCTGTGGCCAGGTGTTGTCCGTGGCCAGGTGCTGTCCGTGGCCAGGTGTTGTATCATATCTGTGGCCAGGTGCTGTCCGTGGCCAGGTGTTGTATCATATCTGTGGCCAGGTGTTGTCCGTGGCCAGGTGCTGTCTGTGGCCAGGTGCTGTCCGTGGCCAGGTGTTGTATCATATCTGTGGCCAGGTGTTGTCCGTGGCCAGGTGCTGTCCGTGGGAGAAGACTGGACTGGCTTCACAAAAGTCGGCGATCGCGGAGGCAGAAAAGTTTTTCCAAGATCTGAGAGACTCAATTGCGGAGTTAAAAGGTCCCTACAAGTCCCAGCATTCCCACCTGAGTTGCGGCCATGTTTGTCATGCACAGTGGGTATCTACCTGCCGGCGACCGCCTTCTGTGTGAATCACGAACTTGTAGTACTGGACTGTTGGCAGACGATTTTTTCCTAGCTAACTAGTAAAACGAGGCATGCTACTACAAAGCTTCCGGTTTATTCACATTTCAGTCATATTGCTCGTTACGGTTCGCCGAGACTAATAGCGTTGGTCTTGGCAGACAGACAGCAGTCCACCTCAATACATCCGTGGTGTGAATGGTCTTTAAACACAAATTGTTTTTCGATGAAATTTCTTGTTGTAAAATGTGTATTTACCGTAAACATTCGATCAGTGGCTGGCAGATTTGTCGCTGCGCATAGGCGTCCCACAAACTGTTCTTGACACCAGCTGTTTACTTTTTGTTCCGCGCTTTGAGCTGCCTTTTGTGGGGAGTAAAGCTGTGTATAAATCACATTTAGTGTTATGATTATTTACATGACATAAGCGGTCACCAAGCGCTTGACCTACATCAAACCTGTGACAAGGGTGGAGGTCAGCTACCCACCTACCTGTATAGATCCGTGGTTGACACACTGAACAGCCGGGTGAACCTTTTCGGACTTCGAATCGGGTTCTTTTGGCGAGCCTCGTGCTGGAGGCTGTGAAGCATGGATGTGTCTATAAGATGTGAGGCATGGGTGTGTCTGTAAGATGTGAGGCATGGGTGTGTCTGTAAGATGTGAGGCATGGGTGTGTCTATAAGATGTGAGGCATGAGTGTGTCTGTAAGGTGTGAGGCATGGGTGTGTCTGTAAGATGTGAGGCATGGGTGTGTCTGTAAGATGTGAGGCATGGGTGTGTCTGTAAGATGTGAGGCATGGGTGTGTCTATAAGATGTGAGGCATGGGTGTGTCTGTAAGGTGTGAGGCATGGGTGTGTCTATAAGATGTGAGGCATGGGTGTGTCTATAAGATGTGAGGCATGGGTGTAGATGTGAGGCCTTTTACCCTCCATGATAACAAAAGTGAAAAATCTTGCAGGTATGTGGGCTTTTTGCTGAAACAACGCGGGGTGGAGAGGGGGGTTTGTAACTGTCCTGATGCGAGCGCCTGTAATAAATGTTTGTGGGGTCACTGCAATGCTGCCCTCAGTAAATATGTGTTGACCTCGCAGATGTGTATCGTCCAGAGATAGGATGTGCACTGTAGTGCCTGATGACAAACGGAATAAGGGATTCGTGGTTGTATTACGGGGCTTTAGACTTGCACTGCCTGGAGGCATGATTACCTGTGTGTGTGTGTGTGACAGGACCACGTGTTGCCACTACACACGAATTTAAGCAATAATTAAGTGACACTTTTGTTGTTCATCTGATGTAACTAGTGCTCGGGCTCATTTAGACATGTACGCATGTATGGCAATCACTCAGTCTTTGAAACAAACGGCAGGTTGTCGGTGACAACAGTCCACCATTATGACCAATGTTCATATTTTTGTTTTGCTAGTCGACGATGTATGTGTTCTACACTTCAGTAACAAGCTAGACCGCACACGCACTAAAGAACAAATATGCATGTGCAACACACTGGAGTGCACAAAGCCAAATAATGACCTGACCCCGCCGCTTCCTAGCACGTGTCTGTGTGTCTGTGTGTCTGTGTGTGTGCATGTGCGCGCGCGTCAGAGTGAGAACCTGCATGTGCACAAGTGCGTTGTGTGTTTTGCAAGCTAGATAGAAGCATGGTGACTGTAGAAAGGTGACTAGTGAGTCAGTGACTTGTAGCTCAACAGAGCAGTTTACAAGGTGGACACTGACTAGTTCACCATACGTCCGTCATTCTGTCGATCATCGTCGCTGAAAGTAAACCTAGTGACAAAGTTCACCACAACTTGTAGGAACACTATAGGAATGCAACTTAGGGCACAGTGTGACTGGATAACCCCCTGTCCAAGCTGCCATAGAGCACGGCATGGAATGTCACCAGCAGCCCCATACTGTGCTAGTGGCAAGTGGCAAGGGAACCATTCCCTATTAGTGTAGCAATGCCGTTCTACATTATTCAGCTTTATACTGTTCTTGGAAGATAAGATTTATTTTTGTTGAGTGACCATGCACATGGAATATGCTACAGTGATGGTCACAGAAGACACACACACACCACTCTAGCATGTCTTGCTATACTGCAAGCTCACAGACAAACACAAGCATGAGTACAGTACAGTAGGCCAGCCTTGTCATCCTCTTTACAGTACAGTGACCACTTTTCATAGTTTGAATCTATTGTTCAGGGCTAATACTTCCTTTGGATAAAAGCTATTCCTCAGACAGCTCATCATAGACTGGACATTTGGGTAACAGACCCAGAGAGCATCGTTGGGTGCAGATTCCCTAGCAACCATTCGCCATTACTGCAGCACTAGACAACTGCCTAGCTACCATTCTCAGTTAGCTACTGTGCCAGTTGCAAACGGCCTACTGTTGCGCTTTAGTGTAACAATACCGCACTTATTATGTGTCTGCCCATTCTCCAGTATTGTAGTCTTACTGTACTAGATAACAAGATTGCATATGAAGACTGGTGTCAGTTTTTGTCACTAGAGCATTATCAACTCATTGTTTGGTGAGGCTGGCTCTATCTACAGCTGCCTGGACGTCTTTTCATGCAAAACTGCATTAATTAATGACAACAGTACCAAGTTCATGAAAGTAATATCACAGATAATATTAATTATCTGACCTAAGTTAAACTTCTTGTGATACATTAGGATATTAAATGTCACAGTCTCTGCCTTTCGTTTTGGTGATTTTCAAATCATCTAGAAAGTCAAAGAGTCATCACTGATTTGCTGTATCATACGTTATTTGTAACACCAAAAACCCAAATTTCTGTGACAAATTGACACTTGAACAGCATTTATAAATCACTATGTATTTTTTTCAGAAAAGCTTCTGAACTCTTCTGGAAAAGAACTAAGAAGGGCACTCTTTTCTCTGAAACAAATCTTCCAGGTTAACTGTTTATAATTTTTCACTTTATCTTGTTCTGCTATTTAGCTGGTCTTAGGTTACATTCTTGAGACTGTCATTAAGTTGATTTTGTATGTAAGGTGGAGCATATATGTAATTTAACCTTAAGCATCAGTTAGCCATATATTTTACCATTTTGTGTACGTAAAGCTTTTCCAAAATGCTTTCAAATACCATAAAACATCTTAAACACAGTAATAATAATCGTGTTACCAACTAGCACCAGCACTCATTGCTGTAAATTGTTTTCTTTGGATTTCTATATTACAAATGAGCTGCCACAAGGCCTGATACTAAACTGTGAAGTACTTAACAACAAAACCACAGACCCATCCAGAACCTAGATTAAACTGATTTTATTGTTTATAAACAGTGGATGTTAATTTAGATAAAGTATTAATGCGAAGGTGATCACTACATGTATGAGTGTATGCGTGTGTGTGTGTGCACACACATTCCTGATGGCGTAGATATGAATCATTCATTCATAGTCTCATAAGACAAACATCTTGCTTTTCAGGATGAT
Organism: Pomacea canaliculata; assembly: GCF_003073045.1. Classification (NCBI taxonomy): domain Eukaryota; kingdom Metazoa; phylum Mollusca; class Gastropoda; order Architaenioglossa; family Ampullariidae; genus Pomacea; species Pomacea canaliculata. The sequence continues at coordinate 23,198,242 of NC_037601.1, forward strand.
AAAGACCTTGTCCATGAGTTTGTCAACAATGATGGACTTGACTGCCTCATTAAAGTTGGGGCTGAGGCAGACCAGAACTACCAGAACTACATTCTCAGAGGTCAGTGTTTTTTGTTTGAGAAGTCATGAAAGTACTTTATCTTTTATGGTCATTGTGCATACAGCTCTAATTTAGGGTAAATTGAGGTGCAAATGTCAATAGAGTCTATTAATTATATAAGATGTTATTTTTAGCAATGTTTCTTATTATTTATTCTACTAGTAACTTGTTATTGTTTATCACTCTTGTTAGTCTCCTTAATAATGGTCTATCACCCAATTTCGATAAATCATCAGACAGCCTCCCTCTTTTCTTCGTTTTACCCATCTGTCATGTTATGTGCAAGAGTAGTTCTAACCTGAATGTGGCATGTCTTTTTGTTGACAGCTCTGGGCCAGGTCATGTTGTATGTGGATGGCATGGAGGGTGTTATTCGACACAATGCTACCATTCAGTGGCTGTACACTCTTCTTGCCTCTAAGGTACTGAAAACATTGAGCTCAATGCATTTATAATCATGCACAAACACCATCCCATATATGCCATGCAAAAATAAGTTGCAAAATTTTAGAGCTTTGAAATGGAAAATAGTATTTTTGTGGTAAAGCAAATAAAGGATTCTTCTATTATTCTTTTCATAATAGATGAAAAGGATTTTGAAATGCAACATTATATTGTAGAGACATTTTAAGTTTTTAAATTCCTGATTATGACTTTCCCAAAAGAAGAGATGCTTAATTAGCTATCCAGTTATTATGTTTTTATCAAGGTTTAATTAAACCCAGGTACTCTATGCATGCAGGGCCGTCTGGTGGTCAAAACAGCTTTGAAGCTTCTGCTTGTGTTCGTCGAGTACACAGAAACTAATGCCATGCAGCTCTTGCGAGCCATCAACACTGTAGATGCCCGACGTGGCCTCAGATCCTGGGCAAATGTCATGGCCATCCTCAGTGAAAAAGAGGGATCAGACTCTGAGCTACTGGTGTATGCCATGACATTGGTCAACAAGGTGATGTGTCATGACCAGTGAAGTACTGTGCTATATCGGCAGTATCATGATGAGTGAATGAAATGCAGCTGAATTAGATTGGTCTGTAAAGTGTTGTATTAGGATCTCAGAGAGACTACTTTTAACGAAGCTAGATGAACATTGAGTAGAGCATTCAGGGTCCTTGACCGGCAAAGTCACCCGCAAACTTTCCTAATTGTGGGTTAGGCATGCTGATGAATTTTATTACCAGTGAGATCTAAGATAAAGTCCTGATGGCCCCAGTATTATATTGATATATGCTGCTTTATTTGAATTAGGATTTTCCTTCTTGCTCGGTATAAATGTTAAAAGATTCTGTATTAGGCAAAATTATTTAGAATTTTTCGATCGACCTTAGTAGACCCTGGACACATGTATGTTGCTGCTTCAGTGAATCTAAAAGAGAGTGTGTGCTGATAAACACCCATAGAACTTGAGTCAGGCTAGAACCTTAATGTCATATTAACTAGAAAAGCCAGTATTTCAAGATATCAGACTTGATTTTTCTATAATTTATTCTATGTTTCTTCCTGTCTTAGGTGTTGAATGCTATCCCTGAACAGGACTCATTTTACGACGTCACTGATAGTCTAGAAGAACAAGGCATGGAGCGCATCACGCGCAAGCACATGGAACGCCAGGGAGCTGACCTGGACCTCCTCACACAGCTACAAATTTATGAAGTATGGCTAAGACAGAGGGTTCTAATTTATCATAATATTTGCTGTAATGAAAACAGGACACATTCTTTCATAAAATTATGAATAAGGCTTGGATGAAATATTTATTGGAGGAAGGGGAATGGTAGAGTTAAGAGCAACTCACACTACAGGTCTTGGGTTAGATATTTTTGGATTACCACTTCCAGAGCTTAGCCAGGTCTTGATGACATGGATCTGAGTGTGATTATTAATGAGTCCTTAAATAGCACATTTCTTCACTTGGCATTGAGCTCAGTTAAAGAATGTGGATGTGATTATCTTGTGGAGTAAAAGGTGGGTGCTCAGATTTGTCCTTTCAGCACTATGTTGCTGTTTCATTGTCCAAGATTTCAAACTTGTAATTCGTATCCTTTCTCCATGAAAGCCTTGATGTCGTCAGGTGAGGAAGTCATAAATTTACTCCAAGCCAAGATGGATAGTGTTGACATATAAACCACAAACTATGGGTCATTCCAGATATTCTGACAAAGCTGTTTGTTATGTTGCTCTGTATGGCTGTAATTATATGTCATCTTTCTGACACAGCTGCTGTCATCTTGCGGACATATCTCTTGTCTTTTCTTGTCTGCAGTTGATAAAACATCCCTCTCCTGCACCTCCTTCTCACTTTCAGTCTCTTGGATTCTGGTCCTACCAGACTGACCACACCCAGACCATGGTGGTTAAAGGCACCACATCTAAGCCTGTGACTTAGATGTACTAGATGTACTAGATGTCTCAGGGCTCAGTTCTTGGATAACTTTTATCCACTATTTACATCCACAGACTTGGTCTGCCATCCACCATTAGGGCCTGCAGTGTTGTATGTTGTATGTATGTGTTGTATGTGTGTAACACAGTTGCTAGCATTTGGCCCCACTTCTCAGCTCCAGCAGGTCTGAAAGCAAACAGTAGACTCTGTGAAAGCCTAGATATTTACCAGCAAACTGAAGATGACAACAAAACTGAGGTCATTACAACAGCATCTAAAACTAAACTAAAATGTGTTCCATCCTCTACTACTTTTGCTTTCTCTGAGGTAAAAATAGCTTTTTTCCAGAACATCATGGCACTGTTATCATTGACATCATTGTCTCAGGAATCTCACATCAGTACAGTCCATCTTCCATTCTGTCACTTGTGTCATCCCAGCTACATTACTATGGCTTTCTACTCGGCAATCTCCCTAACTTATTGGACAAGATTTAGAGGGCTCAACACTACTGCTCATGTTGTCTGTTGTAGACAAAAGGCACACCATGCTGCACCCTTTATTTGCAAGCTATGCTGACTTTCAGTTCAAGCTTTGCTGATTGCCAGTTCAATCTCACGTTAATTATATAAGATTATCACACTATGCAACCATTGTCTTCATGTCCTTACTCCAGCATACCTGTCTTACTGATGCCTTGTCATCCAACTTAATCTCTTTGATCTGGTTGCACTGACCTCCTGTCTGTGCCATGTGTTCAAATGGGAGAGATTGACCAGATACTCTTTCTCTGGCCTCATTGTTTAAACTCTCTTCGACCTCTGTTAACATTTAAAGCTTCCAAGTCTGGCCTCAAAACCCATCTCTTTAAGAAAAATCTATTATTATCTGGTGAACTCTTCCACTCACTCTTCAGTTTCTTATCTTTGTCCATTAACTTGGTTCATGTTTGCCATGGTGTCATCCATTTGCTTTTCTTGCTTGTTTTTCTTCATCGTACAGTTAACTGTCATTTCATGTGAGCTTGGGTGATGCATTCTACAAATTTCATAATTATTCTGATCATTATGCTGATTCACCTATTTTCTCATCTTGATTGCTTTATATTGTTTTTACAGAGTGCGCTTAAGCATGAAGATGGAGAAGACTCTTCAGAAATCCCGCAGCTTGAAAATCTCAGGTATTTTCATGTGAAATGTGTACATTTGTGAGGTTAGCTCAGCATGCTATACATTTTCTGTTCATATTAGCAGGAAGATGTGATTGGCTTTTTATATTGCATTAGTTTTCCTTCTGTTATCAATAAATTTTTTAAATTTGATTGTAATGAGATTTTATTATGATTTATTTATGAGTAATTTTTGAAAACAAAGTGTTGTGATGCAGGAGAGAGCCAAGACTGAAGAGTGAAGGTGAAGGCAGGAAGAGTAAGCGTCATGTGCCCCTTCAGAAAGCAGTCCTAACACCTAACACCCCCATCCTACCCCCAGAGGAGTCGCCAGCAGATATGTTCAAACGCCGACGACAGAAACAGATGGAGACAGGGTGCAGATGCCATTTCACAAATTATGTTTGAGGCATTAATAGCAAGACAATTTCACAGGCTTGTCACGAACATAAAATAAAAGAAACTGACAAAAATATTAACAGAGGACAAGGATACAAATTCATTCTCAGCGTCTAAGTTGAGAATCAGCATAAAAAAAACATGTTACAATACAATTGATTTAATTTGTAACTAATAATACTGAGCATGAATCAACACCTACCCCCAAAGACCCTAGTGAATAACGGATGTTAATACTTTATGATTACCTGCTGATGCAGGAATTTCAGAACTCCTGAACAGCAAGACACAGAACCTCATGTCCCTCACAAAAGACACCCAGTTCCAGCAGAAATGCAACAAAATGGGTCTCCATCGTCAAATCGTAAGTGTGATGCCTTGTCTAATGCAGCTAATTTTTTCTCCTGGTTTGATGTGCAAAGCTGTCATAGTTTGGTTTTTTTTTTCTCAAAGATGAGTGGCTTGGGTTTTTCTGCTGTGTGGTTGTCAGAATTCAGACTAAATTTACTTTGCATTAGAAGCATGATGCTTTAATTCGGTTTGAAATTTAACTCATTTAGGGTTTTTGATCTGAACATATCTCAAACATGAATGACAATTGTGTCAAAGAAGAATATCTTAGGCAAAACTTTTGTAGAGTATAGATTCAAGTCGGGGTTAGAGGTAAGGCCAAGGTTCCCTTTTCTGATATAGTGCAGTATCCTGCAAAAAAGAATCAGTTCAGAAACATATATAAATGATTCTGATTACACTTCGAGGCACTCTTGCTGTTCAGGTTAGCCTGCTCTCATCAGATTCAACAGAATGAGTTCTTGAAACTGTCATCTTGCCAAAGTCATTACTGTCAGAATGTAAACATAAGTGCATTTGCAAAGTTTACTGAGCCAGCATTATGGCATGGAAAGGTACTATATAAATAATCTTAAATAAAGTAGAAGAATCATTTAACATGAATAGTCAGATTTTAATTGATGTCATTACTCCTTTGCACTCTACTTGTCAGATTACTCAGTGAAGCCAGAAAAATTTAATATTATTACTTTATTATTAAATTTAATTGTTTTTTATTAACACATTTTCTGAAAATTTACTTTTTGGAGCACATTTTCTGCATGGCTTTTGCTGTTAATGAAAATATTTGTTTTTCCATTTTGTTAAAAATAGCATAGATGTTTCATCAGAATGGCTTAGTCTTTTATATTTGGCTTGATATGAAGTGCTTATGTGTCATATGCTACCATTTGACATGAAGTGGTTTGATGCCAGAGCTCACACAATCAGTTCTGACCACATTTCATTCGCCCTCTGGGCTCTTTAATGAGATTCTCATATATGTGCTGAAAATATAAATTTTATTAGGACTTTAGGCTTTCTTTTCTCCTCTGCTCTCTCTGTGAAATGGAATAGATATAGATTGTTTTTTTTCTGTTTATACCGCAATAAACTGTTTGTGAAAGCTCTGTGGTTTGCTTTTTACCTGTTGCTTGTCATAAGAGGAAGCTGTTGTTGCTGACTTTGTGTACTAACCAACCAGCATGAAACACTCCCCTTTCTTTTCTGCTCTTCCTGGTGGACTTGGGTCCCATGCAGATGGCATGCGAGACAGACGGGAAAGGCGACACCGGCATTGCTCGCTCATCAAAGAACAAGAACTTGCGAGTGAATTATATCTGCAACTGGATGCAGACGCTGCAGCTGAGAACTGTTCCATTACTTCCACTTCTTCCTCTCCGTGTGGTACCCTTAGTAGTGCTAGCCCTGACCCTCAGCAGTCGAGGTTGTTTTCACCTACACAGCGCATAGCCCCCTCCTCTTCTCTCAGTTCTCAGAGTGACTTTGAGTTCTCAGGTGAGATTACAAACTCGTAAAATTGCTTCATCTTTAACCAGTCCTGCTACATCACCCATACTGAAGCAGGGGAAGAAATATGCTCTTAAAACTAGCCACTGTTGTTAAATGCCATGAAACTGAAACAAGTTTCACAAAATACTTGCAAGCAGTGAATACTTCCACTGTCTGGTCTTTTTTCTTCTGTTACTCTCACTCAGATGAACATTTTCTTCCATCACATCAATTTTGATATGGGCATAACACATTACCTTGGAATACTTGGGGTGTAACGTTACCTTGGAGTGCTTGGGGGTGTAACAACTCAAGTTATTATCTTGGATAACTTCTCATTATTGTTTGTTTACTCTCCCTCTCTTGTTTGCTTTCTTGGCATGTTTAATACTAATTCATTTGCTTTTGGTTTCATAATGTTTAGCATGTTCTTTGGAAAAAATTTTACAAATGGTAGTAGTTACATCCCACTGAGTCATTTTTGTCAAGACTGTATGTTTGTGTGTGTGGATACATGCATGTGCATGTGTGAGAGCGTGTGCAAGAGAGAGTACACAGTACAACTTTATACATACTGTGCTTAATAGTTTAATTAGGATGTTTGTTTCTAGATGTCTAACTGTTACTCTGATTGTTTTTTTCAGAGGGTTTCGGTCAGGGGAAGGGTGTTGCACAATATAATGAGTCTGGGTACCACAGTTTCGCAGAAGCTTCTCTAGACCCCAGCTCTTTTGAAGCACGCAACAATGCACTTAATGACCAGCACAGCCCCACAACAGGTTCCCATGCAGATGATGATGGCTCTGCCATGTCAAGCAACCAACGGTGGGCACAGTACAAACGCCAGCAACATCAGCAACAGGCAGGACTACACCAGGGTCGAGCAGAAGAGGTTTTTGAACCACCACCCCTTCAGAACCAGTGGGAACAGCCTGTAGCAGTTCCAGAAATGCCCCAGCGAAGGGATCAGTATATTGAAGAAGTTAGCAGCAAGCAGGAACCAGGAAGAAGACAACCGCAGGTAGGAACAGTTGAACAGGTATCCCTTGTGTAGTCATAAATATAATTAAATAATAAATAAATAGCACATTTGTATAGCACCTTTTTCCAGCATCAGCCAAACTCAAGACACTTATAGACATGCAAGCACATCATATTAATTTATACATATACTAAATAATATAATATTAATACATGTTAGAAGAAGTAGAGAAATGTTATTGCTAGGTGCCATGGAATAGGCATTCCCCCTTTATTTAATGATCCAACCTGATGGGATCTAGCAGGCACTGCAGGAAGAGGGGGTGCAACTTGCAAAAACTTGGGAACAGATGGATATGGCAGACATGCTACTGACAGCAGAGTCTGATATAAAACTTGCCGACAAGTCACTTCGATGTAGGTATTGGCTAGGTTCTGTTGTAAAACACAAAGGTCTGGTGTGTGGACTGAAAACCGTAGGACACAGATTCACACCAAACAAATGAATAATTCTGTGCAACACCTTGACAGCTCTGCCTGAGCTCTTGGTAACCACCAACTTTTCTTTGAACACCACCTTCCTATCAGTGTCAGATAATGTCACCTAAATCTCAGTAAACTCTAGACAGAAACACAGAGTCGGGAATCAATGGACGATGTGAACTGTTTGCTGTGGTTGGGTAGAAAGAAGCTGGCAACTCCCAGATACTCTTCCACTGCATTACTCTTGCTCTCGCAGTTCCGTTTCTAGTCTTTCATACAGCTGACCAAGCCCAAAAATCCCTGTCCAGCCCTTTGTTTGACGCCTTGTTATCCTGTGGTGCTACGCTGCTAGTGATGTGTAACACTGCACAGCTGCTAGTCTTCTCACAGCTTTTTCCAGATGTTCAACTGCATCTCCAAACAAATCAAACACAACAACAGACCAGAAACAAGGACAGAGGAAAATGCAGGATGACACAAAATGCATCTTAGTCTGAGCAGCATATTTCACCGAGCTTCCTGGAGATACATGATGTCAATCATTACAGACTGATCTGTACTCCACGCAAAACTTGCTGATAGCTTGACATTGTGAAGCAGCTGGAGGAAGGCGATCACAGTTTGAAGTTAATGCTGCCAATACTCAGATCTCAACTCTAAGTAATGACAAGATGGTGCAAGATGAGAGTAGAAATAAATAAAATGGCACAGAAAAAGATGAAAAGGGGTGCAGACACAGAAATCCATTCAGGAAAATAGCAAATATCATAACACATTTACTGATGAAAACTAGACAAAACTTCACACAGATCATTGGACAAATATAAAAAATGAGGGAGACCCTCAAGCTAGTTAGGCAAAAGGAAGTGACTCATTTCCATGAGGAACAGCATAAGGATTTTATTTTTACCTCTCACTCATCTCTTGAATTTAGGTAACATTCATCTACAAGCTGCACATTAGTCTACTTTTTAACAGACAAATCAGTTTATTGCTTTAGTCATTGGCCTTTATCATAAGGGGTTGATTTATACATTTATGCAGGCATGTAGTCACATAAAATCTTGCATGTTTATCATTTACGCAAATGAAAGTCCTTACAAAATAAAGAATTCTGTGTTAAAGGAGATTAATTTTTGAGCAAGTCACCAGGTCAGTCTTTCTGCTTTTTCAAAAGCAGATTCTAAACATTTTGCACTAGAGCATATTTAACAAATCAGTATTGCATTGATGTATTGTTTTATTATCAGAAGGAGTGGCTGAACAACGAGGGATCAGTGCAGGAGGCACGAAATCGATTTACAACTAAGGATGACAAAGGGAGAGTACCCATACAGATGGTTCGCCCAGCAGGTGATGCCAGTGGTATTATCAATGCAGCTAAGGAGGGATTGAGTCGCTCCAGTAAACCAGAAGCATCACGGGAACTGCCACCACCGCCACCACTAGAATCAGAGAAGAAAACAGAGAGCGACATGCAGTGGGAGCGCATTCAGCGTCGCCTAAAGCGCTCCCTTAAAATCAAGGACATGGATTTCACAGACTTGAAAGAAGAGGAAGACCAGGATGTGTTTTCTCCACCAAAACTTACTTGTGAAATGACAGGCATGCTAGGTGACTTGCCTCCACCGCCACCACCTCCTGGCATGGCAGGACTGCCACCACCACCTCCACCTCCTGGCATGGCAGGACTGCCACCACCACCTCCTGCCATTGGTCTCTTCCCTCCACCACCCCCTTCATCAGGCATGACTGCCTGCTCCCCATCTTCCAATCTGCCGCCTCCTCTTGGAGCTAATTTGCCTAAAAAGAAGAAGACTGTGAAATTGCACTGGCGACCCTTACAGACAGTAGAGTCTCCCCACCCAGCCACCAAAGGTGATGTTGTGTGGAAGGATCTCCTCCCTTTCAAGATTGATGTGGAGAAAATGGAACATCTCTTTGAGAACCGCACCAATGAGGTCAAAGCCAAGGTCAGAATATTTTCCCGTTACTGTTTAAATGCATGTATGTGCATGTGCAACTGCACATGTAGTGTGCATGTGTGAGAGAAAGAAAAACAACAGACTTAAGTAACTGAAGTGTCAGTCATATATGTTTTAAAATTACACAAAGGATATACATTTCTTGCAATAAATGAAATGGTTATGTTCTGGTGTAGATGTTTTCTTTTAGACCTTATGTGGAAAAAGTAGACTAGACTAATCATTAATTTTGTTACTTTTGCTTTGTTGCTATGTGTTCTGAAATTTTATTCATTTAATGCATATTGTTATTCTTCTTACAATTTTATGCCATGAAAAGTGTTGATGTGCTAATTTGGTGATGGACATTTTAAAGATTTTTAAATTTTATTTTAATTTTAGGGGAATTTTTATTGACCTCAGTGATGCATGTTGGTATTGTGACTGCTGAGTGGCATCAAGTACCAATGTCAAACCTGTTTCACACTCAAACATTTAAAAGACGTATAGTGATTATTTTTCTTAAAAATTTATGTCAGAATAAAACTGTAGTCTGGCAGTGCTTTGATGTGTGCTGACAATGCTAGTTTCGAAGCTGACTCAGGGCCATTATGTCCGGACTCACTGGATGTTATGAACATTTTTGGCTCATGTTGTCTTGTGTGCTTCTTTTCATTCCATGTGTTTGGCAACTCGTGGCGGTGGCTAATCGCATGTGATCTTGTTGTCATCAACATAATCTTTCAGGAAATGGTAAGACCAACTGCTTATACTTAGAGCAGGTTTGGATTTAAATAAATGGCAAGATAGAATTTAAGTAGTAGATTGGTTTATTGTTTTTATCATTATTAAGAATTTTCTTAGTGGTATATAGCCACGGCCATGAATTTTAGTAATGTGAAAGCAAACGTTTTCCAATTTCGCTATCTTAAAACAGTTTGTGGGATTATAAAAAAATGTTTTTTAAGACATAGGTGTAAAACCCAACTGAAATATCTAAAAGTATGCTAGGCTGATTAAAAGGTCTAGAAAATCAGAATTAGTCTGCATACTTTGCACTCTTGTCTGCTAAGCGTTTGTAGAAAACACATTTTTGTCCTCTAGTCCACAAGAAAGGAAATGAATGTGAAGTATTCCATATTAACTCATTAACTCATTCAATGCAGGTGTATTGACACAATTAAGCTATAGGTATGAAGGCCTTCTTTTTCATGAGTGCGAAATGTGTAGGAACAGTTAACATAAATGTCTTTGGATGTGAAAAGTGAAATGCTTTCAACATAGCAAGAACTAGAAAATAAACATATATAAATTTAAGAAATAACAGCATGCAAATTATTTTGTGCATAACCTTACAACACTTTAATTGATGATTGATTCAGCTCAAATATAAATAGGTAAAAAACATTGTTCGTGTATATCCTACTTCATGACTATAATTTTCAATCTATAATTCATGAAGAATCATAAAATCAGATTTTATATATCCATGTATTACTCATTCCATATCATGCCATCACATACATAGATTCATAACATTTTCTTCAATTTTTTTTAAACTGATATAACACCATTTTCTATAGATTACTTCTTTTATAAGTATTTGTTTGCATGTATTGCTTTTCGACACAGATTTTTAAAGCTTCAAACATTCAACTAGACTATTCATTTAATTGTTATAATGTATTGCTTACCCACTTGTAGATGCTTTACTATCAAAAAGGTAAAAATGATTGCAGCATAGCACCAAAAACTGGATGAGAAAAGTAATAAGATGTAAACTGTTCTACTCTTGTGCAATCCTGTTTGGATGGTTGTTTATCAAAGAGTAGCTAAATGGCTGTTTATCAAAGTTAGAGTAGCTAAAGACACTTAAAGAGGCTGTAGGGCAAAGGTTACTTTTCATGTTCCCTTAGGGCCGTGGCCATATACATGCATACCTATGGTAAGGTCAGGACAAGTTGTTATATACTTTTATTTTTGAATGAGAAATTTAAGATAAGTACTGAACATGCACATGTAGTAAAGAGTGCTTATCAATGTTCAGGAGGAATTTTTTTTTTTTATCTGTATTTTTATTTAGTTGATCGCATTTGTTTAGTGCATTAATGTGAAAATGGTATGGCGATCTTGTGTTCTTTTTGCTTAACTAAATTTTAGCTTTTTAGTTATTTTCAAGAAAATATGCAAATAACACATAAATATTTTAAACATATGATCTAAAACCCTTTAGAATATATTTGCACATTACTTGTTTTGATTGTATCCTATCTTGTCTGCACCTCATTGACTTACCTGTTTTCTGGCCACCCTTAAGATTTATTTGCACCTTATTTGGTTTGATTTTATCCGATCTTCTCTGCACCTCTTTCACCTGCCTGTTTTCTGGCCACCCTTTTCCTTCTTTTTCATTTTCTTAATCTTGGGCACTCTTCACTCATTCCAGTTTCTAGCTTTTGAACAAACCCTTCACTTTCTTTGTTGCCATTCTTTTCTCGTCTTTTTTATTATTTTTTATGAGAAATGGGAGCTTATTGTCCATTCTTCCATGTGTTTTCATTTTTAAAATCTGTTAAATTTTTTTTTGGTTTGTTTCTTGCATGGTTTTCTTTCCACTATTTAATTGTTTACTTTTTTTTATCATTTTATTATTACATTTTAGGATAAATTTACAGTAATTATAGTAAGTAATTGACATTAAGTTTTGATGTCAAACACTCTTCTTAAATGTTACTTTTCTGGATTTTTCAAAGTTGAATAAATCCTGTTGTGTATCTAGAAACAGATTCTTCCTAATTACCATTTTAAACTTGCATTCTGCATTTTAAGGGGTGTAATCTATTTTGTACTTTTTAAAATAATTGTTTTACTTTTGCATTTCTTCAAGGTACTTTTTATCATGGTCAGTAGGGTTCTGTTAGTCAGAGCTGCTGTTAGCTTGACTGGTTGTGCCAAGTTTGCTCTTGTGTGATATTTGTGCAAGAGTTATGCATTATAACAACACTGAAACATTGTGATAAGTAAAGTTATTTGTCATGGAATCAGAAACAAGATGCCAGTGGCAAGAAGGAGATCACGGTGTTGGATACCAAACGGTCAAATGCCATAAACATTGGTCTCACAGTGCTACCCCCTCCACGAACAATCAAGTCTGCAATCCTTAAGATGGACACATCAATCATGAACAAGGAGGGCATTGAGGTCAGTGGAGTACATAACCTTGCTGAATTTAGAATGTTATTTACTTTCGACTTGTGGGGTGAGATTGAACAACAAAAGTAAGTCTCAAAAAAAATCTACGTTGTAAACAAGCTTCTTTACAGCACTACAAGCACACCAGCTTATTATAATAAAATAAAATTTATTGTACTATCTCAGTTATAACGTTAAACAGTGTCAGCAACAGAATGAAGGTTTCTGACGGGCTGTATTTATTTAGATGATACTTCTTTTTTTGTTTCTTCCAATCTCAATTCATCACCATGAATTCCAGTCTATTTTGTATATCAGAAAATCCTTCAGACAATGATACCAACAGAAGAAGAAAAAACTAAGATCCTTGAGGCTCAGATGGCAAATCCTGACATCCCACTTGGTACAGCAGAACAGTTCCTTCTGACACTCAGCTCCGTCTTTGAACTGGAGGCTCGTCTCCATCTGTGGCTCTTTAAACTAGATTATGAGACTTTGGAGCAGGTTGGTTAAGAATTGTTATTCACTTATAAGTCATGGTTGTTGTTTGTTTTTATCTAATCGGCAGAACTGTTCATTTTTCTATATTTTGCAGCTTACTGTTTGTTTGGCATAGAGCTGTAAGAATTTTAAGTCAAAAGTAAACTAATACGTGCAATACAACTGCTTGCCAATCTCATGCATTGACTGTTGCAGGAGGTTGCTGAGCCTCTGATGGACCTGAAGAAGGGTATAGAAATTTTGTTATCCAGTAAGACCTTCAAGTGCATATTGTCAGCTGTGCTAGCCATTGGCAACTTTCTGAATGGGGCTTCAGTAAGTGAAATCTCTACCAGACTTAAGTTACATTTTTTTTTATAACTTGCAGGCTATAAAATGTAATATATTTCAAATGTAAATTCTTTTTTATCTCTGAAATTTTTAAGTTTTAGAATGACTAAGATCTTTTACCACCTAGATAAAGATTCTATATACCTAGGCTAATTTTTTCAGTGGAAGCAACATTAATATGTATAATTTCTTTAATTTTGTGATTATTACAGGCAAGAGCATTCAGCATTGAGTTTTTGCAACGTGTACCAGAAGTCAAGGACACAGTTCACAAGCATTCATTGCTATATCACATGTGTAACATGATTCTGGAGCAGTTCCCCGACACATCTGACTTTTATTCCGATATTGGTTCGATAACTCGGTGTTCAAGGGTAAGCAGCTAACATCAACAACCGGCTTGTGCTTACTTGAACCACCTTGGTTTTGGTGCTCATTCAGTCTTTGCTTTTAATTTCCATTGTGGCACTTTCTCTTAGTCCTCTGTAATTCATAGATTTATGAATCATGATCACAATCATTCTTATTGCTTCTGTCTTTGCTTTGGTAGGCAGAAAATCTTCTTAATTAGAGAAAGCTGAAGTGAAAGTAGCAACTATATTTTCTTCTGTAGATTGACTGGGAAGAGCTGATGCGCAAACTGGACAAAATGGAGTATGACTGCAAAGCATCATGGGACCACTTGCGTGCCATTCTGAAGCATGATGGCAGCTCTACAGATCTGAAAGGAAAGTAAGTGAAGTCTCTGCTGGTTGTGAAAATTGTTTATATTACAATCTGTTGCTCATGTCTTTACTTATACTTCAGTCTAGTCGTTGTCCAATTTTCCAGTTTTCTAATTAGCCAGACAATGATAATTGCTTTATTTTGGTAGACTCATGCCCATAACCATAATTTTTAAAAGAAAAAAGGCAACATTTTGGATTAATGTTCTGTAATTACTTTTCAAATAAAATGGATAAATGAAACTAATAATATTTTTCAGAAATGCACAGCTGGCACAGATCTTTGTATTTTGGGCATATAAACACAGAATGCAGTTCAGTTTCTTCACAGTTGCAATGGGGGCATATTATTAAGTCAGAAAACAAAGTCCTGTAACATTGCTTATGGCAGGTTAGATTTGAAATGCTTAGTCGAAATCTGATTAATGAATCTCTAAAATTAATATGCTTACTTAACACTAAAGATGACTTTTATGAGCTTTAGAATGAATGTTAATCATTACTAAGTATTTTACTGTGCCAATCTTGCTCAAAGCAGTCTATGAGCCATAGCTTAAATTCTCTTTAAAATCACTGAGCATTGCCCACCCCTTGACATTCCCAGATAAATTCAAACCCATAGCAGTAAAATACTAACATAACATAAAGTACTAATAACTAATAACTTAACATTATTAACCCCTGTGACTTTGTCATTCCTGAGCATATTTAGCAATATATTTAGAACTTTTCCTGTCAGCTATCTAGTTAGCCAGAGAGATCTAGACAGACAATACATATCTTACACTTGATTGGTCCAATTGTTCTGCAGAATGTCCTTGTTTCTGGCTGATGCAGCTGAAAGAATTATGCTCCTGCAGATAATATACAGGCGTATTATTAACAGGTAAGATGCTGCTGTGATTTGCTGCTTATAATCAGCACTTGGTTATGTTACCTTATCAGAGTGTGGCAGTGTGTGTGTGTGCGCGAGTGCACGCGCATTTGAGTGATGTGCTAATTCTTTCCAGTCATAACCAAATTTTACAGGTTCTCCTTTGGTCTACAGGAAACAGACTTTGTTTGGTTCATGTACTTTGCTCCAGAACATTTCTATTTTAATGATAATGATTGAGATGTACCCTGGGGATATTTAATGTAGAGGATACCTCATTGATTTGATAGAGATTTCTGCAGTTGTGCTCTCAAAGACACCAGTCATACAGTCTACATACTGCTACAGATATCACAAACTTCTGCTGTACATGGGACTTCCTGTGCATGAAGCCAAGGAAATGCGAATCAACCATTTCTGCAAGGTGATCAGTGAGTTTGCCTTGGAATATCGCACGACCCGTGATAAGGTTCTCCACATGATGGAGAAGAAAGCCAACCAACGGGAGCGGAAAAAGACTCGAGGCAAAATGATTGTAGAGGTGAGGCACAGTTCTGAAGCTAGTTCTAAATTTTTTTTAAATCAAGGGATGAAAGTTACAGCAATGTTTACCAGATATCTTCTCTAGCAGTATATTCTTTTATCACAAACACAAACTCAAGCATTCATGACAGTTGCACATTCTTTCAACAAATAATAAGACTTAGGCTACCCATGTCATATATATTTGTGAACTGTTTAAGGACTTTCATGAGACAAAGGTCAAACTGTTTCTCCCATCAACCCACACAAGAATACAAAGTCAATTATGCAAAATACCACAGTTCAAGTTTGGTCTCAACATAATCTATTACACTTCAAGGTATCTCTACATATACACTGGATGCATTATTCCACCGTCCGCTTATTTGGATCTTCTGACACAAGGGCTAATGTTTTATCAGTACTTACAGTCAGGCTGGAAACACAGTTCTCATTGATACATGAAATCCATGAAGCAAAGAACTTAGTTCTACTTCAAAGCTCACCTATAAATGCGGATGAATTACACCATCCAAGCTAGTGTTTTCACTGTGTGGAAAAAATTCCCGGTACAGGTAGACTTACTTGGTTGCAAATTACACATGGGAACCACTTACTGCTCCAGGGAAAGAGTTAGCTTATTTTTTGTTTCTCCTAGAGGAGCATAGGGCCGCAACAACATCTTGCCAGCGGACCCGGTTTTGGGCAGCCTCCCTCAGTTTGGCATATGTGGTTTCGGCATCCCTTGCCTTGCTCTCTACATATCTTTTCCAAGTCTGCTTTGGTCTCCCAACTCTCCTCTTCCCCTGAGGGTTCCAGTCAAGTGCCTGCCTGGCAGTGGTGTCAGCTGGTTTGCGCAGGGTGTGTCCTATCCAGCTACATTTGCGCTTTGTGATGTCTTGACTAGTGGCATTGTGGTTGGTTCTTTTCCACAGGCTGCTGTTGGAGATCTTTTCAGGCCATCTTATTCCCAGAATATGGTGTAGGCATCGGTTGGTAAAGGTCTGGAGTTTCTTGTTGATGGTGTTTGTAACTCTAGTGGGAGAGTAACACCCCTGAATTTTCCTCAGAACAATCACAGTTGAACACAGGACATGATACACTGTAGGGTTTCGTCGTTTGGTAATCTGGCAGGTGGTGCTAGCCGGTCTTTAACACAGGATGATTATCCTCTGTGCCACTATGGCATCACCAGGAACATATGCACCCCCAACTGCAACTTGTAACTTGTACGTTACTTATTAGCATTTTTATCTCATATTCCATTCAAACTCCTTTTTATATTATCTTCTGTCCAAGCATGATGCTTTCTCAAACATTTGTGCGCTTTTACAACAGTACTTCAGTTGCACAAAGTTCAACACTCATAAACTAATAGAAAAAAATTTACCCCACATAAAGGGAACATTTTCACTCTGCCTAGGCAAGGTAGCATACACAAAACAAAGCCCAAAGCTACCTCCAGTACATCATTCGGACTATCTTACATCCTTCACTGTTGTGGGGAAAAAAAACTGCCTCCCTTCAGCCACTTATCACTCACCCTCACTCATTCACTTCTGCCTTGCTTGCACCATACTCACTCAGGTAGTGTCACATATTTATGCACAGTCAATCCATGACATCTTTAAATAGGTAAGTTTTATCAGTTGACCTCTGATGCTTGCAGACTGAGAACTTTGCTAAGTCTGGAGCAAAGGATGATGACCAACTTCACAACTTGTTGAAGAATGGCTATGCCAGCGCAGATGAGCGAGGATTTCCTGGTCAGAAGAGCAGGCGCAAGCTAGGTGAGATGAAGTTAATTTCTTAGTAGCATTTACCATGGTAGCAATATTATTATTGTTGAAACACACTTGTCCCCACAATAGATGAAGTGCAATAGTAAAAAATAACAAGGCATGTAAGAAGAAGAGGCACATTAAAAACAAAGAACACAAGAAGAGATTGCATGCAGGATATGAAGGAGACAGGAGAAACAGCCAGGAGCACACCAGACAGGCACAAAAGATAATTTTGAACCCTGGAAACGAAAACAAAATGAAGAAAGGGCAACTGGGAAAACTAAAACTGGAAAGTTATGCTCAAACATTTCAAGTTTTGCAGGATTAGTAGGTAAGCTTTTACTGAGCAAAGAGACCAGTTAGCCTGGCAGATTTGAAGGGGCAACAAAATAAATACAGCATTAATACTATGTACCTATATTATAGGAAATGTGGTCACAAGCTGATGTGACCTGTTTGAGGAATCAGAAGATAACCAACAGTAGTTTCTGTGCTGTTTTTAGATGCCAGGTCCTTGGGATCATCTCGAGGTGGGCTGACAACAGATTCCGAGATGTATGACACAGGTGACGATGAGATTCTTGAGGCGTGTGTTCGCACTGCAGCTGCACCCATCAACAAGCCACGTGAGCGCAGACGGTCTCGAAACCAACGCAAGTCTTGTAAGTTTTCATTTTTGAAGTGAACCATTTTTTGTGACAGTAATTGTTAGTGGATCAGTGTCACTGTTGTCACCTTGTCTCATGTGCAGGTTATATGAGGGTTATTTTGGTAGCTTGTGGGACAGAGTTTGCCATGTCTTTGGTTCAGCTTCTAGCTTTTTTCACAATTGAGAGATTACCTGTTACAATGCAAGAGACAAATTTCATGGTGAAAAGGACACATTTATGCCCTATGTGTTTGGATTTCACTGCAGTTGTGTGTCCTGTTGACTTTGTAATTGGGAATCAGTGGTTATTATGTTTGGCTATTTTGGATGATGTGTAGTTTTTTTATAGTTTATCCTTCGACATCAAGCTGTGTTTTTCAAGATATTATCTGTATTTGTTTTCAATCCTTCTTTTCTCTTTACAGCATTTTGGGATAGTGATAACTAGGTAACATTGCCTGTTCTGTGTTTGCTGACGCGTATTTGTGGTTAATTGCTCATTAGATTGCATTGGCACACATATTTGTTTTAAATCACTTCTTGCAACAATATTAGAGAGAAAGTTTATGGCTTTTCTGGTAAACAAGGTGATGCCAGTCTCATCTGCATGTTTTATTTTCAGTCTCTGACATGGCTGTCATGTTACAGCTTCTTGTTTTGCATGGCCATACTGACAAAACAACATGTTTTGTTCATACTGGGATAATGAGCATGCATTTCGCTCATTTTTACCAAAAAGGAACATAGTTTTCATTCATAATGATTATGCCTTCACTTATGCAGTTCAGCTCTTATTTCATATTTAAGTGACAAAAGGAGACCTTTCTTCCTTTTCTTCTTCCTTGTTTTTAAGATATGTCTCATTCTAAGGAACATATAATAATGTTTTTATGCCATTGGTTGTAGAAAGTTGGCTTTTGCTTTTATATAATAATAAAGTGTTTGCAGAAATCGGTTGAAGATAAACCATAGTGATCTAGAGGGGCAGCCATACTTAAACAGCATTAGTGATATTTAAACATTTCATGTTCAGGTTATTTTACCATTTGAAAATAACTGATTGTCTGTTTATCACTAGAAATCTATTAGCCCGAATACTTAACAAAATATTTAAAATGTTCATCTTCAAACTGGGAACAAACTTAAATGATACAACAGGTAACGATGATACAATAACTGGTTGTGATGTCGAATGTTTAAGTGGGGAAGCGAGGTCAGTGACTGGGAAAGTGACTTGCAGGCTACTGTCTTCAGGTGGCTGTAGTGTTATCCTGCTTGTTGACTATTGAACTCATGTGATTATGCCTGCCTCTTCCAAGTCATTTGCAGTTTAGTTTTCTGAATGGCTATTTGGCTGCTTGTATACAGAATAATAATGTAGGTAGTGTTGCTAGTAAATGTTTTATTTTGATGTGTCATTTATTTGTGCTCAGTTTTCCAGTAATAATTTGGTCTGTTATTAATATTTTTCCCTAAGCTATTTGCACTTATGCAACATGATCTTGCAAATGGTTTTAGTCTTTAAATCTGCTTTGTTGGGTTGGTTGTCTAAGTTTGTTTCATAGTAGTTTTGTGGGAAAGAAGGAAAGACTGAATATCTATAAGTATTTTGTTGATTTTACCTTTCTTGGCTTTTTATTTTCCTTGTTTTATGAGGCATGCATTAGACTGGTGATGATAAAACTGATGCACATTGTCTCAGATATCTTGTTTTCTTCCTTTGTCAGCTGTGAACAGTCTTTATTCAGATACTTGAAGTTAAACTTCATTTAAATGGTAATGATGCTTACATTGCATGGTGCCATATCTTTTTGTAAATATCTTCCCTTGTTTGTGATTACCTTGTTTCTTGGTGCTGAAAACCCCATACAAACTGTGACTAGCATCATCTTCTTGTGCATGAATGATTTTGCGCATTTTCTAACACAATGGAAGCACCATGAAATGCCAGTTTTCATAGTGTTGTGTGTTAGAAATGGCATTTGTTGTATAATTTTTAAGCAGATTTATGGGCTTTAGAAGCAGATATTGCACTTATATGGCTCATCCAACTTCATCATGCCCTTCAAATGGCTTTGCTATACAAACCCTTATTTCAGAATCAAGTTACTTTTGAGGTGTCAAAAATACACAAAAATGTGAGGGGGATTTTAATAAGCATCCACGTAACAAGTGTCATTCTTGTAAGAAGCATTGTCTTTCCTACAGTCAATATATGCAGACTGACCAGTTTGACGATAGTCAGCAGATTATCAATGAGATGCTAATCACTGCAACAACGATCATTTTGCTGGAAAGACTGTAGAATGAGTGACACAAAGTTGCTAAAATTAATGTAGAACCTTTGATGCTTTAGATACTGATATCTGCTGTTTGGCCATGCTTGCTCTTTTATTACTTCTTATTCTAAGCAAGGAGATTTGCTAAGCAATTAATCCAGAACAACAAAATAACATCTTTATCATAGCAACATTTGGTTTCAAAGATCTTAATTCATTTTAAATTTTAATAGTGTGCCTATTAACACTTAAGTAAAATGCCTGGGTTTTTGGAATAGCTCATAGTTTACATGATCATTCTTGTGCATGTACTTTTTGACACATGCATGCTTGCATGCACACACACACACATGCTCACAAACACAGAGGAATGAACTACATTGAATCAGTCCTTATTTTCCATACTCTTGCCTCACAGAGGTTCAATATTTATTAATAATCCCTTTAACCAAAGCTGAGACTGGTTAAATGTTGAGGTGATTTGTGCATTGCTACTTAATTTGGTTTCAGCTATCATCAACTGGCATTTACACTATTGTCACTGCTTGATATTACTGCATTTAATATGGAGGATTTCATTTAGCTTGAAAAGATAGTTTTTAAAAGACTAAATAACTCCCTAACAAGACTTATCTAAATGTGAGTGTGATTGAAAATGCTGCCATGTCTGAATACTATTTTCTGCAAAATGATCAAAATGGGACATGCATATTTAGCCTTGAGCTCATATCTCATAGTGTTTAAAGGCCAAATTTCCTCCCTACAGCAGGAAACAATTGTTGGACCCAGGGCCCTGCTGAGATGGTACTTGGCAGGCCAGATAGATGCAATTAGCGAAACATTACCACTAGGGTGCTCTTTGCCTCATACCCCAGTGTTGAACTATTCTTTCCTGCTGTAAGGTAGTTTAGTCTTTAAAAATGGACTGTTACTTAAGAACTTGTTGCATTTTTTAATGCAGGTAGCCACATTAATAAAGAAAAATGTTTCAATATTAATAATGAAAGTATTATAAACCATTCACTGTTGCAATAGTAGTTCATAGCATATGCATACACCCATGCACACATGCCAAACACACCTACTTACATAAAATAATAAAATAAGTACATGAAAAATAAAAATGCTTTCAGATGGTCAAAATTTACAGTGTCAGGAACTCTGTTCATATAAAGCTATGTAAGGTTAACAGGCTGTATGCATATATGCAGAAGCATACTGTTTCATGACATGAACCACAATCTTAAAAGTTTTTTGTTTTTAATTGCAGTACGGCGTACCCTGAAAAGTGGTCTAGAACCAGATGAAGTGACAGTGACAAAAGCTTATACAGATCATGTATGACAGATGTGTGAAAGGAAAGAAAGCAACTGTTGGTCAAGTCCTTGATTGGCAGTGTTAGCTGCTGTGCAAGGACCACGACTGGCTATCACAGCACCCTTGTGCCATGTGTTTACGTCTTTCATAATTGCTGCTCTCTGAAACTGCTACATTGAGCTGCTAGTTGGGTCACTGTGCTCAGCAAAAACACATTGGTTTTAAGATTGTTGGATTGTAAGCAGACAGAACTATTGACTGAATCTGTGGATAAGAGGTCTAGATGATTAGTCTATTTCTGAAGTCTGTTTATAAGTCTTCAGCTTACTCATTATGTAGTCTTTCGTGAATTACTGTGGCATGGATAAAGTGTGTGATAATAATTTATCCACTTCAGTTTTGTGTGTGTATAATATGTGCAGTTACTTTGCCATTTCCATGCCAGACAGCCTAATGTCACATCACTGAAACACAGTTGACATCAACTGGTAGCTGAATGGACACCTTTCACAGCTGCTTTTGATGATAAATTAGGCTAAAACGCATTTTTATAGAGACTGAATTCCATCTACTCTTCTGACAGAAATTGCAATTACAATGCTGGTCATTGGTGCCTTTTTTTGTGGACCTACAAGCAGAAGCTGATGCATTTACCTAAGACTCCATCCTATGATGCATTTATACTATGGTTTTAATTTGCTGTGAAGTGATAAAACCTAGGATGTTGCAACTATACATGACCCCCGTAAATGTCATCAGTAGTGAAAAGAAGTAATACTTTTTTGAATGTATAGAAAGATATTTTGTATTGCAGTCATTTTGTAATCAAAATTGGACTCACTTTTCAGATGTGTAATAAAACTATAGAGCTATTTTTTTAATTGTAGGCTCTAACTTGTAGTGATGCAAATTGTCTCTTAAAAGCTTTTTTAATTTTGGTTTCTTCCTTTATTTTGATGTAGTTGGAGTGACTGAAATATAATGGACCAATGAACAGGGATTCAGTACGCACACAGTCTGAAGGCTGTGTCATTCTGTATTGTACAGTCAGGATAAGGGGATAATCCTGTCATTCTATATTGTACAGAAAGGAGAATGGGATTCCCATTTTTGTATATCCTCATATAAAGATCTTGACAGTGCAATAATACTTGACAGTTGAAAGCTTTTTTCAAAGCATGCATGTTTTCTTCCTAGATGTCTCAATGTACATGTTCTGGCTTTTAAAACTCAAAAATGCAGCTTGTGCATAGTAAGGGTGACTTGTATTTATGTTTTATTGAACTAAATGCTACTTAATTTATGCAAGAACGCTGTCAGTGTGCCATAATGGCTTTGGCTTGTGTGATTATTGATGCCTTAGCTGTTTTACTTGTGTTTTAGTGTATCTACATGAGTATATGCCCATGTTTTAGAAATGCTGCAGTGTCACCTCCACAACTGATGCAGACAAAATTTAAAATCAACATGCAATTTTTTTTCTCCTGTAGACCTTTGTCTAATTGGCTTTTGAGGATGGAGAAAAAGTAGGCAGGAGAGAAGGTTATAAGGAATAGGTAGGCATTACCAGCTGCTGATTTGAAAATAATCCTAGAGAAAGTTTGTGGACATAGAAACCAATTTTCTTGAGGGATTCCATTTCTATAGTGAATGCTTACTGCAGGACACAATGTCAGTGAGATTGTTAAGGACAAGGTATGGTCAGCTATTGTTATTGTTAACTGACACACTGATCAGTTTTAAAGAACAGTAGAGAGCACTTATATTAAAAAGTCAATGGCAAGAGTTTGCATCTTACATAGTTTCTGCAAAAGTTGGTGGACTGAAGTGCTGTCAGTAAAGCACAAAAGTGCTGGTGCTGCTAAAGCAGTGGTGCATAGTATTGTATTATGTTAATCTCTATAGCAAAACATTATGTAAGCTTTCATTTGCACATTTCTAAAATCAATCATGACATGAGCATAACAAAAGTTTTTATATCCATCCATGAGCCTTTTGAGTCTGGAATTTTGTCATGGTAGACTAAGCTTGGCTTGAAAGTTCCATTTATGAAGTGTGTGTCTTTGAAACTAGGTCCCTAATGTGACTTCAAAGGCTAAATACACTGTGTATAGCTACCTACTTACAGTAAACAGCCCTGAATGGTGATATTGTTACTTGTCATCAACTCATCCTGTTCTCACCTTTAGAATGATCTCAACAGTCAAATGGAATGTTTTGTCATAATCTTGTAAATAGCACATTATTTTCTCCCATAGTCCTTTCTTCAGTATCCTCATATGCTTGCTCATGTCACAATCATCAAAATAAATTTATTTTTAAGAGAAATGTATCTAGCAAAATGTCAAGAACATAGTACAAATGTCTTTAAAAGCAAAGGTTTGCACTTTTCTGATTGGGGAAAACTTTTGTCAAAACAGTTACAGAGCCGTCCAAGACAACATTGTGAATAACATTTCTACTTCGTTGCTGGAAGTATAATTTCTTTTGTATTTGATGCCTCTGTTATGCTGTGGGTAAATGAAATGTTTCTGCATTTCTCAGAATCAGGAAACTTATTCTAGTCTTTGATCATACAGATGACTGGCCATGTCCAATACAATTATATATGTGTGTGTGATGTACAGAACATGGCCAAAAATAGAAAAATGAGCTAAATACTTTTGCTACTGACAATGGTGTTGTTTTATAGGCGAATGAAAGCTTCATTTACACATCAGTATGCTTAGGTTGAGTTAAACAAAAAAAATACTTTTTACATGCATGAGCCATATATTTTTGATCAGTGCATAGAAATACTCTTGCAGCCGGAGCAAATCTGACACGGTTATCAACCAATTGTACAAGTCACAGTAAAAGTTTGGTTGTGCTTACAAGCCCCTGTTAAACAGCACTTGGCCTACTTGTCATTTTCACTTGCTACAATGCCCAAAAAGAAAACAAATAATAATGATTTGCAGATGACGTCTGCCAAATATAAAGAACCATGACTGATCTGATTGAAGCTGACTAGGTCAAGTGTCAACAGTTTATATGCTAGCGATCCAAAGATATTAAGGCACTTATGATGACTTTGCAGTGAAGAAGAAAAGACAAGTGGACCAAGAGTCAGACAAAAGCAGCCTGTAGACACAAGCAAAATTTTTCAGAACATGCCCACAACTCTCTTCACTTCACATACAAGCACAATGTAAAAAGAAGTTTGGATTTTCTTTCATCTGTGATCATTTGCCAGCAAAATAAGTTGACTACATAGAGAAATCAAAAAGATTTCCATCATAAAAAAGCTGTATTCTTTGAATTGAAATATAACTACATGAAAGAATGAAACCTAAATGTCAGCCAATTACAACAATTTTCCATGATTTCAATACACACAATATAAATGCACAATTTCCCCTGCCCACCTCTCTTTACTGCCTTCCAACATCAATACAAACCAGTGTATGTGTAACTTTTTGTACTCCTAGATAACTGAATATTTAACTCAACTTCTTTAAGCAAAACTGTAATATTTATCTCTTGACTTCCGTAGCCAAGTGTGTAGTTGTGCCTGAAAAAGTTGGCTCCATGCTGTTTGATAATGAACTGAAGACTTCTTGCATTGATCATATGTGGCCTTGTCCAGACCTTTCCCTTTATCTAGCATTCTGAAACAATTACAATACCATGGCACAAATTTTCTTTGCTGCTAATGTATCCGTTTGTATGCATCAGGGTAATGAATGGGCTGGGAAAACATCTGCATGGTTCAGCAAAACTATAGATATGGACCATTGGGAATCATCTCAAACACCTTAAGATCAAAAATGATTTGCAGTGCATGCATGCCTGGGTTTGTTTTTTTTTTCAATTTTTTTTTTTCATACTTGAATCACTATTTCAAAGCGCCTTTGCTTGCCAATAATGTTAAAATGACCATTTCTTGTCATGATGTTACCTCAAAAGTTGAAACAGCATTACCTGCTACCAAACAACCAACCCAACTACTTTAAGCATCCAACAGAAAGTGTAATGGACACATTTATTTACATGCAATAAAAAATGCAGAAGCCTTGTAGAACACTGAAACCTATTTTCTACTTATAATTATTGAAGCATGTCAAAGTCTAGCTTTGTTTAAAAGAAAGCAAAAGCAAAGGAATGGTTCTTACCTGACTGACAGTGGCTGCACATTTTGTGGCACCTGTTTTAGTAGTTCTTTAAATTGAACCAACATGGAAGAACTGCTAATGCAACTCCTGCAACATAATTAGTTTACACATAACAGACACTGTCACTTGTGGTTCCTTTATTCAATCAGTAGTTACTTTAGTCACACTATCAGTAGACACAAAAGTTTCACAGCAAGCAGCATAGCAAGTTGAACTTAATGATGTTGACATAATAATAAAGTTGATTTGTATAGCGCTTTTCCCCACCATTAAAGTGCTTTATGAAAAGAAACACAAACATAATAATGGATGCTGGTCTCAAAAACTAAGTTTTGGTGTTCTTATCATTTACACTCACTCCCTGCCAGCACCAGACTTTCCATTGAAGTTGATCTTCACAAAGCAAGGATCGGTATAAGCAATGTCTTGAATTTCAAGTGTAGTCCAGTAAAAAGACAGATTCATTGGAATACCAAATTTGGAGTTTGGGGGCAACAGAGTAGAGAACAGACTCAGTCCTGGCACTGAAGAAGCAAAGGAGACAACAGTCCAGCTACACGTCCAGCACACGGAGCAAGATGCAGGATGGCACAAACACATCTTATCGCCAGACCACATTGCTGAAGCGCATAAATCCAGAATTTAATCTCCACAACATGTAGCAATGCACATGGTTCGTACATAATAAACGGAAAACAGCATGGTCCACAATGCTAGCACAGTTAAAAGTGTCAGTAAAGATGGTGAAGAATACTTTAAAGTCAAAAATCAAGAAAGATGGCAAAACAAAGAACATGAGACAGAAGCCGTTATTGGAATAAGATGTCTATTGTAAGAAACAGTGCAGCACAAGCACTGAAGAAGAATCCATAATGGAGGCGAACAGTTCAACAGACATCACAGGTGAGTAGTTGACACCAAAACTTGATGTTGATCCATTGACAAGAAAAAACAACAAAGAATTAGTCCCCTTCAGCCACTTAGGTGAAGGGACATTACTCAATCATTTCTGCTCAAAATTATGATTGCAAAGCAACTTTTCACTTACAATTGCATCTAGAACACAGCTTGTAGTTGGTACAAGGAGACTGCCATGTTTTGACACTGATTTTCATCACAGCTATCTCTTTCCCACGTTCACTTCCTGTTTTCTAAGTGTGATCATCCAGATGCTGACATCATAGATCCAGAGATCATACCATGCAACTTCTATAGCTGAGAAAAGAAAACTGGCATGGCATAAAATACCAGTCAAATGGTTCCTCCTGTGTCACAAAACAGAGTCAGTTTGTTTTCCTTCATGGCAGCTTCCTAAAATTGACAGGCACCTGTGTTTTAGACACGACTGTAAGTAAATGGGTTGTTTGAATCCCAAAATTTTGATTGGAAACAATTTAGAGCAGACCTGGGCAAACGCCGGCCCGCGGGCCGGATCCGGCCCGCCTCCTGTCTCTGACCGGCCCGCCCGCTGGCCCGCCCGCTGGCCCGCCCGCCGGTATATATACTATACATACAGTATTGGGTAAAACTGAGTTAACTATATTAGTCCGGCCCTCTAGAACCATCCCAATTTCTCATCCGGCCCCTTGGGAAAATTAATTGCCCACCCCTGATTTAGAGTGACAGTATCTATTACTTAAATCCAACTTGCCAATTTACCTCGCCACTGGTAAGATGATTGGTTCATGAAAATTATAGTATAGCAAAAGAAGTGATTGGGGTTGCTACTGATAGTCGCTCTGTGTACTCTTGACTCTTCCATTGTAATTATTTGATGATAACAGAATAAAACCTAGTATATCACTTTGGTACACAGACCTTGCTTGTAGTCTGTTCATATCCTTTTTTGTCACCCCCTGTCTCCTTCCATTCACAATAACTTCAAGTTTCCCATCTTTTTGGTGTGATGAGTACCATACTATTGCTGAAATACACAAACTGAGACATTAGGTCAGCCAACAACACAGTCCAAATACCACATCAAAGTTGCATGAGAATGTTCTCACAATGACAACACTTAGTTTTCCATATTCTCTTACATTCAAAACATTCCTATACAACAGCAATGAATCTTCTCCTGCCAATCGGAAATGATGAAAACCTGAAATTGGCATTCTAATGTTTAATAAAAGGATGTGTGTCAGCCCATGACTTTTCACAACCTCTCAGCAAGTTTATGAAGAATTTCATTTAGTAAAGGTATTTTATTGTTCGTTGTCTGCATCTACCGTTCCCCTCTAAAAAATACTTTCTTTTTGTTTTTTTTATAGCCATCATACAACTGTTTACTGACTGTGCTATTAGATAACACTCACATGAGGCACATGGTACAATATGACTATCATCCACCGTGTCTATGCCAAGGTTGCTCTCAACACTGATGCAGCTGTGCTCAAACTGAAGACTGGACTGCAGGAACTTGGGACAGTGAGGGTAGAACCCACCAGGAAGAGCTTTGGTGCTGAATGCAGAAATTCTGTTATACAAGGCACGCTGAAGTGCCTCCTCACTCCATGGACACCTATAATGAAATTTAGTATGATGTTAACCAAAAGAGTGACCTGCTTTTTACTTAATTCTCTTTCCAGCAATCTCCCCCACCAATGCTCCTCTCACACACAAACACAAATGTATACAACACTACTTACTTGCCAATAATAACTGTCTCAAAGTAGAGAGGCTTCTCCAAAAAATGAGACAGCAATGATCCTTGACAGCCCAGCACATTCCAGCGGGCCATTTTATCACTGCATGACATGGACAGAGTTCTTTCCCCTCTTCCTGGTTTGGTTCGAAGCACACCCAGCCTGTGATAACCTTCCCCACTGAGATGGAGGTCCTGGTGCCCACCCGGCACACACTTAGCACCTGTTCTGTGCACATCTCTCAAACATTCCATCCTTCCTGACATGGTCTGACCTCCATGATCACTCTGTGCCTTGTCCTGCTCATATACATTCTCAGCCACCTTGGGTCTTCTGACAGAAAGTGTTTGAGCATCAGACTGACCCAGTGGTAACACATCTTCGTGGTGTTCCCATCTTGAAGTGTCAGAAACATGATCATTTCTATCTACTGCATGTGTTCCAGGCCATACGAATTTAACAGCGATACTCTCCGCTTTCCCTTCTACAGGAGACACACTGTCATGGCAGGTGAATGACAATGCATCTTTTTTGTTGTTGTTTTTACTCTCTTCTCCATCCACTTCCTTACAACTTAAAGTGTTATCTCTACTACTGCTTACAGACACAACATCATCTAACTTTACCACCTTTGCTTCTTGAAAATATGCATCCTGACTATGTCTCTTTCTTATATTTGTGCAGTCTTTTATAAGTGGTGTTTCTGAATGCACTTCGGTCTTTGGGAAAATTGATGCATCACCACCTGTTACACATAAAGCCATTCCTTTATAGAAAATTTTGCATAATCTACTCTCACCCATTTTAGAAACATGCAAATAAACAAAATTTTCTCACACACACCACAAAAACATATGCACTGCACATACATTTTATTTATATAATGCTTTTTCTCATCACTGAAGGCAGATTCGAAACATATTAATATCCCCACATGTATGCACTATATAAGGGTGCAAACACACTCTTTCTCTCTCTATAGATACTGATTACTTACATGGGGTGTGACTACAGAAGAAATGGAAGATGATATCAGGCTTTAAACAACATCTGTATCCTGCTTTGTTAGATGGCTCTGTGAATATTTCACTGCCCTCTTTAAGATAGACCTGTTTTAGCTCTTCATATAGATAGCTGTTGAGAGATTATTATTATTATTTTATTATTCATAATAATCATTACTGAATTTGTAGAGTGCATTTTGCTATGTGGAGAATGAAAACATTCAATGCAAGATAAAGGAAAAACAGCTGATCAAGTAATTACAGCTAACTGCAATCTTACAGATTCTAAAGTGAGTGTGAGTGTGTGTGTGGAGGGGGAACAGCTATTTGCCTGATTATATTTATCAAAGTACCTTGTCTTTTAATTTACTTTTTGTTCAACTGTTTATACAAGTTATATGACTGAAGCTGTGTTTAACAATTAGCCTTTATATCTATCAGTATCAGTACAGTATCTAATCACATTTTTATTTTTTTGTTTGTTTGTTTTTTGCTGCTAGTTATCATAACTTGTACTTACAGGAGAAATGCTCGCCGAGCAATGACTTCTGCATGACTGTCATTAACTACTTCACCTGCTTCAGACATTCTGGACTCTCCTAAGCACTTTGATCCTGTTCCCATTGACACCACCTTCAATTCAGACTCTGTGTTCCCTAGATAACAAGAATACAAATTGTGTCTTTTGATTTTTTGTTGTAGACTCATGCACATTTTCAAAAAATGGTGAACTCAGAACTGAAAACTATATAGTCTGCTACAAATAGCAGCAGTTTTTTCACTGTTGTCAGGAAGAACGAAATACATGAAATAAAATTGACAGTCCTATAACATATAAGATTCTTGAAGCATATATGACTGACCACTTTGCTTCTGAAGAACAACAGCTGCCATAAGCGTCCATTCTTTATTCTTTTGTGGTTTGCCTTTTTTGGGCAGGTGAGCATAGTGGTTGTAGCACAGGTGTGCGATTCGGTCTTGTAATGATGTGACACTGTCACACTCCATGAACTGCGACATGTCTTATTTAGACTATTTTTATTTGAGTTATAAAAGAACGTTGTAGCCATGCATTCAAGGTAGCTTGCAGGGGGAGTTTTCACACAGTGTACTGTAAGTACGTAAAAGGAAAAGACTATTTATTTAAACATTTAAACTCTGCCATGTGTTTCCGTAACGTGAGGCGAGCTACAGCTGATAACGAAAATAAATTCTTAAGCTAGACATTTATTTTTGATATTCCGCCCCGCTTCAAAGCCTTTCTTCTGCCTAATTTGAACCCTGACATTTACTTCTGTGTCTTTTTTCTGTTTGAAGTAAACTTTAACTGTTACTGGTGTTATTTATGTTATTTATTTGTTTTGTGTACTTGAGGCCGACAACAACATCAGCGCTACTTACTTCCCTTGCCAACATGGCGGCAACCATCGCGAAATATGCGCTGACTTCGCGCACCTGCACAGTGTGTAAAAGGCTTCATCGATCACAGTTTCACACAAATAGCAAGCTGAAAAATGTCGTCAGTACTGATTGTATATCCACGTTGCCAAGGTTAGAAATAACAGTTATTGAAATCGTCTCGGGTGGTAGCTCGCTTTCCTGCACTAGTTGGCACAGCCAACGGCCTAATACAGTGATACAGAATGCAGTTCTACCACAGCATCAAACTCGAACAAGCTTCACACTGATAGAAGTTTCTGCTAGTAGAACGTCTGGCCTTTGTGTAATTATTTTTCAGTAGATATTCGTTAAAGAATAAACGAATATGTTTAAAGAATAAACGAGGCATGCGTATTTCATCATTCCGTTAATATATTTACTTACAGAAAATCAGAGTGGAAAAGCGTTGTAGGCCTGGAGATCCATGCACAGATTGCCACAAAAAGCAAGCTGTTTTCAGGTGCATCAACTCAGTATGGAGCTCCTGTTAACTCACAAGTTTCTAATTTTGATGCGGCGCTTCCAGGCACTCTTCCTGTAAGTTATTCCTTAAGGTGTGGCTAGAAGTTACAGGTTGTGGATTATGTATTGTACACCAAATAACTTCTTCCACAAAATCGTATTTCTTGAGTTTTTTTCATTTTTTGCTTTCGTTAGGATAGTTTTTTTTTCTAAATGATATGTTTGTGTGTACGTTGATTAAATTATTTTACAGTTAAACCATGCACTTCATTAAGACCTTCCATACTGCAACTTCTTGTGCTCTATTATGACTTTTTTGAAGTCACATGTTTAAAAAAATTATGTACATTAGACCATTTCTGCCCCTCTATTATGACTCTTTACGAAAATAACATGAAGTAAAATAAGTACATTTTGAAGCAAGACTTCTTGTTCATTGGGTTACCTCCCATACAAAACCATTTTGTCTAAGCTATATCAACCACCCACGAGAGCTGAGTCAGCCCCAGTTTGAAAATATCATCCCATGCAAGACTACATCATTCTAATGCCAAACGTTGAATCGATGCAGGCCCCAAAGAGAAATCGGTCACCAATGACACAAGTAGCTATATCTTAACGTCAAATTACCAGCAGATTCATGCTTGCTTAAGGAGTTAGTTCCCTTATAAATCTTCAACCAAGCACAACATTGGCAGAATCATGCAAGCTTGACCGAAGAAAACTACAAAGAAAAGCACTATATGGTGTTTTAATAGCAAAAGCTGGGACACAACTTATCAGATCAATAGTCAACAGATTAGAAACCTAAATTACAAGGTTTTGAAAGATCAAAAGACAAAACTTAAAATGTCTGCAGAAATTCAGTGGTAGATATTAAAAAATCTAAAGTATATTGATCATGTGAGGAACAAAGATTCATGGTTTTTCAGGTGCTGAACAGGAAGTGTGTGGAAGCAGGTGTATTGACTGCCTTGGCTCTTGGCTGCACAGTCAATCCCATTTCTAGATTTGACAGGAAACATTACTTCTATGCAGATCTTCCTGTAAGACATTTTCACTGCAAATTTCACTAGGTTATTGGTATTGTCATATTCTAGTTGCAATTTGTTAACAAATTAATATTCTTACCATTAATCAAAATAATAATTAGTGTAAACATATGATTTATAAAGTGCAAAATCATGCTTACAAAGGATCCTCTCAGTGCAGTAGACATGAACAGAGTAAAAAAGATGTAACAACTATGCTGACTAATAATAAAAGACAACCAAAGAAGACACAAAAAGGAATCAGGGAACTAGCAGTAAGGATGGAGAGTGTCATAAATGTGCAGAGGAAGATGAGCAGGCAGACTAGTCAATTGACTATAATCACAACACTATTGACAACTATGTTTATTGGTATAAGGAGTAAGTCTCGTGGAACAGATCTGTTTTTAGCGCGCGTTTAGAAGATTCGATAGTGGGTAGATGGCGGAAGAGAAGAGAGTACACTGTTTTGCAGCACAGTAACTAAAAATTCAATGACCATATGTTGTTTTGGTGACAGGGATAGAGACAGTCATCAAATGAAAAGCGGACTAGTCTGGCTAGAGAAGGTAGGGCAAGAGAAGTTTAGGAAAATGATCAGGACAAGAGCCTGCAAATAAATTAAAGCACAACAAAGATAGTTTGTGAGAAAAGATGGGTAGCCAGTGCAAAAAATGAATGAGAGGAGTGACATTGTCCTGTTTCCTACCTTTAAGCACCAGGCGTGCAGTGGAGTTCTGTACCCTCTGGAGTTAAGAAAAAGAAATTTTTTATAAAAAATAATTAAATTTATTTTTTAAACAAGAGAATATAAATTGATGGTAGATAACAATTCTTTTGAAGCACTTTTGAAGTTCTACTTTAATACCTTTGATACTTTAAACTGTTGCTGCAAGTTTCCAGTTGTGTACTTAAAAGAAAGGGAGTTGTTTACTAGGAGTTTGGGAAGTAGTACCTTGTACTGAGCTCAGACCTCATTTGTGGAAAAAAATGTTTTACTATTTTTTACAGTTATTGAAATGTATGGATATTGTGCAAACAGGCTGGATACCAGATCACTCAGCAGCGGCAGCCGCTTGCCCAGAATGGACGTGTTGACTATCCTCATCACATTAAAGGAGCTGGACATAATTCTGTCATGGAGTTGAGATCATGTCAGATCCTGCAACTGCAGCTGGAACAAGACAGTGGGAAGTCACTTCACAATCACTGTGACAATATCAGTCTCATTGACCTCAACAGGGCAGGTAGTGCATTTGAACTCAACAAGGCAGCTCGCATGCTTCATCTTATTAAATCAGTAGCGTCTGACCTCTGAAGTGCTAGGAAAGTTGCCTTGAATTATCTATTAAGTTGAGTCTAACTCATTCTTCAGTCTCAGTCTTCTAAACGCCCTTCCCATGTGCAGGAACAGGCTTGCTGGAGGTCATAAGGGACATTTTTTTGTTTGTTGGATAAGGAGAAGATGTTGATGAGCACCTTCTTAGACCAGTCAGCAGCCTTTGACATGATTAATCATTCAGTCTTGCTTAGCTGCCTCACTACTATTTATGGTTTTGAGTTCTGCCCTTATGTGGTTTGAGTCTTACCTTACCAGTAAGATCTAGGCTATACTAGTTAATAAACAGCTCTCAACAGTCATACCTTTGACCTTTAGGGTCTCTCAGGCCTTGAGTCAGGGGTTTGTAGGAGAGCTGACTTTGTTTATATACAAAGCCCTTATCTCTATTGGTTCTCTCTCACGCCATTTCCAGAAAGTCCTTTGCTTATTACACTCAACTCTATACCTCTGTTGCCTCTCACATGGCACACACGGCTTTTCTGAATTTAGTATCATGCATCTTCAAAGTTAAGTATTAAATTGTTGTACACACCTATCAGGTTGTTATTAAAGTTACTCATTTGCTTGTGTATGGTTTGCACTCCGTGCCTAAACTGCAGCTCCTTCACACATATTTATACTACCTGCTGTTCTATTTTGGTCATTGTGTATATTTTTGAGCTGTTGTCTGTTGTAATTCTTTCTTTTTCTTTTATTTTTCTGTGAGTTTAGGAGTGGGATTGATGGAGCTGGTGACAGAACCTGATTTGAGGGACGGGGAAGACGCTGCAAGCTTTGTTCAAGAACTGCAGTTTATTCTGTGTGAAATTGGCACCTGTGATGGCCGTATGCAAGGTCTGTCAGTATTGAAGTACAAATTATTGTTTACACCACAGTTTATGTGATATCAGTCTTCTTTTATTCATAATACAAGCCTTCAACTATAAGCATGTACATTCAAATATTCATGATCTGTGACATCGTAATGAAACATGACACATTTCCGTTATAAGGACTACAGCCAATGCAGTGAGATATCTGGAATTTTATGTCAATTAGGTATTTAGATGTTGTCGAAATCTCTTGTGATTTGCTTTTTTCTAGTCAAGCTGCCGTTCAAATATGATTTTACATATGATGTATTAACACTGCAAAAATGCTACCAAACGTTGAGGCCTCATATTTCTAGCAGAATGGTGATAAATTTTTAGGAGAATGTTAATATATTTTTATTGCATTTTTATGTATCACGTCTTGTCAAACAGAAGGATCATTGAGAGTAGATGCAAATATTTCTGTGCACAAGCCAGGCCAACCGTTTGGGGTTCGAACTGAAGTGAAGAACATAAACTCTATAAGAAATGTCAGTAAAGCTATAGGTGAGCATTTGTTATTATCAGATTATATCAATTACAGGGATAAATCTTACACTCCCATTTGCTCAATACTTGCTTTCAACATCATAAAAGATTTTACTTCGATGTGTTTTGTGCAGTATTTGACAGCATATGAAAGTTTAGTGCAATTCTGATCTATTATCGCTCTCTCTCTCCCTTGCACATGAAAGAAATATGTGCCCTATGACTGTTTTTTAATACATGTAGTTTCTTTACTCCTCTCAATTATTTTATGCCTTTCAGACTTTGAAATTCAGAGACAGATTGAAATACTAGAGGCTGGGGGTAAAATTGAAAATGAAACTCGCTCGTTTGATGCTCAAATAAGGTAAGTGGAAAAAAATGTGAGAAAATGATTTATTCATTATTTTCTACTCGGAATGTAACAAAAAATGTTTCTGCTATTTAAAAGTCAGAAAATTTTTGATGGTTTGCTTGAGTATTCTGCTTTGTTGACTGTTTTATTGAGCACTCTTCCTTCTT
This sequence comes from Pomacea canaliculata, assembly GCF_003073045.1. Taxonomy (NCBI): domain Eukaryota; kingdom Metazoa; phylum Mollusca; class Gastropoda; order Architaenioglossa; family Ampullariidae; genus Pomacea; species Pomacea canaliculata. Next base: position 23,233,672 of record NC_037601.1, read on the forward strand.
GAAATAAAGCTGTTCTTCTAGGCCAGCGTTTTCTTCCACATTCAATACTCTGTTCAAATGTGCTTTATTTTTTCTGATTGATTTGACAGATGTTTTTGTTGATTCTTGAAAACTGCAGTCTTATAAAAGACTAAAAGAGTAGTCTTGTACATAAGAAAATCAGTATAAAGTGACAACATTTTAAACTATACACACCTCACCAAATAGCACTGCAAAAACATTCATGCGGTTAAGACATGGTGGATTAGATGAAGCTTAAAAGAAACATTTGCTTTAAAAAAAAACATGCATAGGATTATGAAAATATGTTTCTTGACATGTCAGTATGGCTCTTGTGATGGTTTTTAGTTTGTTGTTTTTTTTCTTAATATCTTCAGTAAAACAGTTTCTATGAGGGATAAGGAAAAGGTGCTAGACTATCGCTTTATGCCAGAACCCAATCTGCCACCACTTTGCTTGTATAAAAGGGAGAGTGTTCCCCTAGGCACAGACCTAGACTCTGTAGTTATTGTTGAAGATGTGCAGGCATGCTTGAAGGAACTACCAGGGGAGACAAGAAAGCGAATCACAGAAATATATGACATTCCTTTAGGAGCAGCATCTGCACTTGTGGTTTGTATCCCTTTCATTATTCATCTTTCTTACATTTTATTTTAGTCAGCTTCTTCTTAGTGCTTATTGACAAAGTATTTTATAGGAGAGGAAGTCACACAAAGAACTTTCCATTACTTGATCCAGTTTGCCTCCTAGAACAGTTAAGTGTATTTTCACAGATAATAGAATTCTCTTTAAACAGAGAGAGGACGGCCTGGTGCATTTATTTGAATCACTGATGAAGAAACCATCAAGAGATAAGGAGGCTGTTATCAACGTTTTGCTAAATGCATTTGTGGGTCTGCTTCGCGCACAGAACTGTAAAGCTTCTGAATGGTGAGTGTGATGTTCATGGTTTATTCTCAGAAATTTAAGCGAGAAAAGATTTGAACTACTTTGTTCAGTCAGTGAAAAATCCCTTTTATTTACAGCATGATGTGGATCAACTTTATTATTTCATTTTAAATTAATACAAATCACAAATGACATCCACATTACATCATCATTTTAACAACAGTTTAATAAATTAAGTCAATAGTTTTCTGTGTATTTTTAGTGTTGTTTCATTAAACATACTTGTCAGAGCTACTGATGCCCTACCACCCAAGTCAGTTACATATATCATTTGTGCTGCCCTCTGTGAACCACGTGTCAGACAGGAGAAATTTGGGAACTGCCTTCTCTTCTTCTCCGGCTCAGTCTGCAATTCTCAGCCCCTTTCTTGTCAGACTGTGTCTGCATTCAAAGCTTACAAGTCGGGCCTCAAAAGCCAGCCCTTCAAGAAATACCTTTGGTTTCATCAGCAAGCTCTTCCACTCCTCAGCTCATCTTGTTTGCATGCACTTCATGTTTGCCGCCACTCCAATGACAGGAACTGGTCAAGGGATGACTGACTGCATATTTTTTCATGCTGCCACCTGGTCATCCATCTTACATGTTGTTTGTGTTTCTTCGTTGTTTGGTTAACTGGTCATTTGTAGTCTTTTATACATAGTGCATTGAGCTCATCTCAGCGGAAAATGAGCTGTCGGAATTCAATATCTTTTACATTTCTGATTTCTTGCTTTGTGAAGCACTGGTGAGGGTTTTGGTGAAACATTGAGAGAAAGACACTCACACCCCTCCCGCTTATCCTTTTGCTCTCACTTGTAATAACTTCTTAAATTACATCGTTGTAAAACTTTGTGCTGTGTGTGAGGTATGTCACAATTTCTTTTTTGTGTGGAGTAATTGGGGTTTTTTTAATTTGAAACTACTGCTATCATCTTAAAATGTGAAAAAATAATCATAAAAAGTAAACATGCTTCTGAGTGAGATACACCATTTAAACATAGTCTACCACTTTCTCCTAGACAAAAAAAAAATATTCTTGACAAATTTGGTGGCAATCAGACAAAAGGTGGGCTTTTAATTAATTTTCAAACAGAACCACACATACACAAACATACCACACTTGGCTTTTTTGACTAGATTTTAAAAATCTTTACTTATTCCAGAATAAGACATCTGCAGCTATAAAATGTATTCTCATCATTTATTTCAATGGATGTAAGAAGTTTACTATTAAGGTCAGTTTCGCCTCATGAAAATAACGGTTTTGGGGTGTCGTCAAATTCAAGAGAACACCACATTTGCATATTTTGACATATAATAAAACAGATTCCGGGCTGTTTTTGTTGAAAAATATATGTTTTGATGCTGAATAAATTGGTTAATTTTATCTAGAGACATGTTAACCTCATGGTAAATCCATTGTTTCTGTCAACACAATAACTGGACAAGATAAGCATGATTGGATTTAGAATACACTGATTATAATTTACACCACCTTGTAATGTTTCAAGTTATTACATCGTCATACTAAAAAGGATGTTTTATAAACATTTCAGTCCCATCCCTTTGGAATCGTTAGGAGAAATATGTGATCTGGTTGCTTCAAAGGACATTTCTAGGGCTGTCCTGCAAAAGGTATCCTTTTCTCTCTGTCATTTAGAATGTTACCTTGAGACGGATGCATCTTTATCGCAGCTATTTATTAACAGTTGTGTTGCAGTGATTGCCTGTCATGATTTCAGCTGTCAGTGATGATTCTGACTTCATAGTGATTGCAACAGTCCTCAATTTTGACATAGTTATCTGTCATTTTAGACTTTATGGCATCCAACGACGACAATGAAACAACACAGTGTATTGTTGATGATGCCAACACCTTTTACTTCTAATTCTATTCATATGCTGAAGAAAGGTTTTACATGTTCTCAAACATCTGGCTACATATCAAGAATTGAATCTTAGGTGAAGCTGTTCAGCACATCAACTACTTTGCATTAGGCATTTTTCAGTTCTCAAGAGCTCTAAAGTTTCTAAAGTAAACGTTTCAGTCCCTACAGCAGACAAGTAATAGGCTGACTAGTTGTCAGAGTCATGAGGAGTAAGCAGTCATGCCAGATTTCATTATATTATGTCTGAACTGCAAGTATCATTAAATTGTTATGGTTGTGAAAAACATTGATTGTCATACGCAAAGTGGTCTGCCTATTGAGATTTGTGACTATCAAAGCTCCAGTATGAACAAGTACTGTCTGACAAATTACTAGCCAGAGTTGGTGATGTCTGTCACATGCTCGCAGCCTGAGAAATATCTCACTTGATTCTCTGCCAACTTTGCTTCAAAAGTTATATCTCAAGTTATTGCACGGATGTTGGCTGTATGCAGTTAGCAACACTTTGATAGTGTGTCTCATAGTCTCCAAACAGTACACTTTGTCAGCCAGTCTTGTGTTTTTCATGACTCAAGTAAAAGTTTATGATGCAGTCTATGACATGCTTATATTATAAAGGAACATGTTCTTGATAATGAACCCATGTATTATTTTTCTGTTATCTTGTGGTTTAGCTGCTGGTAGTCCTGTTCAAAAGTCCACAGCTGGGAGTGACAGAGATTTTAGACAGAGAACATTGGCATATAATTAAGGACAGAAGCATTATTGAGAAGACTATCACTGAGATTTTGGACACAAATCGAGCATTGGTAAGGAAACATTCAAAACATTTTTCCAGCGATCCTTATGTAAGGTCTACAGTAATATATTCATGTTCGTCCTTATAGCCTTTCAAACAATAGTAGTTGCATCCAGTTACGGAATATAATATTTAAGTATGCAACTTCTTAAAACAAACAGTATGAAAATGTTGCAATATGAAATTTAAAAATGTATTGTTGCTTTTACTTCATTTTCAGTTGAAGAAGGTGCTAAAACGAAGAGATGAAAGTTCTAATGCTATCATTGGTCCAGTACAGAAGAAACTAGGCGGGCTGGCAGATTTGCAGACTATTGTTGAAGTTCTTCAGGACATTTTGGATAAACGTGGCAGAACTTGAGACTACTTTTGTATGCAGTCTGGTATTGAATGGAAACATGAGTAATAATTGACTAATTACAAAATATTTATTTTGATCTTGGTATGATATGGTGAAATCGATATTGCGAAGCAGTTTGCATTGGTCTGTTGTGCACAAGAACTCTGTAGCTTATGAATCTGAGTGCTGACAAGAATAAAAATACATTATAACATCACATGCTCATTTCAGTTTCAATGCATCTAGCCATAATGGAACAAATGACAAGAGTGAGAGCATTTGTTTGTGAGAGATTGTGTGTGTGCCAGCATTTTGTGGAAATTAAACTGCAGTACATGTTAACATTATTTGTAAAATCTCTTCCTTTTAGTTTGAATGTGTTCTCTCCCCTCAACCTATTTTCATTTTCGTGGCCACCATTTGTGACACTGTAGTTTCTTTATACCCTAAGAGTCTTGTAGTTATTATTTCATTTACTGAATATCAAAACTTTTGATAGCTGCACTGGAATTGATAGCTTCTGTCTGTAGGGGCGTATTGCTGATTACCAGGAAAATTGAGAAGAAGATAGCGTTGTCAGCCGGCACATCAATCCTTGTGTGAAAGCCCAGTTATTGGCGAGCTTGTGTTTTGGCGCTGGTCTAGGACAGAAATGAACCAGCGCTCCCACAGAAAGCAAGAGTTATTATCACAACACTCTACACCGATAATCGAAAGGCGGAAAGTACAGCGGCCAGCTAACACGTTTTGTCCGTTGGGAAACATCAGGTAAATGACGTAACGACTGTCCGTGATCTTTCAGCCTGCAGTGCTCCATTACCTCCATACATTCTTTTTCTGTTGAAGAAGATACAAGGTAGAATTGGCAGTGGTGTGTAATAAATCAGCATCGAGGAAACGTCCCAGGACGCCAAGCGATGGTGGTCACATGGTGCTATGCACGCAATCCGTGAGGTCAGTGATATCGAGGAGAAAGTGCTTGACGCCTGTGTCTCCCTAGTCATCAACGTACTCGTCAAAACAACGAATATCCGTCAGGAAATGGAATGTGACAAGTTTTTTGGAAGTTAAGCATAGAAAGTGCGTCCACTAATTATAATGTACATTTATATAACATCTACCACAACCAGAAGGTGATGGCGTGAGTGCTAATCCAAAATATAACATGAACAGCACAAGATGAACAAACGATTTGTAACAATAGCCAGAGTGAAACTTATTTGGAAGTCTGTATCTAACGAACCAAAAGACGTCGACAACGGAATTACATCACGTGAACCACAGGGTGCCTGGTGGTGCTGTCATCACACACCGGACAGCTGGCAGCAGGTTGTGCATTGATGTGAGACTGTGTCAAGTGTTCCCACTCACAGTCCACTTACCGACACTGCAACATGCTGCTGGCAAGTGTTTCTCTATGACGTTTACTTAAGGTGATCATATAGACAAGAACCCACATGTACTTGAGCCATGTGACTCACCATCTGCACGTACCTCACATGTATCATGTACGGAATTTTAAAAACTGGTGACAGATGGCTCACATAAATATGGTATGGCATGTGTAATTCAAGAATAGAAGCTCTGTTGTAGCTTGTCAGGGAAACGCTCAAGTACCTAAAAACTGAAAGCTGTACTGACTGTTTCTGTGCTTACTACGTACATGTCGTACATGAAACTCGCTTTGTGGCAGTCAGTTACAGGTGATCAGGATCAACACAGACACAGCATTGCAGGCTCACACATCATAAGATACAGAGCGCCAGCCATAACGGTGTCCATAGGCTGCCTAGCGGTGTAGTAGCATCACTTGGATCCCACCTCTTCTAGCAGTAGCAGTAACAGCTAGGTGCTACATAATCCCTTCTTGTATCCCATTTACAGTGAACACTGGTATTTAAAGTTAAAAAATGTCCATTCTCACTTGAAAGTGCAGAAATATATAAACTTTTTTTTATTATGAACTCATAACTTATATTTTAATGTACAAGCTCCTGATATGATGCATATTTCGTTACTCCTCGCCATTAGCTGATGAAGAGGAAATTGTACTTTTGTGTAACAAGGCATCGTCCTCATTTCTACTACAAAAGCAGTAGCATCCTTCATCGTAACAAGTGGTTGAGAGTACTTCCCTTCAGACAGCACCAACTCAGTGAGTCTCACAAGACCACGTCGTCAACCCGCAGGTATCGCACGTGTGACCTTTACGTCTCTTCAGGCCAGAGTCGTGATGGATCTTTTTCCTCCTGTCTGCGGATCGTTCTCACGTGTCTCTCTACCACTCTGCACACCCCACTGGATCAGCATTAGGTCTCGCACAATCGTTTTATTGTCTTTAAGCGAACAACCATCTGCCTGACCTCGTATTCATGGACATCAGCTTAGATAAAAATTGTCCGAACTTGTGGCAAGGAAAACTAACACGAGCAACATAATAGTTGCCTAACTGGCTGGCATGGCTGGAATTCCTAACAAGCTGGCTGAAGAATGATCGAAAGTCTGGTATGAATCGTCAAAAGTACAGAGAGCATAGCACGTACGAGTGTCTAAGTGTGTTGTAGAGTGTACACAACCATTAAAACACAGACCTCTGTAAAGCCCTAGCCTCACGTATGTGCAGACTACACCCAGTCGGTCAGGGATACCCAGACAAACACAAATAATATCAAACAGCAAGTTTTAACGTCCTCGGCGAGACTACCGCCGCTCAGAAAAGTGAGGTTGTACCCACACTTATGGCCTCAGTTGCTGGCACGGCGTAAAACACCAACTCCTCCCAACCCCCCAGTCACCCTGTACACAGCAATGATGAGAGGACAGGCTCGTGACAGGGAATTGACATGAAATTTGACAAGAACAAGTATTTTGTTTAACTTTAACTGACTCTACCTTCATATTTGCTTCTAAATTTTCTCATTACCTGAGAATACGATTGTGACATCAGCTAAGTGCCCTCTGGTTCAAAGATTGTAAGTGAACTTAGGAACTAAGTGAACTCGTAAGTGAACAAAATATTGAGCATAAAACAGTTGTCACAACCACAAGGAAACAAAACTGAGAGCATTATTGTCCCCAAACCCAGCGGATAATTAATTAACGGATGGGTTTTGGAGGCTGAAATGTACAGGTTATGTTAGTCGCCTGTATCTGTGTCTACTGATGTCTGCAAGACTCGCAAACCATTCAGGTTGGTCTTGAACAACAAACAAAACTCGTTGAGCAGTGACTCACCCGGTTATCGCAATCACAATAAATTAATTATGTCCTGTTCAGAAGATAAACTTTATGATCATATTAATCACATCCAAGGTTTGCAGGCGTGCCAACAAAACCGGACTTTTTTTTTGTTAATGATTTTGGTTTGTAGTAGTGTTTGCTTTTCCTTTCTTTAGACCAAAGGCTAGATGTAAGAAACAAGCATGTTTGCTTATTGTGTTACCCTCGTAAACAAAGATTTGTTCTTTCTCTCTATCTCGCTGCCTCTACTTTTTTTACTTGTAAAGAATCACATCTCAAGCATTGGAGGGGGGGGGGATTGGTGTTTTACGCCGTGTCAGCAACTAAGGCTATATCACGGCCAGGCAGCCAGCCCTGTAAACAGATGCCACGTGCAGAAAAAGATCAGCGTGCCCGAGACGAGAAATGAACTCTGGGCAGCCAACCTTCACTGTATTGGTGACAGGCGCTAACCGTTGCGCCACCGGACCGCTCTCAAGTATTGGAAGACGGTTGTCCCGCCTTGGCCCCCTGGGTACATGTTACTGTGTACATCGGTGTGGTCGTACTTAGGACCGTTGATAGGGCTATGGTGCTTGGCTCGGACAGTTCAAACACACTGCCCCACGACGACCTCTGAACCCGGATGTTGACACTACAGTGACGACAAGCGGATGTCTCAACCACTACAAGACTCTCCACTCAAAATAGGAAAGAAAACCAGGATGAATATCGCTGGACGCGGCGAGACTTGCACTTCCTACAAAGCTGGTGGTGTAGGCTCTAACGTCTGTTGCCATAGCAGTGACAATCGGCTGTTGTAGGTTCGGATCTCGGCCCCAACATACGGCTTGCCACTCTCTGAATGTGACTCCTGTTCCCAGGGTAGTCGTCGGGGATTTGCTTCTAAATATTCCGGTTCCCTCTGACGTGTGTACATATGTGTGTGTGTGTTTGTGTTTACGTGTGTTTATGTGTGTGTACGTGTGTGTGTGTGAGAGAGAGAGTACGTGTGAAGGAGCATTTATCTGATGCCTTCCTTAGAGGTATGTGTTCATGTCCCTTGGCGAATGTGTGTAAAGTGCTCTGAGCTTTCTTTAGACATGGCGAAAGAGGTATAATACACAGAGTTTATTATTTACAGTCATAGCTACAATACACAGGGTTTATTTATTATTTACAGTCATAGCTACAATACACAGGGTTTATTTATTATTTACAGTCATAGCTACAATACACAGGGTTTATTTATTATTTACAGTCATAGCTACAATACACAGGGTTTATTTACTATTTACACAATACACAGGGTTTATTTATTATTTACAGTCATAGGTTTACTCTGTCGAGGTTGTCGATGCTGTCTTTGTGTCTCTCACTGCTGTCCTCCATGTGGAGACTCACTTCCACGCACTCTGTCAAGACTTTCGTTGCTTCACTTCTATTGTACTCGTCTGTCGAGACCTTTACTGCTGACATCGCTGTCATCGATGTCGATGCTATCGTTGCCTACATACTCTATCGACACTTTCATTGCTCACCTCAATGTCTTCATTACCGACATCTTTAGATATGTCGAGACACTGCCCACGTGGCCAAGTCTTTTCTGTTTTAATGGACACTTTAACTGTAACTAACGGGTTTTTAATTGTTATAATTAATTATAAACGTCTTTTTTCAGTGGCCGCTGACGAGTGACCGACAGGATGCAAGTGCAGATGAGCACGTGAAGCTGTGACAGCAACAGCTGATGGTGTCAGGACGAGTATCTGGCAGTGCAAGACACTTACCGATACGTCAGCCGGCGATAATCGGTGTCAGTGTTTGACACGTGACACTCCGCTAGGCTGCACGTGCGAGCATCGCGACTCTGATATCAGCGCCACCTTGCCGCTGTTCTGACTGGCCACTCTCCTCACTCTCATCTCATTACGATGCCGCTAGCCTCTGACATGAGCTAATGCTGCCTGTGTGCCGCTAATAAATACAGAGAGCAAAGCAGAAAGTACAGACAGGTGAGGCGAGGCGCGCACCTACACCACAGCAGCAACCGTCCCTCAAGGGTGAGTACAGCTCAGGGTCTTACAACCTGAACATTTATGATATCTAGATGTAGTCCCTTGGGCATCATTTCATCTGTATTTGCTGTTTGAATGTTGGATACCTGTTTTACCACCACGATTTGCTTGTTTCTTTTTTTAAATTGATTTGGTGAACTAATCTGCCGCGCATCAGCTTGCACCAAAGGAACCATCGATGGAATATTACTGTCTCTGCAACTCCTAACACAACCAACTAGTTTTAACTGATATATCTAATGCATTATTGAGTTTTAGATCCATTCTTATCTAATATATAACACATTATTTAGTATTTATAATTATATTTATTTTTAAAAATGTTGAATTCCAGGGGCGGCGGGAAAGAGAATGCTGAGGCGTATACAACCCACGGCAGTTGAACGTCGACAGGTGTGATATTGTCGTCCTGTAGCACGCGGCTCGTAGATACCTGTAGACGCCCTGTAGTGTGGTGGTTAAGACATTTGCTTGTCACCACTGTAGAAAGAGGCCCTGGGTTCAAATCTCGTCTCGGGGCACTTTCTGTCAGTGGCACCTGTTGGCAGGTCCGGTCGTCGAGGGTTTTTTTCTCCGGAATAATGTCTCGCAGGTCGTCGGACGCCTCGGCGGCGCCAGACAAGTCAGATAGGGTCGAGGTCCCGCCGTCTGCACGTCTCTCGATCTCCTCTTCCTCTTCTTCTTCGTGCTCATCGTCCTCTTCTAAGTCTTCGGTCGTCATCTCCGAGGAAGGGGTTCGCCTGCAAAAGCACTTGGGGCTGACCAATGGAGTTGGCATCATCGTTGGCATCATAGTTGGTAGCGGCATCTTCGTGTCACCCAAGGGAGTGCTGCTGGAGACTGGCTCAGTGGGCAGCTCTCTGATTGTGTGGGCACTGTGCGGCACCGTGTGTCTCGTGGGCGCCATGTGCTACGCAGAGCTGGGCACAGCCATACTGAAGGTAAGCACAAGTAGGTGATGGGGGATGGTATCTATCTGTATCTTGTTGAAGATAAACTAGCGGCATCCACACAGTGACCAGGTGACCAGGCGCTGACCACATGGAGCTGGGCACAGCGAGGAAGACGGCAGTGGACAGTCAGCGCTTTTGTGATGTAACAATCAGTAGCCGTCTAAACACAATACCTAGACAACTCGTTTAGAATAGACGTTGAGCAAAACCGACAGGTGGGACACAAACAAATAGACTTGGCGCGAGAAGCCCGTACGTGTATACATATATGTACCTATATATATATATGTGTCACTCTGGATACTACACATCAGCAGTTCTGAATATAATTGCTACCGTTGCTAACCGGAAAATAACATGAAATCCAGCAAGAAAATATTACTGTATGTACTGGTGGCTGTTGACACTGTCATTATGTACATACACATGTCTGACTGTATGTACTGTTGACACTGTCATTATGTACATACACATGTCTGACTGTATGTACTGTTGACACTGTCATTATGTACATACACATGTCTGACTGTATGTACTGTTGACACTGTCATTATGTACATTATCTGACTGTATGTACTGTTGACACTGTCATTATGTACATTATCTAACTGTATGTACTGTTGACACTGTCATTATGTACATACACATGCTGTCTAACTGTATGCAATGTTGACACTGTCATTATGTACATACACATGCTGTCTAACTGTATGTACTGTTGACACTGTCATTATGTACATTATCTAACTGTATGTACTGTTGACACTGTCATTATGTACATACACATGCTGTCTAACTGTATGTACTGTTGACACTGTCATTATGTACATACACATGCTGTCTAACTGTATGCAATGTTGACACTGTCATTATGTACATACACATGTCTAACTGTATGTACTGTTGACACTGTCATTATGTACATTATCTAACTGTATGTACTGTTGACACTGTCATTATGTACATACACATGCTGTCTAACTGTATGTACTGTTGACACTGTCATTATGTACATACACATGCTGTCTAACTGTATGCAATGTTGACACTGTCATTATGTACATACACATGCTGTCTAACTGTATGTACTGTTGACACTGTCATTATGTACATACACATGCTGTCTAACTGTATGCAATGTTGACACTGTCATTATGTACATACACATGCTGTCTAACTGTATGTACTGTTGACACTGTCATTATGTACATTATCTAACTGTATGTACTGTTGACACTGTCATTATGTACATACACATGTCTGACTGTATGTACTGTTGACTGTTACAAGAGCGGGGCGGATTATGCGTACATCGGCGAGTCGTACGGCGACTTTCCTGCCTTCCTGTACCTGTGGGTGGCCGTGGTGGTGGTGCTGCCGACCGGAAACGCCATCACGTCGCTAACGTTCGCCAACTACGTGCTGCAGGCCGTGACCCCCCGCGATTGTCCGCCGCCCCCCGCCGCCGTCACGCTGGTGGCTGCCATGTGCATCAGTGAGTCGCTCTACTCAACAGTTGAGTGTGTGTGGTGGTGGTGGTGAGGGTGGTGGTGGTGGTGGTGGTGGTGGTGGTGGTGGTGGTGGTGGTGGTGAGGGTGGTGGTGGTGGTGGTGGATGCTGGTGGTGGTGGTGGTGAGGGTGGTGGTGGTGGTGGTGAGGGTGGTGAGGGTGGTGGTGGTGGTGGTGGTGGTGAGGGTGGTGGTGGTGGTGGTGGTGGTGGTGGTGGTGGTGGCTGCCATGTGCATCAGTGAGTCGCTCTACTCAACAGTTGAGTAGATGGGGTGGTGGTGGTGAGGGGGGAAGAGGGAAGAATGCGGGGAAAAAAGTCTGCGGGCTTACACTGCAGCCCTATGCTCCTCAAAGGACCAACAAGCAATAAGGGTGGGCTAACGACTTCAACCAAAAACTGACTGCAAGTCATGTGACTCCAGTGCCTTGGCTTGGACGGTCGCCCTGTGATCTTCAGTCCGGAGTGTGTGCAACATGTTTTGTTGTTCGCAAACTAGGTTTGACAAACACGTGTTCGTGTGTCGTCGTATGCCTGAAGCTCAGGACAGAGATGTTTGAGAAGAGTTACACTTGGTATGTCACACAGTCTACCCACAGTCCGGGCCAACAGTTGGTATGTCGCACAGTCTTATACCCACATAGTCTACCCACATTATGGGCCAACAGTTGGTATGTCGCATAGTCTACCCACACAGTCTACCCACATAGTCTACCCACACAGTCTACCCACATAGTCTACCCACAGTCAGGGCCCCAGAGTGTCAAAGGGACTGAACCCCTCTGTGACCTCAGTCATTTTATTTATTACACTTTCCCTGTCATACATCTGTCATGCCCTATATAATATAGCTGTCTCTCTTGCCACCACCCCAGCAAGGTTAAGGTCTACTAGTGTAAGGGGTCATGACCTATATAATATACTTGTTTGCCTTTCTTGTCAACACCACACTTCTCCTGTGTTCTGGTCCACTGGTTTAAAGGTTGCATCAAGAATTGTACAGCCACCTGTCAATGGTCTCTAGTTAGGGCTGTGTACAGGGTGACTCGACTGAGGACAGAGATTTCATGTCCTGTAGTTTAGTACTTACTCTCGCCACTCATGATCGTGAATATTTCACTTTCTGATTGTTAACATTTGGGCTTCAATGGGTGACGGTACAAATTAGTTAAGGGGGCAATCAACCCTCTCTCATGGGCATCAGGCCGGACACCCCGGGTACTGTCTGTTGGAATAATTTAATTTTAAACCACACAAAACCTGCACACTGGTGAAACTGTACACACTTGGTACTGTTAGCCTCTCAAACATTGTGCAACCGTCAGACAACACTCGCGGGGTGGGAATCGTGAGGATGCGGGGTGTAGAAAGCTCTATGGGCTTGTGATTAGGGTGGCCGGCTATGGATGCTGCCACACACTTGTGTTACACTCCGTGATGCTACAAGGCGGAGAGCTAGCACTCAACAACGGTTCACTTGTAATCAGCCATTGTCAAAACTTCTGAAACATTTCGTGAGGACGATAAAGTTGATGTTGGATTCTACTCTGTGTTTGTCTGCTCGGACGCTTGCACCTATCGTCCTGTATCTTTACAGGTCGTCATCAGATGTGTCTGTGAAGTGGCCTTTGTCGCAATAAAATATCTGTGAACTGAGTTGTTCTGTAAACATATACATATACCTGATTGTGTGGAAAATATATTCGTCGGTTTATTTGTGTCGGAAGGAGAAAGGTGTGAACACATCAAGATTCAACAGTAGACACACCTCCTATACACAGCCTCCATTTGTTGTTGTCATCTTCAGTGAGGACAATGGAGTGAATTAAGTCTACAAGTATAAACATTACAATGTTTGTGTTGATTATTGCTTCACTTGTGTTGGGGGCGCGCGCTATTTGTCTTTCCTTGTCTGCATGCTGAGGGTGCAAGTGTCTGTTGGCTCTCTTCCCTTGATGTTGCCGACAGCGGATTGATTTGTTTGTGAGACGATCTGGAGTGTTTACTGAAGTTGAAGCATAAACATGTCGTACGCAGTCCGTTGACTGTCTGAAGTACAAGCAGCGGCGGCGTCCACACGACGTACATCACTCCAAACGTCGACAGTCGCCGCGCGCGGCTCGTGGGCGGAAGAGCGCCGTGCGCATGCGCCGTGACTTCGCGCGAAGAAGCGAACTGTGGGTCGCGAGGAGCACAACACGTGTCACTGCGGGCTACACATCAACAAGTGGCACTCAGGCCACACAGCAACAACTGGCAGGTGTCTGGTCATGACGGGTGTCTAACACAGTCCCCTGTCAACATGGGGAAAGACAAGGCCATCGTGGAGCAGGCCAGAGACGATGGTGGAGAGGGTGAGCGCGTGCAACTGAAGCAGCAACTGGGGCTGGTGAATGGCGTGGGCATCATTGTGGGCATCATCGTGGGCAGCGGCATTTTCGTCTCTCCGAAAGGCGTTTTGCTGGAGGCGGGTTCCGTGGGACTGTGTTTGACAGTGTGGGGACTGACTGGAATGATATGTTGCATCGGAGCCATTTGCTACGCAGAGTTAGGAACCTGCATCTTGACCTCGGGTGCCGACTATGGGTACATCATGCAAGCATATGGGGACTTACCCGCCTTCTTGTTTCTGTGGGTGTGTTTGGTGGTTATTGTGCCAACTGGAAACGCAATCACTGCTATGACATTCGCTAATTACATATTACAGCCCCTTTTCCCAGGCTGTGGACCTCCAGAACGCGCTGTGACATTGCTTGCAGCCCTTTGCATCAGTGAGTGTTGTCTCTTTTGTTCTCAATGTACATGGGTCAGTAGTAGGAACACACACACAGGGTATGTGTCTCAGCAGCTTACAGTGTTTTCTGCAGATTAGCCATGTTCACTGCATCTCTTATCATTGACCTGGATAAACAACTTATTATTATCACTGATAATAATTGATAATCAGTTACATTGTATTATCTCGTGTAAGGCAATGACCTTGTTTACTCTTCCACCTCTGACATATCAGTGGTCATGTTCATGTGCTGAGTGGCTTAATGTAGTCTTTTGAAGACTTTGGAATAATGCCTAGATGTCTAATCTGGCGGAAAGTTATTGAGTCATCACAATAACTCCTGCATATAAGATATCTTGGTGTTTCATATTCTTCCTGGTCTCTTGGTCACAGATTCTGTTACCAGGCTCTTTGGTAACTTGAAACATTGTGCTTTCATTTAATAGTTCATTTTTTGGCAGTGGTTGGGTGGTTTAATTTTATTTGGCATGCACACACACACATATAATCCTAAAAATGATGGGTATGTTTGGTTGGAATTTTAATTCATATGATTTAGTCATATGATATCTGGTTCATGAAACTCTTACCTGACTGCCATTTCACAAATATTAGGCAGCCATATGCAATTGAAACATACCAGACCTAGCATGTAATGCATACACACATACTTTTAGTCTTAAATATATATTTCCACATACATTAATGTCGTTTTCTTTTGCATAATTTTTAGTCCTAAGAATAAGTAAGATATCTGAAAAAGTAGTAAACTGTTGTGAAATAAATACTGAAGGGGCAGTGGAGGTAGTATATATTTCAATGTTAGCCTTCAGTAAATAATGCTGTCAGCCCATCAGGAGGCTGATTTGCCTAGTGTAGAACCATGACCCAGTTCTCACCTACATAAAAAGGTCAGTAGGTGCTTGAAGGCAGTGTAATATATCTGTCAAAAGCACACTAGCAGGAGTGATTATACATTGGAATCTTAAACAGATGTAAAGACACAAAGAGGAATCAGGGAACAAACAGAATGGAGAGTCATAAATCTGCAGAGAAAGAGATGGTGGACACATGATTGTTCTGGTGACTGAGAGTGTACGGTCATCAGACAGAGAGCAAAACAGGGGAAGAGAAATAGGGTAGGAGCCTTCAAAGAAATTAAACCACATTTTGTACTGAATATGACTGCATATTGGTACTCAGTGCAGAAAACAAAGGAGGGGAGTGACATGGTCCCGTTTCCTAGCTGTAAACAACAGATGTGCAGTGGAGCTCTGTACTGTCTGCAGTTTCAAAAATTAGGTAACATTAAATTTTCAGCTTACAGTTTAGTTTATTCCATGCAGTCATAACATACAAAAAGAAATGCATCATTATCAAGTTGAAATACAGGTATTATTAAGTTAATGACCTGTCAATTATCACAGTTATCTCGTACCTGTAGTACACAGAAGAAATTCACATGTTTGATTAAAATTAATAATCTTGAAGCTTATGTACTATGTCAGAGGAGAGGGGCATTGGCAGGGAGAGTGAAAACCTTACAGGTGAAGGAACTGTTACATGTGGTAGGACTTACAAAAAATTCTTATAGTATAGCAAAACTGACACATTGTTTAACTAATACTACTACCAACTAAAGGTCTTCTTAGCAAGTCACAGCTTTGCTTAGCCAACATGTTTGTGACAAGCGACAAAGCAGTTTTGAAGATGTATGAATATGATACTTCACTGTTTCTACATCTAGCAAAGCCAGATTTTTCCCACAGCTAACCAGGCTCTGACCAGTCAGCTTAATGTATACCATAACTCATGTGGTATTGTTGGGTGCTAGGTGTTGGATAAAAATGCAGTGCATTGAAATGTCTGTATTTACTAGTATGAAAACTAAAAAGTAATCTAATACTAAAAAGGATACCACATATCTGTTGTCAAAAAAGAGATTTTGGCGCAAACAGTATAATATTTTCATCAATGTATTTTATCATTACAAATAAAGGATATTATTTCCTTAATTCCTTGTTTACAAGATATAAGTCCTTGAGCACTCTTAGTTTTTCCTGGTGCTTGGAAAGAGGCTAAAGCATAATTTCTTGTGACTTGAATTGAGTTCAGTAGTGTAGGATAACTCTTTGAGTTGGATTGCATCTGTTAAACTAAGGGTGCAGGAAGCTGGAGATCTAGGTGGCGGTCAAATTAGTATTTTTTTAGACAATTTTATATTTTAATTTGTACACATGATCAAAACTTTTGTCTGCATCAATCTGTTTTTAGTTTGGAGTCAGATCTTTTAATGGGAAAAACAAACATGAAAAATATGTGCTCAGGGGCAGTGTACACTAACCCAACATAGCCACAGGTTTCAACTTCCACCACTAACACATATCATCACATTCTGCTTTATATTTACTTATAACATTTTTGTATTGTATGGCTTTCTTGAAATCTTTCAGTAGCACTCCTTTCTTTATGGAAAGAGGTCCCAGCACGAAAACTCTGGTTGGATGACTGAGTTGTGTACTTACTCATGTTTTTCAGCACTTGGAAAGCATTCAGGAATCCTCTTCATGATTTCTGTTCCAATAATTCTGGGCAGTATATTTTAACATTCTTTTCTCTCTCTCTGAACTGCTGCAGGACCTTTGAAAATGCAAGGACTCTGCACTTGGTCTAGACAATATTCTGAAGTCTGTCCACAGCTAGATGTGGATGTATGTTGTTTTTCACTGTCTGCATCCAGAACAGATCTCTCCCATGCCTATAATATCATCTTCAGCTATGCAAAAATGGGTGACAGAAAAGAAAGTCAGTATGCATCTACTTTTGTAAACTGAGTGGTATATTATCAGACCGATCTATATCTGTGAACAGCATGGTACTAGACAAAATGGTCCAAAAAGTGAAATTTCTTGGGACCAAAAACTGTTTTTTTTTCAAATATCAGGTCTCTTTCCTTGCAGTGGCTCATGCAGTGCATGGTATCTTCCATTGTACGCACCAACCATGTAGTTAATGGTATTAAGACATTGAATGTGTGATATAACGCATCTTATGGCTACTTGTGGAATGTTTTTGAGTACATTTAATGCCAATTGAAACCGGTAACTTTTATACAAAAACAATTGATTCGTGAGTGGTAAACCCACAAACCTTGAACTTAACACTTCTGAAAAGAATAGGCTTCTTTAAAGAAGTGGACAAACTGATGTGGAAATCTACGACTACGAAGACAATCTTGGTATATTATTGCTAAATAACTGAAATAACAATTTCAGGGGATATTTCTAACCCTGAAGATGGAAATTTTCACATTAACGACTGGGAAAATCTTAAAGACTTTCTGCTTTCACTAAATATAGCCACATGTGGTTATCTTCTTCTATTGCAGTTTGGTCAGTGTATAAGGAGTATGAGGAATCACAGCTAAATTAGTTTATTACAATTTAAACACTGTGATCTGTTTGATATGATTCAGTCTCTTTTTTACCCCCTTGCACTTTGATTATTATTTATACATTAATGATTCCCGTGTGCCATAGGCTTGGATCTGCAATTTCTGTCTACTTTTCGGAAATATTGGGTAGGGTGGTTATACTGCAGGACTGCATTCTGATATTTTTATTTCTAGCCCTGCTGACCTTTATCAACTGCACCAATGTGAAATGGGCAACTCGAGTTCAGGATACTTTCACCTTTACCAAAATTTTTGCCTTGGCTATCATTGTCATCACAGGTTTAGTCAAACTTGGCATGGGTAAGTTTCTCTCAGCTAAGTTTGTGTTCATGAAATGTGTTTTAATATTTTTATTTTATTATTCGTATTCTTGTAAAGGAAGAAGTGATATGATTTGGGTGCACCTTCACCATTTCTTAGCAGTGCTGTCCGGACAGCACAGTAACAAGGATGTTACAGGAAATCATTGATTATCCTGAAGATAATACAGTCTGTTGGGTTACAGAATTTTATAAACTTTGACTGCAAGAATAATTCATAGAAGAAGCTTGATTCATTTTTATATAAAAAAAAAGAGGTCAAAGCTAGCCTGAACAGAAAATGATTTTCAAATAACTCTATTTAGTTCCATAGAAATGGTTTTCACATTTAGAAATGTCTTGTGACCATGTATATTTTTCAGAAACACTGAACAGTTAGCTATGTGTCATAGAATATACTATTTTGTTTGCACAGGCTCCACAGAAAGCTTTGAAAATCCCTTTGAAGGCTCTACTACAGATCCAGGGCACTTTGCTCTAGCCTTTTACTCAGGACTGTTTTCTTACTCAGGATGGTACGACAGCAGTTTGTTCTTAGGTTTTTTTGTTTTTCTGTCAGACCTTGAAAAGTATTTTTCAAAGTTATGACTTTTTTGTGAAAAGTTCAGTAGCATATTTATATTGATAAACAAATTTCTTCATGAGCAAAATGAACAGCATAATTCCACATGCATGAACATACAATGTCTTATTCATATTTTAAAGACAAATATGTAAAATAATTATCATAATGAAATTGGTGCTTAGTTTTGTTTTTTGCATTGTACAAAACTTTTGTTTAAAAAAAAAAGAAATTACGGTTATTAGGCTTAGCCACATAAAATCTATAAGAAAATTTGACTTATTTAGACTTTTTCTGTGAACAGGAACTATTTGAATTTTGTGACAGAAGAATTAAAAGACCCATACAAGTAAGTTTATGATCTTCATTTATAAGCAGGAAAAGTAATCAGTAATCAAGAGTTCACCCTCCTTATTCATAGGAGAAGTTTCACCTGCAGTATGGTCTTGTTTGCCTTGTCATGGATTACGCATTTGTTAATACTTCAATTTATTCTTGGTGGTTACATATAAAAGGTATGCAACCAAAAGTTAAATCAGGTTATATAGAAATTTGTCATGGAAGGATGCTTTATTACTCAATTTGCATTATGTTTAAAATTGTCTTTCAGAAATTTGCCACGTGCCATCATGATCTCTTTACCAATGGTGACTGTAATTTACCTGCTGACTAATGTAGCATACTTCGCTGTTCTGTCTCCAGCAGAAATGTTGGCATCTGATGCTGTGGCTGTGGTAAGTTAGATTTTCTGAGGTAAGCTTTGTTTTGACACAGCAGATGTTGAAGAACTATTCTTAATGCCTTGTGAGATTTGCTGCAGAGTAATGACTGCATGCATTGTTTGCTTTGGCAGTATTGTTTACTTCAGAGGTTCCAACCAGCTTCTCACTCTTTACAATTTACTTATCTAACTTCTGCTAGTTTATACATGTATCACTGAATAAAGCCATTATAAGTCCATAGAATATGTAATTGGAACGTACATAGTTCTGTTAAAGCAGTAAAGTGCTTGCCACAAAACCATGTTCTAAACCTTTAAAAGCAGGTCAGGGATGAAACAGTATGGTCTTGAAACTGATTCCTTTCTCATGTTCTCTTTCACTCTCCCTTTGTTCTTTTTTTCCAGACTTTTGCAGATCGTACTTTAGGAGTGATGTCGTGGATCATGCCAGTATTTGTTGCCTGTTCAACTTTTGGAGGCTTGAATGGAGCGATCTTTACATCCTCTCGGTACCATTTGTATTCACTGTATTAGTTTTATATGAAAAGAACCTTCACTTTGAAAATGGTGTCTGAAATGGTATCAAGGATGGAGGGAAATCTGCTGATTATAAAGGCATCCAGATATATCTGGCGATTTCAGAATAATTGATATATTTATCCTTGGCAAAATAAGACTGAAACCACACAAGAATCGTATAATGTAATTTTACATTCTAGAATATTGTGTTGGCACAATTCCATAGAGAAGGCTGAAGGCCCTAAGGCTGGATTTTTATTTATTTTTCCTTTTGAAGATCAAGGTGAAGATGAAACAGCAAAGTTCCAGTCCAGTAAATGGAGAAAACTAGCCACTAGAGTTATAAATAATTAATTTAAATACAGTGATTTTCAGTTTTTTTTAAATAAGCAGTCTGTAAGCACTTAGTTCGTCTTTAAAATTAATGTCAATTGCATTTGCATAATAACACATTTAAATAACAGGATGAATTTTATCTTGTGTGTGACAGCTTATTCTTCGTTGGGGCTCGCCATGGGCATCTGCCTGGTTTCCTAGCAACAATAAACATAAAACAGTTGACACCTTTTCCATCTCTGTTATTTGGGGTAAGTTTATAATAGCGTCTTGTCTAAATGAATAATACTGTACCAGTAACTTTAGATTCTCATCCATCCATGGAAGGTATAAGTTATAAATTGTTCAGTCCTTGTGTCCTACATCAGAGGTCTTTTCTTTTACTTATTTATTGTTGTAGTGTAGAGCTGTTATTGTTTTCTTTCTACTATTTCAGTGTGTTACATCACTCATCATGCTGTCTTCTAGTGACATCTATGCGCTCATAAACTATGCCAGCTTTGTTGAAGCACTTTTTATTGGCATGTCCATTGGTGGCCTTCTCCTCCTGCGTGTGACACGTCCAGATATGAAAAGACCCATCAAAGTTGGTAGCTGTTTTCCTAATAAGAATTTTACTGTAAATATTGTCTTTAACAATGTGGCTTGAAGTCTGGCCATGATCACGAAATTATAGCAACAAATATGTTGAAGGAATTGAAACAAGTTTGTGATGGTGGCACAAATTCTCTCCCTTTGACCACCCTAGGCTTTGAAGAAGCTTTAACTTTACATTAGTTGTCCACTCACTATGCACATGCGATTTTACATGTTCAGTAAACTTTTGAAAAGCTAAGAACAGATTCTTAGTTGTACGAGTTGACTATTGTGCTGACTTTATTATTGATATTGTGGAGTTTAAAACAGGCAATAGAATATGTGTCTTTTAAATGTGATACTTTGCTTTTATAGAATAATCTGATGCTAGGTAAGACTGGTGAAGGAAGTAAATGTTAGGAAACTGCTAAGATGGTCTAGACAACAGGTATTTAAACCCAAGTCAGATGCAGAGCTCAAGTGGCTTTTATCTTTGTAAACTATAAAGAAATAGAACAAACGGATTCCCAGGCATGAAGGAATAAACTGATAGGGAGTTGCTTTTTGGGCAGGTAGTAAAGAATGTGACTCTTTTTTGTTTTTGTGTGGTCGCTTTCAGGTCAACATTGTGTACCCAATATTCTACTTGATTGTGTGCATCTTCTTGGTGATCACACCACTTACTTCAAGCCCATGGGAGTGTCTGATGGGGCTGATTGTCATTGCTTCAGGCATACCCTTTTATTTTCTGGGAGTTCTGTGGAAAAAGAAGCCTCGGGGTTTCATGATTATCCTCAGTAAGTGCAATATGTATCTTGAAATGCATACTTCTGCATTTAAACTTAAAGGTTTTTCCAGTCTCTTTCCTCCATGTTTTATGACATAAAGTTTTGTGTGACAGGTTTCTAGGTAGAGAAATTTTACAAAAATAATACAGCAAACAAAAGTGAATTACTAGAGTAGGAATATTTATGGCAGCAGTAAAAACTGCAATTAAATTCTAATTGTCATATTCCATATAACACTCAAATTACTTTCAGTGTGAAGATTACTATATAACAACATAGATAATAGGTATTCTAGATATAAGATCCTTCACACTTTAGGGTTTAGGGTTATTTTTGTGAATGTTATGAAAAATCTCAGAGCCATTGAATATTTTTGCTGTTTTTGCTTTCTTTACCTGATGCATGTAATTGTTTAGCCATGATAGTTTATTTCATGACTTTTGTTCCAGAAAAAATTACCATTCTGTCACAAAAGCTGTTTTATGCTTCACCAGAAGAACTGAAAGAAGAATGAACACTTTCAATGGATTGCTCAGTAAATGCTTTTTCTTCGTATGTTAAACAAGACAGCTGAAAAACAGCTTCTCTCTGGAAAGAGAAGCTTCTAGGATGTGCCCATTGCACAATTGTCACAAAATTTCTTTGTAGAGTGCATGGGCTGAAGATCAGCATCAGCACACACAATATAACCTGAACTGTGGCAGGAAAAATACCCGGTAGTTTTGGTTCCCATATCCTAGCATGTTTTGAGTCAATAACAAGTGAACATGTCTTTGGTCAACAGTGTTTACTACTTGAAAGCATTACAGCAGTGTTGCAAAGCAGACTTGGCTAAAAACTGTCTAAATTTTGAACCTGTGCACATAATTCTTGTGAATATATTGTTATTAAGAAGAAGTGCATGTTCTTCAGCACATGGAAATGTTACTTAATGAGCATGTGGTTTGTTAGAAATTAAGGACAGCAGCCATAATGACTGATAGAAGTTGCCTTATGCATTTATTTTCATCGCTAAGCAGGGAAATTCTAGGTTATATGATTTAAATGGTTTGGTAGAGCTGCAGCAACAGGGCAGTTAAGGGTGAAGAAGGGTTGTTTGGAAATGAAGTAACTAATGCTATCTTTATAAAATTTTCCCAACACACAGGTTCTATTAACATTAGCATTTAAGCAGTTGAAAGTAATTTTTTTCTTTTCTTAATATAAATCCTCTAATTAATCTTTTTCTTGACACTAAGAGCCTGTAGGTTGTGGCCACAATAAACATGATCTTAGACTGTCATTAGGCCATAAAAGCTTCTAGCAGACTGATGCCTTTGGATGGTAATGATATTATGTACACAGATTGTTTCCATGATATTGCTGAGAAATTGTATTTGTCCACTTCTTAGTTCTTCCTACATAGATAGTTGCAGGGTTAGGGTTAGTTGCAAGTTCTTTGGATAAATAAATGTTGTCTGGTTATATAATTTTTGTACTGCAATTGAAAAGTAACAATTAACCTAAACTTTTTTATATTTTATTTGTAGAATTTGGATAGACCACGAATTAATATCCCTGGACTGCTGGCAGACGATTTTTTCCAGTTAACTGCTAAAACGAGGCATTAGACGATATATCTTCTGGTTTATTCACATTCTTTGTTACGGCTTGCCGAGACTAACAGCGGATCACTTAGCAAGAGGCCAAGAGTGAGTCTCGGCATATAGACATCAGTCCATAAATACACGTCCATGGATAGATAGAAGAAGTTTTTCTTGATCCTCAACTTTTTAAGGACTTTTGTTTCGATTGCTATCACGGCATTCCATGGCATTATTGTATATTGTGATAATGTGATATATGTCTTGGTTTTAGCCAAAACAAGCAGCGCATATGATCCAGCATTTACCCAGTAATATTAGTATCAATTTGTTACCCCGTTTTCATTGGTACAAGCATAATTTTCCATTTTATTAATCTGTGGTTGTGCTATGTCCCATATTCATACTATATTCACTGTCTCATCATTTCACACTCTTTACTACCCTCAGTCCCTTATTTAATATGGTGCGGTATTCTAGTGTTTGGTGCTTTTATGATCTCTTTGCTTTAGCTAGAGAACATCCATATCATCTTTCGCTTGGTTGTTTTGTAATTTGTGCCACTCAGGCAGCAGGAAGATTTGCAGCTTTTACCAGCTGATAGGAAATTACGCAAATTTACAGGATATCAGTCACATCTTCAACTTTTTTTTAAAAGGAACATAAATATGCTGGCCATTCTGTCCTTGTTTATGTAAATGTCTGAACAACAGTCTTGACTTATTAATGTGGAAATTTTAAATCTTGCCATTGACATCAACTATACAATTCAGTTATATTTTCCAATATCCTAATAGGGATGGTGCTTTACTGCTTGGTTAGAAGTCTGCTTCAAACTTTTTAGCCTTTTCTTAACTGGAATTTTTTTTTTTGTTTTGTTTTTTTGGGGGGGGGGGGGTTATTGTGCAGAAGATTTTGTGATGTGTTCATATAAATTTTATTGCTAACTGTAATTCTCATAAGTGATGTTTTTTTTTAAGTAAATGATGATTTAAAAGGTGTTTCTAGCTACTAATGTAGCATGTAGTCCCTTATTTATCCTCTTCAATGGGCGACTGTATGTAAACCACAATTTTTGACATTTTGTAAAGTTTTAGCCATAAAAGCTGAAACTAATGACATTATCTGGTTGACCAGCAGAATACATAATGGCTACAAGCAAAAATAGTATCAATTTCAACTAAGTAATGTGTACAGTGTTCAGTTTCTCCCTTATTTTCTTTCATTCCCAGTAAATAATATTGTACAGAGATTTTCTGTGTATTTTTTTCATAGCAAACAATTTTTGAACAGAAGATTGAAACTTATGAAACTTTGTAAAGATCTTGTATTAGAAAGCACACTTCTTTGTGTCGATGATTCTACATTGTTGCATAAAAGCTCATTTGTACCTCATTGTACAGGCCCATCACATGGGAAATACACAGAAGTGTAAAATTATATGGGCCTTGCATGCAGCAATTACAAACATATCTGGACTGTATTGTCTAGATGTTTGTTGTGATACTTGCAAATGGATAGAATCAGTTCTATAAATATTTGGCATTTATCATGCACCTCTTCACTCATGCTTTATGGGAGCATTGAATTGACAGCATTATTCAGTATGTGTATCTTTGCGTTACATTGTTTCCACATGACACATTCCATTCCTTTTTCTGAAATCAATTTCTTTACTAGTATAAGCCACTGGCTTTCTTCTTCCTTGTTGCCTTTTTTCTTTATGGAAGGATATGCAGAAGCATTTTTGGTACACATTACTTCTGGCACATCATAAGCCTTCTTCACGATTAATGATCATAGAGAAACCTTACAATATTATCACCAACTCTTCCCATCTTTCTGTATTTTGCTAAATGACAGACCATTGCACTTCATGATATAAGTATTGGAATTTTACTATAACGGAATTTTACTTATAAAGATAAGTTCCTTTGCATTTAATAATAATGAATTAACTTATACAGTACATTTCCCTGCTTTGCAGAAAACTAATATTTTTACTAGATTTAACATTCCCACAGTTACTCTTAGGCCCATGTACAAAATAAACTGTTAAGAATTTTCACATTTTGGTAGTTCCTGTTAATTATTGCATGAGCGAGAGAGTAACTATATATAAAAGATTGTTAAAATGTGAAGTCCTGTTTAGCTGGATCATGCAACTTTTGCTGTCTGCCCAGTTCATAGTGCTAACATTTAAGATTAATTTCATGAATCGTTTTAACACTTAAGTGCCCAACATCCCTCATCTACTGCTTCATTTGCTGCAGATATTTGTACGCAAACTAGAGCTGGTTTTTATATTGACGTGCAGTTTTCTCATGAACAAGTGTATTGTCATTAATGTGCTGGTGCCAAAAGGAAATTATTTCTTGTTAGAGATTGCACAGAAAAAAAAACCCCACATCAATTATCTTTGGAAATAACAGCACATTGTGTCAGAGGGTCAACCAGTGATGTCTAGTTTTTAATCAATGTATAGTTCAATATACTTTATTTATTTTAGTATGCAACATTTTGCCATGACTCTTCTACATGATGGGGCCTTGTCATGACAGGGTGGTCTACTGGCGAGGGTTGGCCGTTCTGGGTTCAGCTCTTGTCTCTGGCATGCTGTTCTTTCTCCACATGTGGCATCTATTTACAGGATTTGCAGCTTTGCCACGATATAGCCTTAGTTGCTGGCTCAGTGTTAAACCCATCTCCCTTTTGTCATGACAGGAAATTGCACATTTTTTTCTTCTCAGTTATTTTTACAAACAGTTTATTTGACAAACTGTAAACTATTATTCTTTAACTGACAGCTTCCACATTTTGTACAGGAACAGATCCAAGTGCCAAGAGGCTTGTAGGAACATTTATGTATTACTGCTTTCTTTTTATTTTATACTTGTAGGCTTCAGATTTGGCTAACTAATCAGAAAATTATGCTGTGTTTATGTGATTGCACATCTTTCAATGACTTGATTCTGCTTTTAAAACCTTCCTTTCTAATCATAATACATTTGTGGATTTTTTTTTTAATTCTCCCCAAACCCCCTTTCCAAAAAATTTAAAAAACTTAAAAGGCATAATTTAAGGGGGCAATATTTTGCATGATGCATTTTTGAACATAACCAACCTCTCAACTTCAGAAGACAGTTATGCCCAGAATATATCCACCAATAAATTGTTTTATCCAGGCAGTGTGTGGTGTTATATCCAGCTTGTTACCTATAAATGAGGTACAACTTGGTTGAACTGTACTTACAACTGCTTTCATGAATGCAGTTTGTTTTCAGTACATCGTTACTGTTCTTTTTAGTTTGATCACTTCTGACACATGGAGTGATGCAAGGTTTATTTAGTAGGAACAAGAGTTAAGAAAATGGTTAGCAGACATGAGAGTGCAGAATTGTTTCATTGTTTAATACTTGCACATTAGACACAAGATGGATGATCATCCGAATTCTTGCCACTTTTAATCTAATTTAAAACTTTCTACATCGAACAACAATACAGGTGTAATCATGTCATGTAATCCGGCAACTGGACTGCTGTTATGTCATTTTAGTAACCAAAACAGCAAAGAGTTCATTAACTAATAGCCAGTCGTCAAAACTCCTTATGCTTTGATGACATTTTTCTTTTGTTTGCAAATTGTTCTAGGGCATTTTGTACTAATGATTTTGTTACCCCATCCTCCACGAATATGCACAAAACTCCTGCAACACAACCAGAAAAATAAGTACCTCTGCGCTGTGTGTGTGTGTATGGAGCATATAAGGATGGTGGATTCCCAACAAAGCTTCAAACATTTGTACTTATTTAAATGCTTTTCAAAAACATGCTACAGAAACTGATTAGATTTTGAATATACTTTTATACAGGCTTATTTTGAAAACCCAGCCAAATACCATATTTTGGTTAAAAGATGCATTTCTCTTCAAACTCTTACCTAGTTGTTCAACCTCAACAACATTTCTGTGCTCATCATCAAAGAAAATCATGTCTTCATATTCAAAACCAGAACTCTTTTGCAATCTGAAACAGTTACAGTATAATAACATGAGCATGGGTGATGATTTTGTTAAAAACAAATGCTTATTGTGAGCAAATGTTTGCTGTCTGGCAACCAAAAAACCCCACATGGTGATGTTATCAGAGGATAGCATTGTTTTTCAAGGATGATAGACTGTTTAATAATGCTACTTGCAAACCCAGCTAGTATATATAATAAACAATTTTTAATAAATACTATTTGTTTTTAAAATATTTGTACTGTGCATTTATGTACGTTTATTTGTCCAATTTTCCTTATCAACTTCTGGGTATAAAACATCTTTTACCAGTGATGAAATTAAAAAAACAATCCTAGTTCTACAGGCTAATTGATAAGCTTGTTTATAAAGTTCACAGACTCCTTGTAAGAGGGAATTTTCCTTCATTGATTCTCTTACTGTTTTTTCTTGATATAAATATAATTTAATATATATTCAATAAGTTTTTGTTTTAACTCTAGCAGTTTTTTATGTGCTTTCCAAGAAAACAAATGAATAATTATAAGTAGTATGCAATGCTGGGGAACACAAGAGAGCACAGTTTCATTTACTTACTTCCTAAAATGTGTGGTCTTGGAGCCAGGAAATATTTCCCTAAAGTGAAAAAAGCGGTCCCATTTAAACAAATGGATGAGTTCATTGGCTTCTTGTCGACAGCTTGTCCTGTAGAATAAAATGAGATCTAGAGTTAGTCCAAAAGAACACAATAGAACCAAAATGTGTGAAATTCATGAAAAAGTATGTATTACACCCCCTCCCCCAACACAAATGGTTTCAAACATAAAGTGTTTTTTACAACAAATGTAAGAACTTTATGATTTGGGTTTTCTAACAACCTTGACATTATTTCTTCAGAAGACTTTTTATCCTAAGTTTGTCGAATTTAATCCTTTATCATTTTTAATCTGTACAGGAAATTCATCAAGTGTAGTGTTTCTGGTGCAAAGAGTGGTGTATCATACTTCTTGAAGCCTACATATTGATTATACTTGGATTAAAAATAAAATTGTCTACTCCACTTCCTCTACCCCCTCTGTCTCTCATGCTCACACAAACACATACCACATCACATCTATGCACACTATTTCCTGCAGCATCAAAGATAATATTTGAATGTTGTACTAATTTTAGGAAGTATCAACCATGAAATAAAAAAATGATGTCTCTTAGCAGAAATAGTAAACATTGATTTAACAAAATTAATACAGTTTTCCTAAGTTAAAAAAAAAAAACTTTCACATGCCAGAGAGAATGACAATTTCAAGATGACCATTATAAGAAGAGAATGTTTGGTTAGGCCAGTCTTACCGAGATGCTATGCCCAGTTGGTAACCCTGAGAATGTAGATTCTGAAGAACTTCTGGAACTTGAGGATAGTAAGTTACATGCCGCCTGTGAGAATCATACACTTTGCCATCTCTGATGAAAATAAAACCATTCTTTTCACATTTTGAAAAATGATTTCACATTCCTTAAAATTGATTGTTTTATTAACTAATTAAAACTAGACAGCCAATTTATTAAAGCCTTCACCATGCTAAAAGGAATCTGCACATTGAAGAATCTATAGAAGCAATATCCTGTCCATCTTATCTGAGAGTGAATATTGAAAGATGCTAGCAAAAATCAAGCAGCAATCGGAGATCTACCACAACAAATGGCTGTAATGGAAATGAGGTGACATGCATGTAGAATGAAACTAGAACTACCATCCCAAAGTAGCCCTTTGTTAATGTTTCTCCAAAGTAGAGAAAGATGAAAAATAACAGGCTGAGATGTAACAATAATAACCAAATAGACTGATGACAGACAAGAATTGAGATCTCTTGCTGATGCCATGGGCGTCACCTAAGTAAAACTAATAATCACCAAAAACAGCTGTCACTAAGATAGGATCTGAAACATTTAGTGATAGAAGAGCTGTTACACATTTTCCTTGAAAGAGAAAATGTCTTTTTACTGTAAAATTATTGTGTGATATCTTTAAACTAATGAGCTAAAACTGGCACCACACTTTCAAGAACCAAAAGCCATTAATAATACAAAATCCTGTAATTATGCAACATCTGAATATACTTTAATCTTACATTGTATAATCTTCTCATTGTTGCTATTAATCTTTGAAGTTTGGACCACAAAATAAAAGATGCATAATACTCCACTTCCTTCCCTTGGGAAACAAAATCTTCATTAGAGATGAATATATATATAGGTTATGAACAAGTTATGTTCCTGAGACCGTCTTTATGTCAATTTTAAATGTAAGCTTGAACACATATACATAGGGTTCATTTTTAGCATCAGTCATATTTTTACCTTACTATGCCAAAAACTATTTTACAAATACTCAAGAATTAGTGCAGCAAACTTTAGTCCCAACATTTGTTGGTAAAAACCATTTGTCTGTAACTGTAAAACAGCCTTGTGGCAGCTTGTTTGTAAGTATGAAGGTATATAGTTTGTAATGCTGGGACTGCCTGTAGTGTACTGTGTCAAACATGTGTTACACCAGTGTAAACTGGGTCTTCGATTCTTATTGTCAAGTGATGACATTTTATATCAGTGAACATATGCACACTAGAAGTAAAGGCTTAAGCACTGACAAAACAACTTCAAAATTTAGATCTCCCTGCTGTTATATCTGGGAATCATTTTTTTAAATATTTGAATTCTCATCTCTCATTGCTAACTACTGGCACTAGACTTTATGAACACAATTATGGTTACTTACTTGGCTAGCGTGAATGGAGGATCAACATGTGTATCTACCCAGAATGGCCACAGAGTGTAATCTGCACAGTACCAGGCGAAAAATCTGACAAACGTCATGTAATAATGTATCTAAACAATTGCTCTATTATTTGGTCGGTTACAACTAGTAGGTCAGCTGTAACTCCAGTCCTCACCGAGATCGAAGACAATCAGCTTTGGTTTCACTGGTGCATCTGAGCGGGAAGCTGTTGGTGTTGCCATGAGAACAAGACAGCGAAGTAGCACGTGACACGCGCTGTGTCGGCCTCGCCACGTCCTGTGCACGTTAGGTGAGCGGAAGCCTTGTGGAGGCAGGCTCGCCACATGGAAACGAACTGCTTGAGGATATAATATGTAAGCTATAGTTAAAGGATGTACCGAATGAGAATTTAAACTCTAGAGCAAAGAAATTGGGCCCCACAGATACAGTGAAGACTTGAAATCTTTGCTGTATAGTTCTCTTCCCTCTTCTTGTTTCATTCATTCGATGTTTATTGTGGTTTACCCTCCCGCCTCTCTGAGCACCTATTATTTCACCGAATTCTTTAAAATGTCAATATCTATTCCTGACAGTTATGACTCATAAATTGTATTATGTTTGATAAAGAATCTACCCATAAACCTTTATCCAGCCAATATCTTCACAGATAAAATTAGGGTAAGTTATAAACGTTAACGACAAACGACATTTTCGCCATTTGATGGATGAGTGAACAGCGTTGACCTTTTGCACCGCCGTTGATACGAGAGCTCGTGCACGATGTACGCACGGACTTATATATATAGGATATGATAGTTTGTGGTGTACGTGTGGTTCTTGCTTCTTCTTACTCTTTCTTGTCCATTTATGGGTAGTGTGGGGGAATACTACGCTTAAGCAATCAACCAAAGTAGGGAAAATGAGCACACAAATTTCCACACGATATACACCAAAAGATATTTTAATTTATTGATGCCATAGAGAAGTCAAATCTTTTTTTCATGTAATATTTTCTGATGACGAAAATGGTCAGTGACTGATTCTGTATCATACACGTATCTTGCTAACGTGCGAAAAGTTGTCAATCAGCTATAATGATATTTTAATTAGGAGAAAATGTATTGTGTTAGGCCCTCTGAATGTCGTGGCTGGCCGAAACGTTTGTAGAGTCTGTTGCTACAGACGACACGGCTGGCTCAAACCTCGTGTTGCGCGTCCCTGCACTTCGCCGTCGCTTAGCGACATTTAGCTGCCGTCTGCTGACTTTATAAGGGTGATCTAGGGTTCACGTGAGTATTTCACATATATTATGTACAATCTCATGTTTTCAAGATAAAAGAAGTGATGACATGTCAAAAAGACTCGTATTCCCCTCCCCATCACAACATAATTGACAGGCGACTACACACACACACAGGCATCCTACATTCGATGGTATCAAACAAATAAAAACCTCTAGATTTCTGACAGAAATATCTGGTTCACCAAGAACAGTCATTTAAAACTATGACAGTAAATGCTTGCTGAAGTGAGCAGCGCGCTATAGTTAATAAATATTTAACAACAGTGCTACTTACATATAATTATACTTACTCGGTCATCTTCATAGTTGAGGCTGATCATTGTTGCATTTGAGCTTCATAGCTGTATTTAGACCACCTTTTAATGAGACAGCCCCTTGTCAATAGTGTTAGCATAGGAACGTGATTGTTTTAAAATTAATAAATTTATTAGGTGCCTCAATTTTATAGGTCTTGCATCACGTGACATAAGTTATTTCTCTCAATCTGTGAATGCTTAGCTTACTGTTGTGTTGCCTGTCTTTTAGTATTTTCCACCAAAATATGTTTTACCTAATGAAATCTTTCCCACATTTTCCACACACATGCAGCAGTGTAACTAGCATCAACCATGACAACCGTAGGAGTGCAGCCGCAGACAGTAGAGCGGGTGAATGCCTTGCAGTTACCCAGCTATGCCTACCACTACCCACATTTCAAGAGAGTGCAGCTGGCGGCGGTAAAGGAGCAGCTGTTCCATCCCAATCTTCCGACTCTTCGCCGCATGGAGATGGACACACACATGCAAAAGCTTCCTGACGAACACTCTAGGACCTCCACAACCTGCGGACCTGGTGAGTTACGGAATGGGTAAAGAAAGAATTTGTTGTTGCACGAGCGCACTTTGTACAACTGTGAAAATTGTTGTGGTTTTTTTATAGTTTTTTTTTTTACGTAGATCCTGTTAATGACTTTTGGGGAGGCTATGAGATCAGTCACTCTAATTAGGGGACTGAGTGTGTGTGTGCTTGTGTGCGTGCACGTTCGGTCTAAGCATATCACTCGGGCGGCCTGAGACTGCAGGTATTTGGAGAGAAGTGTGCGGTGTGTCGCTGCTGGCAGGTAGCCACACCACCAGGTTTTACCATTAGCCATGTGCATGCGTTAAGTCTTATCTACGGTGTTCCTGGTCCGTGGTTTGTGCTTTGATGGGCGGCAGTCGTCGATCTTAATCTGTTAAAAAAAAATGTGACCATATTTTGTGAACGTGAGATCATAGAATACTGCATTCACGATGACCTCAAAGGTCATCTCGTCGTCGATCGCGTGAAAGGAAAACGCCACGTTGCCAAAGCCGTTCAGTCAGCCGGTGTTTCAGGAGGCTCACCCACCGACAGGGTCAGGGGCGTTCTGGGTCTCTTTGCTTGTTAGTCACCCATTGCCGGGAAGGCTTATGAGGGAAATTTGAAAGAATATTTAGAATATACAGGCCAATATGAGAGGATACTTCGAATAACGAGGCCGATGTAGCCAAGGTGTTGATACGCCTTACGACACAAGGAGCCAGTGTTTGAAGATGTCATTGATAAATAGCAGTAATGCAACTGTTTTCAATACATTACCTGTCTGTCATTCATCACTACGTGTACACACTTGCTCGCAAACACGCAAACACGGCAGATTGATTTGTTTGTTTATTGTTCTAAAAGTTCTGAATGTGAACAAGTTTCAGAAAACAGGAAACTGTTTTTCAGACCAGGAAAAGTTTTAGAATTTTCAATGGGCAGCCCAGTGCTTCCAGTTTCCACAATGAAAATCTACCACCCAGAAAATATTTTCAACAAAAATGAATTCAGTCGCAATATAAAACAGTCTAGACACGTATCTGGTTGCTCTGTGGAGACAAAGTGCGCTGTGATTACACAAGCACATCTATAAACCTACAGTAAAGACAACCATTCTTCACACACAGTTTTAGAAAGCATTTCTTAAACTTATGTTTTATTCTGAGTAAACCTTTATTTGGTTTTGTCACTTTCCATCGCTTCGTTGTTGTATAAATCTTGTACATCTGAAAAAAACAATTTGAGAGGTACTAATTTTGTGGAAAGCAGTTTTTTAAGCAAAATATTTTCACGTGAACTATAGGAAATTTGTCAATGCTATATTATAAAATCATTCGGTCACAGGTCATTTCGCCCCAAAACTATATTTCCCCACCGCTTGAGTTACATCGTCCAAACTATGACTATATCATCCCAAGTAACAAAGACCGTTGCTACTGTGTTACAGATGACTTTGCCCGTGCAACCTCCAGTCGTTTTAAGCCAGCTCCTCTGCAACTGTGCAGTCTGGTGAGTGCAAACGTTCGTGCTAAGCACCATTTCAGTAATAGTTGTCATGTCTATCGTTTTGGGAGTCGTCTTGTAGTCTCACCTGTCGTTTTAAGGAAGACGTTGATGTCAGGGTGAGGGTGAGGGTTAGGGTATGTTGGTATATAAGTTGTGAGGTATTCGAGACAGCTTGCTTGTAACTCGTAATGCTGCTATCGTTCTGAATATATAGTAACCCTGCCGACCTCAGAACGTTGCCTTGCTTGAAATGACCTGTAATGCTGTTAGCACGACAACATAGCAAAGCTTTAGTCAGACTGCTTAGGACTCACTAAGTTATTTGTGTATTTCTCCTCCCCCTTCACAAAAAATAAAACTAAACAACATATTTTTTTTCAATTCCGATACCACAATACCACTGCCAAGGACTGGCCATGTGACATTAACGATATCTGACTGCACCACATTCATAAACTGATAATTTATTTTAAAATGTATATTTCAAATTCAAAATTAGTTCCAGCTACTGACTGCATTATTGCGAAATTCAAAAGTTGTATTGTTTTGCTATGGGGGTTGGGTGGGAATATACACAAATAACCTAGTGACAAGTACTGCAAGATGGGACTGGACCTGAGATGTAAAGAAAATCATAAACAACTTATTCAGTTGAGAAAGCTTTGTGGGTTGTACTCCAAAATGACAAGCACTTGCAAGATAGTTCATGATAAAACATTGTTCTTATATCACAATTGTTATTTAATGTACCAGAATCTAGTGCAGAATTATAATTTATTATTTTAATAAGACATGATTTTATATTGAAGACGAATATAAGAAGACGAAGCCAATGGTTTAGTCACTTTAAGAATGTATTTCTTGACACCATCGATGCGTCTAATGTGCAGAACATAACAGACCAGGGTAGAGAAATCCACAGATGCTACACTACCCCAGAGGAGCTGAAGTGAGACTCGCTCACATACACACACACTCTCTCTCTGTCTCTGTATTATGAAACAATGGGTTAACTTCATAGTAGAAAAATAGCCGTTGTCCTTGTGCTTTTTATCGTTGGAAATGTGTTGTGGCTGCTGCGTGATTGTCTTGGTTGATCGGCTTCTTGTTGAGTGATTGTGCCTCCTCGTTATGTATGACACATTTTGAGTGTACATCGATATATTCTCATTTAGCATCATACATCACGTGGTATAATCTGTGAGGTTAACCCCTAAGTCAGCGGTTCTCAGCCTGTGGGGCGCGACTGGCTTACAAGGGGGGCGCGAAGTTAAAAGTTTCTTATACCGGTATTAGTGAAATTAGCTTACATTGCTGGCTAAGGGGGGCGCGAAGGTGGTCATTTTTGAAAGTTTATAATACCGGTATCAGTGAAATTAGCTTACATTGCTGGCTAAGGGGGGCGCGAAGGTGGTCATTTTTGAAAGTTTCTAATACCGGTATCAGTGAAATTAGCTTACATTGCTGGCTAAGGAGGGCGCGTGGACGTACCTTTGTTCGTCAGGGGGGTGTCACAAGTAAAAGGTTGAGAACAGCTGCCTTAAGTCCTATTATAGCGTGACACTGACAAGTGACAGTACAGACGACTGTGAGTACTTTTCACCATTGTAGCAGGTCTTGCTGTTGTCATTCTGTGTGATGTACAATCTTGCTGCTTGACTGTGCTGCTCAGGAAAGTTCGTGACGAGTGGAGTGCGTTTCTGTGCAAGTGCCCCGAGCGATTCGACATCAAGCTTCCAGAAGTTCCCCCGAAAAAAGGTCAGTTCTTCTGTACTAAGTGACGTTTAGTGACCAGTGGGTTTTTTTCTACTCATGGTTGTTGGTGATTAGTGAGTTTAAATAAAACTCTTGCAAAGTAATAAGTTGTTCTATGCTGGACAAGCTTTGGCTTCCAACACAGTTCAGACGTCTGACAAGTTATAGACAAAGGTCGAGAAGAGAACTCATTTGCACTCTGACACCGCGACCAACTTATTTTGCTGAAGCTGACCAGCTGCTGTTGACTGGACAGTCCATAATGCTTGTGCAGACGCTAAGTTGGACAAAAGTGATGGTTAATTCCACGATGGTAATTGTAAACAGACAGCTGTAGTGTTGTTATTAAGGCCTTGCCCTAGAGGCAGCAATGGTATGTTGACCAAAGCCATAATCAATTAACTCATTATGTTAACTGCAGATCTACACTTCACTGGGTATGCAGTTCGTTACCTAAGGCCGGACGTTACTCGTGGGTGGAGAGTAAGTACACACGTTACTGAATATTTCACGGTTTAAATTTGTTTTAATCTTTGTTACATTAATTACATACAAACACTGCTTGATAACAAGTGCAATGTGCATGGAAATAGTCTTTTGTTAGTGTGAGGTTGAGGGTGTTGCGAGCCTGAAAGTGGGTAACATCAGGCTCACAGCACTGTTACACATTTTTAGTCTCACAGCACTGTTACACACTCAGTCTCACAGCACTGTTACACATGATCAGGCTCACAGCACTGTTACACACTCTCAGGCTCACAGCACTGTTACATATTATCAGGCTCACAGCACTGTTACACATGATCAGGCTCACAGCACTGTTACACATTTTTAGTCTCACAGCACTGTTACACATGATCAGGCTCACAGCACTGTTACACACTCTCAGGCTCACAGCACTGTTACACATGATCAGGCTCACAGCACTGTTACATATTATCAGGCTCACAGCACTGTTACACACTCTCAGGCTCACAGCACTGTTACACATTTTTAGTCTCACAGCACTGTTACACACTCAGTCTCACAGCACTGTTACACACTCTCAGGCTCACATGATCAGGCTCAGTGTGTAACAGTGCTGTGAACATAAAAGTGTGTAACATGTAGAACACTGGTCAAACTTCAATTTAAAAAGTTCTATCCACACAGAAGTGTAAAAATTTCTTAACTTTCAACAAGTCTGTCCGTGCTGACCTGGCACTTATCATGGCTGTCAGTCTAATATCAATCAGTGTAACTGTCTTGTCTGTGTGGAAGTACTGTCAGTTAGTGTAGTATTAATTAGTCACGTGATTGCCTCGTCAGTCTATATAAACTGTTATATTCATGTCTGTGGTATTGGTCTAGAAGGCTGCTGTTCTAAGTGGTTTTCCTGAAAGTGTAGCAGACTGCTGTGCTCAGTGGTTTTAATAAAGTCTAGAAGGCTGTTACCATCAGTGGGTGTTCGCTTACTACAGGTAGTGTTGTTGCTCTCTTCTGTCTCAGTACACGCTGCAGCAGGAGCCAAGGCTGGACCAGTTTGGTCAGAAACCATTGCCTGCAAATATTTAGTGAGTAGAAGTCTTCATGTTTGTCGTGTTTTTAACTTTCCAGGCTTGCATAATCAGAAACCCAGACCTCTATATCAATAACAGGGGACAGAGAGCACATAGCACCGCCAGCCAGTAGCTAGTTGATGGCCGGCCTGGCAGGTCGCTACTACACTTGGCTGGTCATACTTGGCTGGCGACGTAGGCACGGCGAAGGCTTGCGGAGTCTGGCTATAAGATTTGTTTTTATGTATTAGGATCTAGAGTGCTTTTTGTACATACATGAACGATATGGAAGTCCTATAGCTTGACTGACCAGAATTATCAATTATTTTTACTGCTATAATTTATGTTCTTGTCATGCGTGTGGTGTGTGTGTGCTTGCAGCGCTCGCTATCGTGACACGTACCCCAAGTACTTCCGTAATGTGGCCTCCTCTGCCTGGCGGTAAGGCCAACAGACTGAGCCGGCGGCCTGGTGCTAAGGCTAGCAGCCCCGGGGTCGTGAGGTGTGGTAGCCGTATAACCAAAACAGTCCAGCACTCATCATTCAACACAGCCTCTCACGAGAGCCTACACTTGTTCTCTCGTACAGACCACCT
This sequence comes from Pomacea canaliculata, assembly GCF_003073045.1. Lineage (NCBI taxonomy): Eukaryota > Metazoa > Mollusca > Gastropoda > Architaenioglossa > Ampullariidae > Pomacea > Pomacea canaliculata. The sequence continues at coordinate 23,271,312 of NC_037601.1, forward strand.
CAAGCTGCCATCTGTAGTTGTTTGACCTCCTGAGCTATGGTCATGGGCATCATCAATCAGTATTATACTTTTATAGTCCTCTGGATGGTATTTAACATCATCAATCAGTATTATACTTTTATAGTCCTCTGGATGGTATTTAATATCATCAAACAGTATTATATAGCCTTTTACTATAGTATTTGTGTGCCATAGACATTTGTTTCTTTACAAGCTGCAAAGGTTAAAGGGGATGGATATACCTTGACTACTATTTGCAATGTCAGTATTATTGGAAGAAGATTCCCACTTGTATGTAGATACATTTGCTGTATTACCGAAGCAGTATTGCCGCGTAGTCGATGAGATGCATGCATACTGATGGCAAGGTTTAGATGCCGAGATGACTGCTTGTTCCAAAGATCATTGTTACCGAATCAGTATTGTACTGCCTAACCCCGGCTGTGAGCTGACGGCAGGTGTGCGTCGGTGTCTGCAGCAAGTCTACACGTGATGCACAAGCTGCTGCAGACTCCATCTCTCCCGGTGTACATGAAGGATACACCAGGACTGGCTACAAGATCACGGTCTGTCACTTGGTACAGGCTAGAAGTAGTATCCTGCACATGCCATCACGGCGGCTCACCTGCTGCCACCCGTTTCCCTTTCCCTACCACCACATTCGAGTCTGTAGTCTGGTAAGATGGAGATCTGTCAGTGAAAGTGAGTAATCTGACCTACTCTCGTAGTTTTTCGTCCTTCCCTTTCGTCTTGTTATGTTTAAACTGCAAAATAAACTGCCTGTCGAGTTACCTGTTGTTCATGTTGCTAGAGCGGAGTGCTGGATGACCCACGTGTCCAGAAGAGTGTTGCACTGCTAGTGGCTGTCACCTTAAGGCATTGAACATTGAGCACATTTGACCGGCGGCTTTGTGAGTGATGTGACCGAGTGATGGATTTTGCGGCATGACCAGTAGTGTACCCGGGGACAGACTCCTCCGAAACGCCCCGCAATAGTATCTTAGTGTTAAGGCAACGGTTGTTAAGGTTTCCTTCGCGACAGTGTATGCCAACAGCAACTTCGCTGTCAAGAAGCATAAATTTTATTTCGAATTAAGTTGTAGATGGTGTTTTGTAGTCATGCACGGAGGAGTCTCCTCTCGACATTTTGGCGACTAACAGAGGACGACATCGTCTGTGGATCATACGACTGTAGCAGCAACCCTCAAGTGCTCTCCCCACGCAGACGATCACTGGTCCACAAGTACTAAATGTTACAGATACTGGTAGAAAGGAAAAGATTATTTATTTATTGAAAAACTCTATGACAAACATCACATACATTTCGTTGTCTCTAGTACTAACGACCAGCAGCCTCGTGATACAATGTCGCTGTGTACGGTGCGCAGGCTGCACGCCAAGGGTCAAAGGCCAAATCTGATCACTAAGTTCTGATAGAGATGGAGATGTGCTTCCCCCAACCTTTCCCTCGCCCGTGAGACTACAGTCACATGTACTGCGCATGTCAGGCAGACGCCACAGTAAGTGTAATCACAACAAGTCTTCATCCGTTAATAACACTTGAAACAAGTTTGCCTCTCAGTCTGATGACCAAAACAGTCGCTTGCGGTGAATAGAAGAGATTTTTAAACATAGTAACAACACATGTACTGTTGAGACGATTGGTGGTCTGTGGCCCATGACAAAGCTGGCGACAAAAATAAAATAACAGTCGCACGGATGACACGTGGTCGTCAATGGAGCCCTGAGGTCAGTGAACTGTCGGACCACTGCTAACAACAACAACAACAACACTGTCTGCAATGTATGATGCCCACACAGTGATCGTGTCAGTGACCTTATTACAATTCATCAGATGGACTAACAATATGAAATGAGACAAATTTTGTGAAACTACAGCCGTTTGGAACCCGTGACACCGACTGATCAAAGTGATGCCGCCATTGCACCTGTCGCACCTGGTCAGGCCTACAGCTCCTCGATGCTGCGCTTGTGGATGGTGGCTTGGGCGGTGTACTGGGGAGGCTGGCCCATCTTCTTCAGCGAGGGGATCGCCTTGGTCTTCTTGGAATCGTCTTCTTTCTTCTTTCTTTCTTCTTCCTCTTTCACGCGTTTCTGCTTCTCTTCTTCGGCCTTCTCCTTGTCTTTCTGTTTCTTCTCTTCCGCCTCTTTCTCTCGTTTCAGTTTCTCCGCTTCATCTTGTAAGTTTCCGAAGTAGATGAGGATGTTTCTCTTCCTCCTCAGGGAGTCTTCTTGTTTAGGGAGTAGATCTAGCAAACAGAATTAATTAATAATTTTAATAATTAACAAACAACTACTCAAGCAAACCTACCAGCAGCTGACACGCTGCAAGAAAGTTAAACGGCTTCTGCAACAATCAAACTATATTTTAACCACCAATTAGTTGGGAATAATAAGTAATTACACACATTGGTGTTTTTAAAAAAATGAACATTCACTGTGTAAAAAAAAAAGGGTTTCATATTTTTGTTCTCACACGCACTAGCTGCCCTCGGCTGTTGTAACCATGGCTGTGAGGTCATCTCAGGTCACAGTCTTCGCGTGAGGGACAGTGGAGGTAGTGAACAGATGGACGGTGGAGGTAGTGAACAGATGGACGATTTAGGTGAACAGATGGACGGTGGAGGTAGTGAACAGATGGACGATTTAGGTGAACAGATGGACAGTGGAGGTAGTGAACAGATGGACGGTGGAGGTAGTGAACAGATGGACGATTTAGGTGAACAGATGGACAGTGGAGGTAGTGAACAGATGGACGGTGGAGGTAGTGAACAGATGGACTATTTAGGTGAACAGATGGACAGTGGAGGTAGTGAACAGATGGACGGTGGAGGTAGTGAATAGATGGACAGTGGAGGTAGTGAACAGATGGACGGTGGAGGTAGTGAACAGATGGACAGTGGAGGTAGTGAATAGATGGACAGTGGAGGTAGTGAACAGATGGACGGTGGAGGTAGTGAACAGATGGACGATTTAGGTGAACAGATGGACAGTGGAAGTAGTGAACAGATGGACAGTGGAGGTAGTGAACAGATGGACGATTTAGGTGAACAGATGGACAGTGGAAGTAGTGAACAGATGGACAGTGGAGGTAGTGAACAGATGGACGGTGGAGGTAGTGAACAGATTGACAGCTGAGGTAGTGGACAGTGGAGGTAGTGAACAGATGGACAGTGGAGGTAGTGAACAGATGGACGGTGGAGGTAGTGAACAGATGGACGGTTGAGCTGGTGAACAGATGGACAGGAATGAACTGTGACCCCTAGTGACGTTCTGCACGTGACACAGAAGACAGAAGCAGAGAACAACGACCCTGTTCACTGTTTCATAAGCATGAAGGATGAAGATGTGTAACCAGGGCAACAGCAGATACACGTGTTTTGCCGAAGCGCGGTTTCTATGTAACCCTAACCCTGGCGGAAAGTAAAAATGTCTATCAATGATTCACCAGCAGCACCAAGATCTGTGAACTGTCGGCTAAGTACAAAGTAAGTGTTTACACAAACATACACAAAGTCTGTTTCAATCAGATGAAATGCATGTGGGTCAAGAAATAAGTAACTGCATGTCCGATGAGAGAGCATGGCATAGTCGGAGGATAAAGCACACATGAAGATCACTTTCTTCTGTCTTTCGACAGGTGTCACGTGATGGTAGGTATAACACTGAAAATGTCTTATCTTCAGTTCAGCATGAACATGGGAATAACAGCCACTGGTGCTGAGAGAAATGGTTGCTGCATACCTTCACTTTCGTCAAGCTTCTTGTTGAGGTCCATGATGAGAGACATCATTTTGTCCAGCTTGCCGCTTGCCCTCGTCTTCTGCAGCAGGTAGATGTAGTAGTCGGCGAATCTGTAAATATTACAGCACGTGCAACTCGGACACTGGTCACATGTTGCTATGTAGCACACGACACGACACTTGCCATCCCGTGGTACATGCACTCTGTACAGTATACAGTATACACACTGTGAAATCACGTGACATTATCACGACCCAGCAACTTACTCTTTGTGTTGTCGCTCCAGCTGTGACTTTTCGCTTGCGAACTGTTTAATGAGCCGCCCCTGATCGACAAAGACATCAATAACATTTCTGTGAAAAGCAGTCTTTGAGTTGCCCTATTCGTCCCTTCATTCATTCGTTCCTGTCAAGAAGGGATGCCACCGCCTTCCCCATGTGTTGTGGTGTTGGCTGTTAGTGTCAGTGCACGCTGTAGTCACAGGTAGCATGCGGCTACTTACAGTCACAAACACGTGTGTAGCTGCCACCACACGCTGACACCTGTGTGCCACGTGTCTGTAGCTAGGAGTTGATAGCACACACACACAGAGACACACACAGACACAAACACAGGCAGTGAGGCACACACACACAGACACACACACACACAGACACACACAGACACAAACACAGGCAGTGAGGCACACACACACAGACACACACACAAGACAAGACAAAAAAGTCCTTGACCTTGCCACTTACCAGAACTTCCGGGTCAGCCTGCAGCACGTGATCAGCATGCTCAGCCAGCGCCACATCAAACTGACGGATTCGCCCTGACTGACAGCAAAGATGGTGAGTGAGAGACAATGGATGTTACTGCTGCACTCGTCTCTTATCTCAACAACATCGCTTCACGTCTGCAATTTCTATTTTAAGATGAACTCAGTGGGAGGTGAAGGTTGAGTGGAGACCCCACCTGTGCTTTTCTGATGGCACCTGGTATCTCACCTGGTATCTCACCTGGTATCTCACCTGATATCTCACCTGGTATCTCACCTGGTATCTCACCTGGTATCTCACCTGATATCTCACCTGGTATCTCACCTGGTATCTCACCTGATATCTCACCTGGTATCTCACCCACTCACACGAACGTCATACATGCCCAGGTGCGACTTGACATATTATATATATACATGTATAGATGTACAGAGTATAGCGAGTATAGCATGTATAGCATGTATCTTGTATAACATAACTTGTGTGTAACATAACCTATCTGTAACATAACTTGTGTGTAACATAACCTATCTGTAACATAACTTGTGTGTAACATAACTGTAACATAACTTGTGTGTAACATAACCTATCTGTAACATAACTTGTGTGTAACATAACTGTAACATAACTTGTGTGTAACATAACTGTAACATAACTGTGTGTAACATAACCTATCTGTAACTTTGTGTGTAACATAACTGTAACATAACTTGTGTGTAACATAACTAACATAACTTGTGTGTAACATAACCTATCTGTAACATAACTTGTGTGTAACATAACCTAACTGTAACATAACTTGTGTGTAACATAACCTATCTGTAACATAACTTGTGTGTAACATAACTGTAACATAACTTGTGTGTAACATAACTGTAACATAACTTGTGTGTAACATAACTGTAACATAACTTGTGTGTAACATAACCTATCTGTAACATAACTTGTGTGTAACATAACTGTAACATAACTTGTGTGTAACATAACTGTAACATAACTTGTGTGTAAATAACTGTAACATAACTTGTGTGTAACATAACCTATCTGTAACATAACTTGTGTGTAACATAACTGTAACATAACTTGTGTGTAACATAACTGTAACATAACTTGTGTGTAACATAACCTATCTGTAACATAACTTGTGTGTAACATAACTGTAACATAACTTGTGTGTAACATAACCTATCTGTAACATAACTTGTGTGTAACATAACTGTAACATAACTTGTGTGTAACATAACCTATCTGTAACATAACTTGTGTGTAACATAACTTGTCTGTAACATAACGTTCTAAGGTTCTACTGCCAGCGTACAGGGACGAGGAACATTCACTGAACAGTCAGCTGTGAAGTGAAGTGAACTACATCGCTCTTGCATTGACAGTTGTAGTATCTGACTACAGCTCACTACTGTTGCTAGTCTGACTACAGCTCACAACTGTTGCTAGTCTCACCACAGCTCACTACTGTTGCTAGTCTGACTACAGCTCACAACTGTTGCTAGTCTCACCACAGCTCACTGCTGTTGCTAGTCTGACTACAGCTCACTACTGTTGCTAGTCTGACTACAGCTCACAACTGTTGCTAGTCTCACCACAGCTCACTACTGTTGCTAGTCTGACTACAGCTCACAACTGTTGCTAGTCTCACACAGCTCACTAGTCTGACTACAGCTCACTACTGTTGCTAGTCTGACTACAGCTCACTACTGTTGCTAGTCTGACTACAGCTCACTACTGTTGCTAGTCTGACTACAGCTCACTACTGTTGCTAGTCTGACTACACAAGTCTTGTACTACCGTATCTTTCATGCTGCCGTCTATATTCCGGTCGAGTCCTGTTTGTTGGTTGATGAAGTTTGTCTGCATGTAGATGGAGATGTTGCCGCCAAACTGCCAGAGAGACAATAATGTCAGCTGACATTTTGTTACCCTCACCCTTCTATGGTCACTCACAAGAAATACTCACACGCTCACTCACACATACACTCACACTCACTCACACAGTCACTCACAGTCATTCACACGCTCACACACTCACACACACACACATACACTCACACACATACACACACACACCGTCGCTTACTCACACATACACTCACACTCACTCACACACAGTCACACACTCACACACACACATACACACACACTCACTCACACACACACTCACGAGAGCACATAAGAGATACATCAGACAAGACCACACATAGGGGGGAAGAGAAACAAAAATGAGTGAAAGTAAACACTGCTCATGACACGTAGTTGTGTATTTGTATGTAAGTGGTAAATACATCGCTGTGTGTTTGTAGTTCTATGTAACTATGGGACCGGAAGTAGACTTAGCTTTGTCTACGTGCTTGTGCGGAAGTAGCTGTGAGTGTGGAAGTAGTTGTGTGCATGTAAATATAAAACTTACTTGTGTACTTTCTGAGCCTTGGGTCAGTGTCAATGTTGACATAGCTGTGTATGAACTGTGTAATAGCAAGCTAGTGTGTAGTTGTGTGAGAACTGTGTAATAGCATGCTAGTGTGTGTTAATAGCTGTGTATGAACTGTGTAATAGCAAGCTAGTGTGTGTGTGTAGCTGTGTGGGAACTGTGTAATAGCATGCTAGTGTGTAGTTATGTGAGAACTGTGTAATAGCAAGCTAGTATGTAATAGCTGTGTTTACACAGCTGTGTTGTGACCCAGCACATGCTTGATGTGTGCAGGGAACAAAAGCTCTTTTAAAACACGAAGATATTCTAGGTCCTGACTTTGGTGTCAGGTCGGACAGATAAATACAGATTCATGAATGGAAGGTGTCATATAGTGTGTCAAACATTTCAAATAGTGTTTGGAGACAGTGCAGGCAGCACACGGCACCTACCCGCTTGGCCACACTTTTGTCGCTAGCGTGGTACCAGAAGACCGCGGGTACATCCCTGGACTTGTACCTGCAGCAGAAATACTGAGTGTCGGGTGACTTGACCAGTGCTGTTGACTGGATGAACCACTTGCACCTAACTACAGCCTCAACCCACGGAGGACAGCAACAGCCACCACTCAGGCGGGTAGTGAAGCGGCGCTCACCCGGGTGTGACCTGTACCCACTCTCAGGAATGGCCGATTACAGTGAAGAACGAGTGAAAAAATACCATATCCAGCGAATGAATAAAAAAGTATTGCAGTGTACAGCGAAGAAGGAAGACAACCCGAGAATGACAGTACACAGCGGGGTAGATGTATAAACAGCAGTATACGGAGAGAAGACCAAGCATGCACGACGGTCATGGTAGAAGAAACATTGTACAGACAGGAGGGTACATCCACGACTTACTGGCTGTCCCGCAGTGCTGCCTCCTTGTCCACATTCAGCTTACATATCAAGATCTGAAAGTGCAAAATCTTGTGAGAAAACAGTTTAAAGCACACAGCGCCATCTCTAGCATCCCTTCCCTTGTCTTGTCTTAATTAACCCTTTATACCCGCAATTGACCCTTGTTGACACTCAGTTCATGGGTACTGTGATGTCACGGCTAGAAACTGTCAACGGGTGCACAGTGTAGCAAGGTAGCATGGAGACAACTGTCCTGTCTACTGGCTACTGAGTGAGAGGACAGAGTGCGTGGACATCCACATTGTCGGTACGAAGCTTGCAGTCACGTGTGTCTGTGTGTCTGTGTGTCTGTGTTCTGTGTGTCTGTCGTCAATGTCAGCAGCCTAGCAACAGGGATGCTCAGCAACTCAGTGCCAGCGGTCGTCAGGAGGTTCCACCAGACAGGATACTCACCGCGTCATCGTTGCGGAAGACCTTGGCCACGTTCTCCATGATGCTCACCGCCTCCTGCGTGTCTGAGTAAACAACAGGTAAACATGGTGAGTGAGCAGCTGAGTAGTTGTTTGTCAGTCAGTCAGTACAGTGACGTAGCATCACGAGAACGCTCAGTGTATGTGTATGTGAGTGTGTGAGTGTGTTTTGTGTGTGTGTGTGTTTTCTGGCCATTGTGTGTGTGAGACAGTCTCTCGTGGCATACCTTTGTTGTAGGTAAGTAAGAGAACGCTCTGTCTCGGTGTCTTGACAATTTCCTGGAAGTTGTGGGCGGTGACCTCCACGGCGTATTTCCGCTCCACCGCCCTGTAGTTGCCATGAAGTCTCCTCGCGATCTCGTCGAGAATTTCATCAACCGTCACATCCACCAAAAAGCTGGTAGACAATTTTAAAGAGCCTGCATTTAGTCTTCCTCTTTCTCGGTGCCATCATTTTCATCAGCCCAACCCTGATACCACGACTATTGACAACGACAGCAACATCAGACAAGCAAGAGGAGGCCGGGTAGCGGCCTGTGTGACAGTAACTGTGACCTAGGTCTCGTCATCAGTGACCAGCTAACTACAACACTCGCCCAGGGAGACCCGCCATGTTCATGAAGAAAGCAGCTTACAAATCGTGATCCTCGATGCCATCTCGGTAGAAAATAAGTGCTGGCAGCTCGGCGATGCCCCATTCCTGCACCAAGCGCTTGTCGTGCACGCGCGCGAAGAAAATCTCGGGGTCACGTGGGAAGGCCTGTGACGCCGCCACGAAGAAGGGGAAGAGAATCCGGCATCGTGTGCAGGCTGACAGGACGAACAAAGCATGTACTGGCTTCATAGCAAAATACACCATGATGGAACGACTGACAGGACGAACAAGCCATGTACTGGCTTCATAGCAAAATACATCATGATGGAACGACTGACAGGACGAACAAGCCATGTACTTTCTTCATAGCAAAATACACCATGATGGAACGACTGACAGGACGAACAAAGCATGTACTGGCTTCATAGCAAAATACACCATGATGGAACGACTGACAGGACGAACAAGCCATGTACTGGCTTCATAACAAAATTCACAACGATGGAACGACTGACAGGACGAACAAAGCATGTACTGGCTTCATAGCAAAATTCACAACGATGGAATGGCTGACACAAGCTTGCACACTCTTCAGCTCGTTACAGTTAGCACAATTAACATCTCTTAGTCTACTGGTACTCACTTGGGCTGTCAACAAATATGACGACCAGCAGCTTGTTTTTGCGGAACTGTTGACAGAGAAGAATGTCAAGGACTAGAGAAATGTGTTGTCAGACTTGCATGCACATGTACAACCAACCGTCAGCATCACGCCTACATCACGATACATCGCATGCTCTCGCCTCAAACAGTCGAAATATTTCTCAGACTTGAAGAAGAGCAAAATGTGAGGAAGCTAATGTCCAGAGCTTTACTAATTAGTGCAACCAAAATGTCCTCTAATTAGCGGACTTCAAAGAGAATTTTACGCAAGAGAAGTTGCAGATAGATGCACCTCACAATCTGTTTCACAAAACCTTCTGGGGTTTGCTCTCATGCGGTCAATGAACTTAGTCCAGGAGTGGGGCGAGAGAGGGAAGTGAAGACAACTGTCTGTCTGTTCCATCACCAACAGCCATTTATTTCAGAATATTTTACAGGTTCCCGAGAGATCGAAGGCTTTTTTTAAAAAAAAGCTGGATTAGTGTACTAAAAAAATAAAACAGTATTTAATATCAATAGTGACCCTGTCACCAGATGTCTCCCCAGTATTCCTAGGTCGCACTGAAGGGAGAAATACAAGACAAGACGGTGACCAGCATCACGTGACTTGCACGCAGCCACGTGTGACGCCCCCTGAGCCTCGCTTCAGATCGTCTCAAGCCTTGCGGTCGCCTCTCAACAAGATTTCTTTTTTTTATTTTTTTTTTTAATGTTGCACTCTGGAGTTTTAAGATCATAGCAGAGATTGACCCTTGACCTCTGACGATAATGACACAGTCGGCAAAATAGAGGAAAATGGTTTTATGTACTGTGAACAGCAGACTTGGACCTTAGAGAATTGGAGAGAAGAGTAATCTCTGAGGTTGTTTAGCCACCCGAGGAGGGAGGGAGGCAGCACTTCTGTGCCTTAGTCACCGCAGCATCTACAGGGTTGGGGATCGAACCCGAACATCTGCTGTCGGGCTTCATGACGCGTGAGCAACGTGGTTTGCTGCTAATCAATGCCATCATCGCATGTACGTATGTACACCAGTAGGTGAAAGGCAACAAACATGCTCTTGCATGCAGCTCACAACTGATTTTTGTCAAATTTCGGTTGACAGCAGTCTGATGCCCATGAACACCTCGGAGGAAAGACATTCACCCCCTCCGGTGTGAATCCTGATTACTGGACATGTTGTAAAGTCCAGAAATGTATTCGTGGTACTCCACCAACTTAGTAAACAGTTTGGACATTTCTTTTCTAAAGTCATGGATGGCAATAGGTTTAGTACCTTTTAATTCTTAAAACGATAGCTTTACATCGAATATGAATACAACTTGTCTGGTCTACTTACCTCTTCCACACTTTCCTTATTGAGTTCGTGAATCTGTGACAAACAACCCGAAAATGTGAGAAACATCGCAAAGAAAACTGTCCGCAGCACACAGGCGGCCCTGGCGGTCGTCATCGTGCAAAAGAAAGTGAGAGTCCGGCGAGGGGCGACGACTGGTGACACCCGGCGACTTGGCTCCGACTTCTGCCGAACACAGACGGAGGGAGCCGAGTGAAGCCGGGATTTGTATCTTCTCTTGGCTTACAGGCGGCCAGCTGCCTTCACACCATTTCAAACTATTGACACGTGGACACTTCGATTGACTGTGAGAGTAGAGTAGCAACTGTCAACTGGAGATGTGGGTGGGGCAGCGGATGTTTGCTACGTTGTGCTTTGCTTAGTGCGAGCAAACATCAGTCAACAATTTTGCAGTTTAGTTTAGCTGAAAGATGTCGGTCGTGTACAATAGGATGCTTGCATGACTGTCGTGACAGGACCTGATATTTATTGTTGTTTTTCGAAATCTTATTTCAGGTATGAACCGTGGGTTTCCCTTTGAAAGAGAAAACCGATCGGTTGAGTTATAAACAGATTGTTGTACGTGTGCACCTGCGTAAACATTCAGGAAAAATTCACCGGTAGTGACGTCACACACGGCGATTTGAACAGACGAGGAAATCGTTTTTATTAACTTTCTCCAGATTTGTGTTTCTCATTGTGATTTGCTGTTCGAGGCATTAGTAAGTGATACGAGAGGAGTGCTTTGAGTGGCAGTGTCACCAGTGGGGTAGGTCTTTAACTCAGCGGATGGTGGAGTGGTTACAGCGGTGCAGCAGCTCCATACCCGCCTGGCGAGGCGAACTTCTCCAGTCGACGCAGTTGTTGGTGATGGGTATCTGACGTCATAAGAAGTTGGGGGAGAGGCGGGTGAGGAGAGGAAATGGGTGCTGCCTTCACAAACAGATGACCCACCCCCCAAGACAAGAGCCTGTAGCACCCCACCCTCCAATGACCTCAAGTAAAAAAAGTTAGGGGATGACCTTCACCTTTATACGTCTCAAACTGTTTATCCAAACTATCCGAAAATCATCACAAATATTCAGTCGGTTAACCGGAAATGCTGGCTTTGAGAGTAATGCGAGTAATTCCTTGCCGAGACAAGGTAAAGGTTGCCATCATTTTGTAATTGTTTTGAGAAAGAATAATTTGGAAGGATTAATTTTGGGGAAGCTTTGGTATTGTACAACTGGCTTTTAAAGCAACGTATAAAATGACAGTTATGGAGTGTCCACCTCCGACAGTCAGGAAGGAATGAGCGTTTGAGGAACCACCCGGGGGCGGGGTAGTGCGCCAGTCCAGATGGCTTCGTCGGTGGCCGCGGACCAGCAGAGACCAGAGCCCAGAGCCTTTCCCCGCTTTCTTGGCTTTTGCTGAGGGCTGACCACAGGAAGTTCATGCGTTGTCTCTGTCAGCCGGAAGTGCCTGTCTCACCAGCACCAGGTGGGGTGGATGACTGGATGTAACAACGATTGTCTCTGTCAGCCGGGGTAGTGCCGGTGGAGGAGCACCTTCCCCATCAGCGTTGACGACAGAAGTCGTCCTGTGGCTGACGATAGCGTGGTCAGGGAGGTCAGTCCAGAGTACCTGACGCTGTGTGACCTGTGAACATCGTTGATGACCCCACTCACTCATCCGGGCTACTCGAAGCGGAAGTCAAGATTCATGATATCCTGGTTGCCGGAAGTAGGAGTCGCCAGCGTGTGTTTACACTTTGTGACAGTTTGTGTACACGGAAAGACACTGGGCATTGGATGGAAGGAGTAAGAGGAGGTGAGTGAGCGACAACGTAGAGACTTGACGGAGAAATGAGAGGAGGGATCGCTGTGTTAATGTTTATATGTTCATTTTGAAATATCTCGCGGGCCGTGAGACCCCAGCCACCACCTATTCTAGAAGTAGTGAGTATATAAGTATATTCTACAAGTAGTGAGACCCCCCCCCCAAAGGGGGGCGCCCCAAGGGCCAAACCCCAAAAAACCAACCCGCCCCTCCTACAGAGACGCCCAGCGACAAGTCTTTGTCACGTGAGGTGTGAAAACTGGTGTGAACACAGTGTGGGTGTGTGTTTGTCTGCCTCGTAGTGTCGTGACATACGCACATTAATGAACTGTGTGTGTGATGTCGTGTGTGATGTCGTGTGGGATGTCGTGATGTCGTGTGCAAGATTTTGTATTTTTTAAGTCCTTTATTGATAAGAAACGGGTCTTCCTGCCGCGTTCTCTTTGTCCAGCTTTGTGGGCTTGATGTATGCGATGATGTATGCGATGATGAAGGCGATGATGAAGGCGATGTGTGTTTGAAGTATGCAATGGATGCTTAGTGTATACAATTGTGTTTGATGTATGCCATGGGTGCTTGGTGCATACAACTGAGTATGCAGTGGTAGTTGGATGTGTGTGACATCTGTGTGTGACATCTGTGTGTGACATCTGTGTGTGACATCTGTGTGTGATATCTGTGTGTGACATCTGTGTGTGATATCTGTGTGCACATGTCTTCGTTAGTTTCCCTTTCTCTCAATACTACACACGTACATGAATAGTCTACATACAACCGTACACGCACACAGACACACAAACACATGCTTGTAGACGCGTGTACGGTCCATGCAAGCTTGATAGCAACAGTGTCTTGACGATACAGTAAACCCTTGTCTCCTAGCAACTGTCATCAGTTACAGAGCTCAGTCATCTGCAACAGTCCTTGTACAGAAGGCAAGAAGTGTCCTGTGAGTCCTACTCCGGGCCATAGCCAGGGGGATAGTTGATGGTATAGCCGGCAGGACAGCTGGGTGTGGAGCAGCATTTACCTGCCACAGGTGCCACCAGCGTGCAGGCCGACGGCAGCTGCCAGCGCACACACCTGCGGGTCACACAAGAGGTCACACAAGAGGTCACACCAGAGGTCACACCAGAGGTCACACCAGAGGTCAGCACTAACTCCAGCCACCACAACAGCTAAAGCTAAGGTGTTACCTGTATTACTCAAGGTTCTTAGTGTTTGTTACGAAAAAACAAGTGCGCATGCGCGAGTAGAGACGAGCCACTGTACAGGAATGTGTTAAAGACTTGCAGCAACGAAATGATTTTTGTCTCAAACAGGAAGTTGACACACAGGCTGTGTACCCGGGGTGTGCGTAGACACACCAGCAGGGAAACGAACCGCCTGTGATAGAAGTAACGGGGGGAGGGGAGGGAAGCAAGGATTTAGAGTTGTCTCACCTGGCTTGGCAGTGGTACTCGCCCGTGTTGTCATCTATACAGGTGCACGTGTAGTCACAACCGTCATTCCAGGTGGAGCCTGCCTGGTGAAGCTCGTTCTTGTACAGGCAGCCTTTCTGTGCTGTGAACACCACACAGGCTCGTGACAATGTGTCTGTCTGTGTGACAATATGTCTGTGACAATATGTGTGTGTGACAATATACCTGTCTGCCAATATGTGTGTGTGACAATATGTCTGACTGTGTGTGTGACAATGTCTGTGTGTGTGACAATATGTGTGTGTGACAATATGTCTGACTGTGTGTGTGACAATGTCTGTGTGTGTGACAATATGTGTGTGTGACAATATGTTCGGACTGTGTTGTGAACATATGTGGTGTGTGACAAACCTGTCTGTCAATATTGTCTGTCTGTGTGACAATATGTGTGTGTGTGACAATATGTCTGACTGTGTGTGACAATATGTGTGTGTGACAATGTACCTATATGTCAATATGTCTGTGTGTGTGACAATATGTCTGTGTGTGTCAATGCGTCTGTGGCACGTGTGCGCATGTCAATGGATAAGTCTATATATGTGGGTATAATCGTCGATGTATACGTGTGTATATGTATATGGATATAACTGTAGATGTATACGTCTATATATGTGTGTATATGGATGTAACCGTGTCGATGTGTACGTGTGTATGTACTAAATGTAACTGTGTACAGGAGTTCACGGCAGGTGTCTACAGAACTGTGGAGGTGTGACTGTAGGTGTTGCTGTAGGTGTTGCTGTGTCTCACCGTGGACCACGAAGCTGGAGTCACACACGGGGACTGAGCAGCACTCATTGTCTGGCTTCTCCAGTCGGCAGCCTGGCTGTAGGAAGGTGTAGGTCAGGCACCTGTCACATACACGCCTGTCTTGTACTCACATCCTGTTAGTCACAGAGTAATGGCCGGTTTCGGCTAGTCTCTACTAGTCTCTACCGTGCCACCCTACTTACACTACTTACAGCTCGTGCTACTGCCTCGTCTTATCCTGTAACTAGCCAGTAGCTAGATCACATGGCTGACCCTTGACCTGTAACTAGTAACTAGCCAGTAGCTAGATGACATGGCTAACCCTTGACCCGTAAAGACTTAGTAGGCTGTAGCTGCAGGACCAAAGTGGTGATGTATGTGTGATAGGAAGGCGGCGACATTTTTATAGTGTCTGTGATATTTGTAGTGAAGCTGCAGATACTACATAAACTGAAACACAAATACGATAATTATCGTGGTTGTCATCGTGGTTGGCGTCGTCGTCGTCGTCGTCGTCGTCTGTCCATTTAACAGGCCGTGAGCCTTCTGTCTCCGCGCACCTTGCTCCACAGCGGTAGTAGCCTGTCTGTCCGTTGACGCACGTGCAGTTGAAGTCGCAGCCATCTTGCCACTCCTCCCCGTGCTTGTACGTGCGACCGTTGTAGTAGCAGCCCACAACTGCCACAGACACACAGACACAAGGCCAGTCGTCACACTCAAGTCTCCGGGTGCATGAGGGACAGGAGCACATAGCCCACGACAAAGTGTGACTATCTGCTCATGACATGTCATGACAAATGTCAGCTTGACATGTCGCTAGCCTCCCTATGACCCCAGCTGAGTTTAGTAACCTCACCCACAGCAAACATCAGCTTATCTTACCGACATGTTCACCCGCAACTACACCGCCACCCTCACTGCTGCCACCTGTCTCCGGTTGCTATGGATACCGTCTTACATAACTGCCACAGCTGGCATGTCCGCATCACGTGATGTAAACAGCGAGGTAGACTGTGCCTTGTGAAGTAACCAGGCCTTGGAGTAAATAATGGCATTGTTTGTGTGTTTGTGTGTCTGTGTGTTTGTGTGCTTGACTCAACTACTCAAGTATGCAGGAGACAGGATGTAGGAGTAAACAACTCACACAGGCCAGAACTTTGTGTACCGCCTGTCACCGAGCTCCCGCTGGCAGCAGCCTCCGCTGTCAGACAATAAACAAACATTAGCCACGTGTTAAAGTACCAAACATAAGCAACATGTTCCTCACTTGTCAAACATTAGCTACATGTTCCTCACTTACCAAACATTAGCAACATGTTCCTCACTTGTCAAACATTAGCCATATGTCAAATGGCAAACATTAGCAACATGTTCCTCACTTGTAAACATTAGCCACATGTCAAATGGCAAACATTAGCAACATGTTCCTCACTTGTCAAACATTAGCCATATGTCAAATGGCAAACATTAGCAACATGTTCCTCACTTGTCAAACATTAGCCACATGTCAAGTAGCAAACATTAGCAACATGTTCCTCACTTGTCAGGCTCTAGCTACATGTTCCTTACTTATCAAACGTTGAAACCATTAAATGTATGGCGTAAACAGTCCGCAGCCACATGCTTAGACAAACAAATATTCCTCAATTAAAATGTGAAAACTAAAGGTCAACCATAATGTACATTGATGACTTCACTAGTGTGAACTTTGACCTGTAAGCGTGTTGTATTGCCCGCCCACTCCACCCCAGAAGCTGTCGGCGGTCTCTATAGTCGTTGTTTGGAGTTTATCTGATGAACACCAACACACCCGTAGAACAACAGCGGCGGTCACACGAGACCCCAGTGGTGGGGGAGTGATGCTGACTTACCACAGAGGTTACAGAAGCTGGGGCAGTTCTCGATGGCCCAGGCTCGGTATGGATCCACGCAGGATGCTTTTCCATAGTTCTGACAATCACTCAGCTTGTCTTGACAAGTTCCTCCTGTAAACAACAACAACTCTGGTTGTATGTCATCTAACATCTACATGTACATGTCTTATATGTCATCTTGACAGCCTGTCTAGATGTCACTTGTCTTGTATGTCATCTATCATCTACATGTTACTTGTTTTATGTCATCTACCAGTCTCTACATGTGACGTGTCGTATGTCATCGAACTTGTCTTCTTGTAAGTTGAATCCTTCATCATGTAAATGACAAGAATATTGAGTTGGGCAAGTCTGAACTCAGATTTCCAGTCTTTGTGGCTGTTGTTGACAGCAGCATGTGTCATCCAGCACTGTGTCACGTGCTCCACACAGCCACCCAGTCACAACGGTGTTTCACATTTCACATCACGTGGGTAGATGGCGGTTTCGTGTAGAATCGCTGATAATTGTGGCAGTTATGCATGAAATGCCAATTATAAATGTAAGTTTACTTCCTCTCACTTGCTGTAACCGAGTTAGTCAAGATTTAGTTGTTTACTTAGCTTTAGCTACTAGCAGTGGTTTGAGTTAGTCATGCTGAAAGCAGTTAACAACAAACAGTTCTGTTTCACAGGCTGCCTGTACTCGCCGTCGTGTGCAGGGAGAAGAACAAAGTGACAGAGAGAAAGTAGACTACAATCAGGGTTCACCTAGACTACACACAGGCTACAATCAGGTGATTGACCTGCAACCCTCACCTGTCTGATGGACAAAAGCCAGACTACAATCAGGGTTCACCTGTAGAACTACAGACAGACTACAATCAGGGTTCACCTGTAGAACTACAGACAGGCTACAATCAGGGTTCACCTGTAGAACTACAGACAGACTACAATCAGGGTTCACCTGTAGAACTACAGACTACAATCAGGGTTCACCTGTAGAACGACAGGCTACAATCAGGGTTCACCTGTAGAACTACACACAGACTACAATCAGGGTTCACCTGTAGAACTACAGACTACAATCAGGGTTCACCTGTAGAACTACAGACTACAATCAGGGTTCACCTGTAGAACTACAGACAGGCTACAATCAGGGTTCACCTGTAGAACTACAGACAGGCTACAATCAGGGTTCACCTGTAGAACTACAGACAGACTACAATCAGGGTTCACCTGTAGAACTACAGATTACAAGCAGGTCACCTGTAGAACTACAGTACAATCAGGGTTCCACCTGTAGAAACTACAGACAGGCTACAATCAGGGTCACGTGTAGAAACTACAGACAGGACTACAGATCAGGTTTACCTGTTAGAACTACAGCTACAATCAGTTCACCTGTAGAACACAGACTACAATCAGAGTTCACCTGTAAACTACAGACAGGCTTTAAACAATCAGGGCACCTGTAGAAACTTACACACAGCTTACAATCAGGGTTCACCTGTAGAACTACAGACTACAATTCAGGGTTCACCTGTAAACTACAGACAGACTACAATCAGGGTTCACCTGCTAGAACACAGACAGAGCTACAATCAGGTTTACCTGTAAACTACAGACGTACAATCAGGGTTCACCTGTAGAAACTACAGACTACAATCAGGG
This sequence comes from Pomacea canaliculata, assembly GCF_003073045.1. NCBI lineage: Eukaryota > Metazoa > Mollusca > Gastropoda > Architaenioglossa > Ampullariidae > Pomacea > Pomacea canaliculata. The sequence goes on from NC_037601.1 coordinate 23,289,805, forward strand.
TTTCACCTGTAGAACTACAGACAGGCTTACAATCAGGTTCACCTGTAAACTACACACAGACTACAATCAGGTTCACCTGTAGAACTACAGACTACCAATCAGGGTTCACCTGTAGAACTAAGACAGGACTACAATAGGGTTCACCTGTAGAAACTACAGACAGACTACCAATCAGGGTTCACCTTGTAGAACTACAGACTACAATCAGGGTCACCTTGTAGAACTACAGACAGCTACAATCAGGGTTCACCTGTAGAACTACACACAGACTACAATCAGGGTTCACCTGTAGAACTACAGACAGACTACATCAGGTTCACCTGCTAGTAGAACTACACACAGACTACAATCAGGGTCACCGTAGAACCACACAGACTTACAATCAGGGTTCACCCTGTTAAACTGTACCACAGACTAACAATTCAGGGTTCACCTGTAGAACTACACACAGACTACAATCAGGGTTCACCTGTAGAACTACAGAAGGTGCTGGTTGACCTGCAGCACTCACCTGTCTGATGGACAGACCCATTGGCGCCGCCCACGACGATGACGGAGCTGGCGGTGGTGACGGGTCCTGAGCCCCCACAGTAGCCACAGAAGTGGGGACAGTTGTACTCCGCCCACGGCTGATAGGCCCCCACACACGCCTGAGTCCCGTAGTCATTGCAGTTGGGCAGCTTGTCCGTGCAGTAGGCTGGGTTCTGGGTGGTCTGTGCACCTGTCAGTCCGTCAGTCAGCGCTCAGAGTGAGGCAACGACCAACGGTTAGTGAGTAGTGCGTGCAACAGCTTGTGTACAGGTACTCACTGGCAGGTAGGCAGTTGTTGTTGTTGTGTATTGTGTTTTCTCTTACAATTTCTTTTCTTTGGATTGGCTGATTGTAAACTGTGGAAATTGCTATTAGTAATAGATGTAATACTAGTAGTACTCACACACCGTGACAGAGACTAGCAATCACACAGCGTGACAGAGACTAGCAATCACACAGCGTGACAGAGACTAGCAATCACACAGCGTGACAGAGTACTAGCAATCACACAGCGTGACAATGTACTAGCAATCACACAGCGTGACAGTGTACTAACAATCACACAGCGTGACAGTGTACTAGCAATCACACAGCGTGACAATGTACTAGCAATCACACCGAGCGTAACAGCAGCTTACTCACACATACACATCGTGACAAAGTTGTACTAGCAATCACACAGCGTGACTATGTCTACAATCACACAGCGTGACGTGACTACTAACAATTCAACAGCGTGACAAGTGTACTAGCAATCACCAGCGTGACAAGCTTACAGCACACAGTTCGTGACAGGTACTAACAATCACACAGCCGCCCACCCCCCCGCGCTGACAGTGTACTAGCATCACACAGCGTTGGACAGTGTCCTAGCAATCACACAGCGTGACAATGTACTAGCAATCACACAGCGTCACAATGTACTAGCAATCACACAGCGCACAGCAGCGTGACAATGTACTAGCAATCACACACAGTCACAATGTACTAGCAATCACACACAGTGACAATGTACTAGCAATCACACACCGTGACACAGCGTGACGTACACAGAAGCCGCAGTAGGCGGGGCAGTTGTCGCGGGCCCACTGCACGTAGGGCGCCTGGCAGGCGTACTTGCCGTACATGTAACAGTTGCCCAGCACGTCACTGCACGTGGCGGACGAGGGCGCGCACTCCGCCTTGGTGCAGCAGCTGTCCACCGGGTCCGGCACCAACCGACACCCGCTGGGGATGACAGCGTATCGGGGACACCTGCACATACGTCACACCTCTCTCCTGTCATCATCATGTCGTCACTGACATCGAGATCTTTCTATGGCATGTGTGTGTTATGTAACCGTAGGTGTGCAAGTTTGTAACGTGAAGCGTAACACATACGTCTCTCCACACAACACATTCTCTCCTCTCTCGCGGGCTTTTGTAAAAAGTTTTGTTAGCTCTCCCACACAATCTCTCTCTCTCTCTCTCCTTTCTTCGGCAAGGACGGACGCTGGTCGTCCTCCTCAGTTGACCACGTGTTCGGTTAAAGGTTGGTGACATCACAACGATCACAACGTTGCCATTACCTGTCCGTACAGGTATAAACGCCAGCCGCTGCGTTAGTACACTCGCAGTCCAAGTCACAGCCGTCCTGCCAACTCTGCCCCTGGGTGTAGATGTGTCCCTTGTAGATACAGGCATCTGTACACACACACACACACAAACACACAAACAGAATGAAAATGTGCGGTACACAGAGCTAAGGCTGCGACTAAACCGGATGCTTTGTACACACCAGCCTCGTTTTAGTAGTTAACTGGGGAAAAAACATCGAACACCAGCATCGCGTGCCAGCCAGCAGTCCACTTTGTCATACTCATTGGTTTTGATCCGCCGTGACGAAACAGACAAAATGACCCCTGACGTCACACCCCTTAATGTGACCCCCTGACAATTCACACCCGCTTGTGACCCCGTGACAAGTCACACCCACTTGTGACCCCGTGACAAGTCACATCCCTTGTGACCCCGTGACAAGTCACACCCACTTGTGACCCCGTGACAAATCACACCCACTTGTGACCACGTGACAAGTCACACCCACTTTTGTATGTCGATGTTGCTGAGAGGGCGATGCTGGTGGGGCGGGAGTTGCTGGCGTAGGTGCCGATGATGCCAAGTGGTGACGTGATACCCGAGAGCGACCCGCCGGCGCCTGTAGCAGAGTCGCACTCCGGGATCTTACAGCATTGAGGATCCCTGATGTCCGGAATCAGGGTGCAGCCGAGCGGAACGTTAGAGAAGGAAGCGCATCTGGAAAGAGTTACATACACAATGGTCACATGTTTCAGACAAGACAGAATGATGTAACAACTACAAGGATGCTTATTTCACTTGTAAGGTCTCTGTGTAACATTCAAGTGTAACAGGTGACTAGGCAACATTCTTCAACGGTGACGTAACCAGGGCCGTGCTTAGGGGCAGGCGGACGAGGCATCTGCCTAGGGCCCCGCGCTTTTGATTGATATGGTAACTAGGCATATGGAAGTGTAGTCAGCCGTGGCGTGAGGGCCCCGCGGGGGCTAAGAACGGGCCTGGACGTAACGACGGACACAGCCAGCTGGGCTGACGTCACAACAGCACAGCCCTCGTCACCGAGACTTGTGTACAACAGACCTGGCGGAGCACTGGTAGAACTTGTTGACAGCATCCTCACAACGACAGCGCAGAGAACAGCCGTCCTGCCACTCCTCGCCCTGTCGGTAGTAGCGGTTGTTGTACACGCAGTAATCTGCAATGACGTAGTCTTCAGTGTACAGCTACGCATGTACACACCTGTACTATTGGCCACGACGCTACATACCTACATTACACACCTACATTACAACCTACGTTACACACCTGCACTAGATACCTTCATTTCACACCTATGTTATGCACCGACATTACACACCTACGTTACACACCTACATTACAACCTACGTTACACACCTACACTAGATACCTACATTTCACACCTATGTATACAATTACACACCTACGTTACACACCTACATTACAACCTACGTTACACACCTACACTAGATACCTACATTTCACACCTATGTTATACACCATTACACACCTACGTTACATACCTACATTACAACCTACGTTACACACCTACACTAGATACCTACATTTCACACCTATGTTATACACCGACATTACACACCTACGCTACACACCTACGTTACGCCTGTTACATACCTACATTACGCACCTACATTGCATACCTACGTTACATACCACCTATTGTACAAACCCACATCAATCTCCCATCTCGTGCACAACACACTAATTACCTTTGATGACCGTCTGCTTACCTACACCCGAGGCCGGTGTCGGCACACCTCCTTGAAGCTGGTTGCTGACGGTGGTGAGAGCGACGTCACAAACGTAAGTCTGGCAGCAGTTGTTGTTAGGATCCGGGATCAGACGACAGGTGGAAGGGAGGTTGTGGTAGTTGGGGCACCTGTCACAACAAACAACTTTGTAAGAAGACATCGAGCGTAGGAAGCGAAATGTTCATAAAAACTCACTGGAGTGGAACGTCACAGATGTTGTGATTGTGTGTGATGCGGGTGATCTGTGTGTGATGTGGGTCATCTGTGACGACCATGTCTACTACACGTTGCCCTAGCAACCAGGGACTCACAGGTCAGTGCAGGTAAAGAAGCCTGACTGAGCGTCGATGCACTGACAGATGTACTGGCAGCCATCTTCCCACTTGGCGTCCTGCTGGTACGTCTTGCCTTTGTACACACACGTGTCTGCAATCATCCGTCAATCATCATTACACCAATCATCATTACACACGTGTACACACACATCCGTCAATCATCCGTCAATCATCATTACACCTTTGACACTCACACCTGTAGAGGCAGCGCGTGAACGTGACGTACCAATCACGTAGTCGCTGTGAGCACACGTGTACACGGCGCATACACACACATACACACACACGGTCGGTAGGATGTGAAATGCAGGTGAAGGGTGGAGCACGCACTTAACATTTGCATTTGTAAAGTACAGCACGTTACATTCACATGGCTGTCACTGTGTGACGTAGCATGGTATCGGGGATGTCACACTACTTGTATTTGCAAGTGTTACATCCACAGTTTACTCTAGGAGAATCACGTGTATGTGGCTTGTGACAGCTCGGCTCTACTCCACTCACACCTGTCTGTCTGTCTGTCTGTCTGTCTGTCCACAAGCACCTGTCGGGGCGGCCGGTGCGCTAGGGGTCAGCACCTTTCACCTGTCTGCTGTAAGGACTGGCTGTCCTGGGTTCACATCTAGCCACATAAATCCAGGTATTCTCCCCCTCCTCAACCACCTCCCACTTTGTTTACTCACGTCAGTTCGGCCCACAACACAACAACATGGCGGTGGTGGCGAGGAGATATTTTGGTCTATTTTACACGTGACCTGTAATGATGGTGTCATTCTTTACCCTGTGATGGTGAGACGTCTATTTTACACACCCCTATCGTCTACGTCACATGTACCCTGCTATGGTGGGGAATGAGTTTTATTTGCATCCCGTGCCGCAGCGTGAGGTGGTCACGTGACCCTGGCTAACACTCGCTACACTTACTGGAGCTCAAGCTCGGAACTGACGTCACGCCCGTGGATATGGTGGGTGTCCCCGAGCCTGACCCGACGGGATAGGATGCCAGGCCGTAGCCAGTGAGCCCTTGACCTATGTTGGCCACCACGGTGATGACCTGACCATTGGGCAGTGCTGGGCATACCGGGGTCTTGCAGCAGGGGTCATTGGGGTCGTCTTCCAGGATGCAGCGGGAGTCTAAGTTGTCGAAAATAAGACACCTGCAACAGGGAGATACTGGGGTCAGCCGCACCTTCTTAAGGGTGGAGCATCGAAATTAAGGGTGGAGCATCAGTCCATGTTATTCACTCAGCAAGATGTGCATGAGTTGTCCTTACTTGAGATGACACTTTTCTAGCACTGACACCTGTATCTGTCTACATGTTCTACAACCACTGACACCTGTATCTGTCTACATGCTCTACAACCACTGACACCTGTATCTGTCTACATGCTCTACACACCCTGCTATCTGTGTATCTGTCCTACATGCACACCTGGTCTACATGCTCGACAACCACTGACACCTGTATCTGTCTACATGCTCTACAACACACTGACACCTGTATCTGTCTACATGCTCTAGCAACCACTGACACCTGTATCTGTCTACATGCTCTACAACCACTGACACCTGTATCTGTCTACATGCTCTACAACCACTGACACCTGTATCTGTCTACATGTTCTACAACCACTGACACCTGTATCTGTCTACATGCTCTACAACCACTGACACCTGTATCTGTCTACATGTTCTACAACCACTGACACCTGTATCTGTCTACATGCTCTACAACCACTGACACATGTATCTGTCTACATGCTCTACAACCACTGACACCTGTATCTGTCTACATGTTCTACAACCACTGACACCTGTATCTGTCTACATGCTCTACAACCACTGACACCTGTATCTGTCTACATGCTCTACAACCACTGACACCTGTATCTGTCTACATGCTCTACAACCACTGACACCTGTATCTGTATCTGTCTACATGCTCTACAACCACTGACACCTGTATCTGTCTACATGCTCTACAACCACTGACACCCTGTATCTGTCTACATGTTCTACAACCACTGACACCTGTATCTGTCTACATGCTTCTACAACCACTGACAACCTGTATTCTGTCTACATTGCTCTACAACCACTGACACCCTGTATCTGTCTGCGTCTACATGCTCTACAACCACTGACACCTGTATCTGTATCTGTTCTACATGCTCTACAACCACTGACACCTGTATCTGGTCTACATGCTCTACAACCACTGACACTGTATCTGTATCTGTCTACATGTCTACAACCACTGACACCTGTATCTGTCTACATGTCTACAACCACTACACCTGTATCTGTCTACTCTGTCTACATGCTCTACAATCCGTACTGACACTGTATCTACATGTCTACAACCACTGACACCTGTATCTGTCTTACAGATGTTCTACAACCACTGACACGTATCTGTCTACATGCTCTACAACCACTGTACGTAATATCTGTCTACATGTTCTACAACCACTGACACCTGTATCTGTCTACATGCTCTATAACCACTGACACTGCTGTATCTGTCTACATGCTCTACAACCACTGACACCTGTATCTGTGTGTCTACATGCTCTACAACCACTGAACCTGTATCTGTCTACATGCTACAACCACTGACAGGTGTATCTGTAATCTGTCTACATGCTCTACAACCACTGACACCTGTATCTGTCTACATGCTCTACAACCACTGACACCTGTATCTGTTCTACATGCTCTACAACCACTGACACCTGTATCTGTCTACATGCTCTACAACCACTGACACATGTATCTGTATCTGTCTACATGCTCTACAACCACTGACACCTGTATCTGTCTACATGCTCTACAACCACTGACACCTGTATCTTCTACATGCTCTAGATAACCACTGACACTGGTCTGTATCTGTCTACATGCTCTACAACCACTGACACCTGTATCTGTCTGTCTCATGCTCTACAACCCACTGACACCTGTATCTGTCTGTCTACAATGCTCTACAAACCACTGACACCTGTATCTGTCTACATGCTCTACAACCCACTGACACCTGTAATCTGTCTACATGCTCTACAACCACTGACACTGTATCTGTATCTGTCTACATGCTCTACAACCACTGACACGTATCTGTATCTGTCTGTTACATTGCTCTACAACACTGACACTGTATTGTCTACAACAGCTGCTGTAGCCACTGACAAGACCAAGAGTTAGAGCGAGAGATGAGTAGACTGCACCCATGCACCCGATTAATGACAGTCCTCGTCAGAAGACAGGAAGGTGTCTGCCTACTTGGGTGTGCATCGGTAGCGGCCTGAAGTTCCGTCTTCACAGACACAGGAATAGTCACAGCCATCCGTCCACCTCTGACCCTGCTGGTACAGCGCCCCCTTGTATACACATCCACCTGCAACAGCACCATCGCAAACAACGGTCAACAGGCGGTCACGTGAGACTTCCCAAGGAAGAGGGACAAAGGTCAAGCATCTCACACTCAACTGCGCAGCTGCAGAGAATGCACGCGTATCGTCAGCGTTATGTACAAGGACACAGTTGACACATGTCATGACATCACTGTCACTGTCACACACACCAAGGTGATTGACACGTTGGATGAAGCAACTGGTACTGAATAAAATAGTCTACAGGGTAAATGTGATTTGACACAGCTGACCACTTACTGAGCTTTGGTGGAACGATGTTGATGTTGACCGCCGCAGGAGGAGGCGTGGTGTTGGGGGCGTACGTCTGGCCGGGCTGGGGGGTCAGGTAGCTGGGTACTGTCACACCCGGCGCCAGGGTCTGACCAGGCACGATGCCTGCACCGAAGGTGTAGCCTGGCGCAGGTGTGAGGTAGGGAGGCAGGGTCTGGCCGGAGCCAGGGTGTGGCCAGGTACAAGGGGCACAGACTGGGGTGTGGCGTGAGGCCCGTATGTCTGTCCAGGTGCTGGCGTCAGGTAGGGGGGAACAGTGACACCAGGTGCCAGAGTGTAGCCAAGAACTATGCCGGGACCAAAGGTGCTGCCTAGCGCTGGGGTGATGTAGGGTGGAAGCGTCTGTCCCGGAGCTAAGGTGCGGCCAGGTACAAGAGCAACCGGTTTCGGGGTGGCGTTGGGAGCGTATATCTGACCTGGAGCAGGTGTCAGATACGAGGGTACTGTCACTCCTGGTGCCAACGTTTGCCCTGGTTTGATTTCGGGTCCAAATGTGCTGCCAGGTGCTGGGGTGATGAAGGGTGGTAAAGTCTGTCCAGGTGAGAGGGTCCATCCAGGAACAAGCGGCACTGGCTTAATGGTGCCGTAAGGTCCGTAAGTTTGGCCAGGTAGTGGGGTCAGGTAGGGTGGTACTGTCACACCCGGAGCCAGCGTGCTACCTGCCTGAATACCTGGTCCAAACGTCTGGCCTGGAGCTGGGGTGAGGTCAGGAGGCAGAGTCTGTCCCGGGGACAAAGTATGACCAGGGACCAGAGGGACCGGTGCGACGGTTGGGTCTGGTGCGTATATGAAACCTGGTAAAGGAGTCAGGTAGGGGGGGACGGTCATTCCAGGTGCAAGGGTGTGACCAGGGACCACTCCAGGACCAAAAGTGTTCCCAGGAGCTGGAGTGATGTAGGAAGGAATAGTCTGACCATACGGTAGAGTGTATCCGGGAATGAGTGGCGCTGGTGTAGATGCAGGCGATGTGTTGGGACCGTAGGTTTGGCCAATGCCCGGCGTCAGGTAGAGAGGGACCGTCAGACCTGGGGCCAGCGTGTGACCAGGTACGATACCTGGACCGAACGTTTGTCCAGGAACGGGGGTCAAGTACGGCGGCAGGGTCTGACCAGGAGACAGGGTCTTCCCTGGTACAAGAGGAACCGGCGGGATACTCACCATAGGAGCATAGATCTCCCCAGGTGCCGGAGTCAGGTAGAACGGAACTGTCACACCAGGAGCGAGGGTGCGACCTGGCGCGATGCCGGGGGCAAACGTCTGGCCAGGAACAGGTGTTACATAGGGAGGGATGGTCTGTCCTGGCGACAGGGTCCGACCAGGAATGAGGGGTGCGGGGGTGAGTGGAGGAGGCAAGGTGTTGGGGCCGTATGTTTGACCCGGTGCGGGGGTCAGATAGAAGGGCACCGTCATGCCAGGCGCGAGGGTTTGTCCAGGTAATATACCCGGTCCGAAGGTATGGCCAGGAGCTGGGGTGGCGTATGGAGGAATCGTCTGGCCTGGAGCCATGGTCATGCCAGGGATGAGTGGGGGGGAGGTAGCGTAAGGATTCTTCATGACGGGGGCATAGGTCATGCCAGGCGATGGGGTCAAGTAGTTGGGAACTGTGACACCAGGAGCTAATGTGAAGCCAGGCACGATGCCAGGACCAAAGGTTTGACCGGGTACCGGGGTGATATATGGGGAATAGTTTGCCCTGGAGGCAGCGTTTCACCAGGTATCAAGGGGGCTGGTGTCTGATAGGGGGTAGGAGCATAGGTCATTCCGGGGGCTGGGGTGAGGTTCCATGGAATGGTGATCCCGGGAGCCAAGGTGGCACCAGGAACAATGCCTGGGGCCAGAGTCTGGCCAGGGGCTGGTGTCAGGTACGGAGGGATGGTCATTCCGGGAGCTAAGGTACCGCCAGGCAGGAGGCCGAGGACAGGGCTGGGGGTCATGTAGGGAATGGGGTAGGCACCAATGGTGTTGGACACTGTCTGCGACCCCACGACTGTCCCTACAGAGCAGCGCATGACCTTACAGCACTGGCCGGCTACAGTTGTCAGTGAACAGGCTGGCGGGATGTTGTAGTAGTCTGGACACCTGTAACACAGTGAACATGCTGATGACACGCTGTAACAGTCATGTAACACCTGTAACACAATGAACATGCTGATGACACGCTGTAACAGTCATGTAACACCTGTAACAACGAGTAGCTGTAGTCATGTGACTTCCATCATTACAAGCACGTGCTGTGACATGTCACAGTCAAGACACAGGCCCACAAGACACAGATGTAGTGTGTCAGCACGACACCATGCGGACTGGACGCACGGGTGTCTGCGACAACCACACGCAGCAAACGTGTCACGTGACCAGGACAGAGTGGCCAACACACTTGTCACATGCGCAGCTGTAATAACTGACAGCACACAGCTTGTCACAGTCATGACAGGGCTTCCACAGCTTGTCACCAGAGTCCGGGCCGACTGTCTCTGGTTCACATCCCATCTCGGGCACCCTGGGTATTTGTTGTGCACACACGTGGCACAGGTACAGGTAGCCGTGCGGTAGCCTTAGTTACTGGCTGTCTGCAGCGCCCTCTGTACACAACTACACAGCCTGACGCATGCGTAACTACTTGAGTTGTGTCTTCATTGACATCTGTAACATCGTTACACAACATCGTTACACAACTCACTTGCTGTCACATCGGTAGTAGCCGTAGGCCGCGTTCTCACACACACAGTGCTTGTCACAGCCGTCATCCCACGTCTCGCCCTGCTGGTAGGCCACGCCCTTGTACACACACACGTCTGTAACATAGCATAGTGTGTACACGTACATATACACACACACGTCTGTAACATAGCATAGTGTGTACACGTACACATACACACACACGTCTGTAACATAGCATAGCGTGTACACGTACACATACACACACACGTCTGTAACATAGCATAGGTTGTACACGCACACAAACACACGTGTGTAACATAGCATAGCTTGTAGGCCACGCCCTTGTACACACACACGTCTGTAACATAGCATAGCGTGTACACGTACATATACACACACTTCTGTAACATAGCATAGCGTGTACACACACACACAGACACAAACACGTGTGTAACTTGTCATAGCTTATACACGTATACACACACATCTGTAACAGCATAGCTTGTAGGCCACGCCCTTGTACACACACGTCTGAACATAGCATAGTAGCTGTACACAAGAAACATACACGGTCTGTACATAGCATGCCAGCTGTACGCACACAACACACGCGGTTGTGTGCCTGGTAACATGACATAGCTTTGAGGCACACGCCCCCCCTGTACACACGTGTGCGCCTCTTTGGTTGTTGCACACGTGTTCAGACAGTTTCCAATGTTGCTTGATGTAGAATATTCTCAAACATTAGACATATTGGGTCCAGTCTGATTGAAGTGGTTCAATATTAAAACATGTATACAGCCGATACACAACAGGAAACTCACCGTTAGCCCGACATTGCCGACACGACATACTGACAACAAGAAAAAATAGTTTAGGCAAGCGAGTGTCAGACCGCTCAGGTTCACGTTTCTTGGTCTTACCTGACATGGACAATCCATACTCATTCTGATCATCCTCATCATCTATGCTCAGTTCACCCTCATCCCTCATCCTCATCCTCACTTTTCATCACGAAAGTCTGGTGGCAATCGTTAGAGCGTCAGACGTGCGAGGAGCAGGCATTACAACTCACCACAGAGGGTTGGCACGGTCTCAGTCGGCAGTTGTCGTTGGATGCCCCCGCGGATACCTCGCCAACCACTGGTTTTGGTGCACCCCCGAGTCCGCCTGTGGCGAAGTCCTTGCAGATTGGATCAGCGGGAACCGTAACCGCACAAGCGGGGGACGCGTGACTCAACGTTGAGCCCTGCCTCATCGAGCCTGAACACCAACACAAGAAAACCGTGATCTCAGGTGCATCTCATCAGCGGTCATGACCTCAGCTGTGTCGGTCCCCAGGTCACTGACCTCAGAATTCGACCCCACATGGTTGACCCCCCGAATCAACACATCCGCCCTGCTCTCCCCCTAACATCCCCCTCAGGTCCTCAAATCTAACTTCGCTTCTAAAACACCTGTGTGACATTTGCACAACTCTAGCTTGCTGACGCGACAGCTATTCCGCTACATCGGCACGTAAATCTCGCCCGCAGCGTTGCACGCATGATAAGGACAGTGTAAGAGACGTTGTCATCACCACTGAAGGAATACCGAGCAGAACTGTGACTGTCGAGCTCGGTGACTCACGTTCAGGCCCCACTGGCGTGCCCCGAGCCGGTGAAGGTGCCCACCTGCGTGCTGAACTCACAGTCCGGTTTGGCGCAGCACTCGCCAGGTGCCCTCACCAGCTTGCAGATGGATGGAAGCGAGGTGTAGGTGGCGCACCTGTCCACAAGAGACAAAAGGTAAGAGTTAGCTGGCGACCGCGTGTCGACATGAAGCCGACGACGACTACAACTATGTACCACCTTTCTTTGGATCACCTGGCTTGTGACCTTTGTGTCACTGCAGCTGTCATCTGTGTGTCACACTCTCGCTGTTGGCGACTTTCCTCCTCATTGTAGCTCGCTGCTCACATGATCGCCCACGTGACGTACAAATCAGACGCCATTGGCCGATGTCACCAGACTGATCCTCAGAGACCAGTCACCGGGGTCCTTCATGCCAAGAGGAGTTCGTCTCGCTCGACTACACGAGGAGTTGCACGACTGACGTGTGTCACGCAGCTGTTTGTTGATGACACATCTCTATGGTTACAGCTGCTAATAGCTAATGGCTGCTGTTGATGAACATCTTCACCCGCTGCAGTCTGATTATTATCATTATAGAGCTTGACAAGGGCTTGGCTGTCCTAAGTAATGAGCCAATCAGTAGGAAGGTATCCTGTATCCTGTAGCATCCTATTCCTGATCATGTGCTGGTGTGTCACTTCTCACTCCTGGGGTCTGCCTGAGGCTACTACTGGACAGTGACGACAGGCTTCTGTGGTCAGTGGTCACGTGCCAATAGTCACATACAAGCGATAATATTCAAGGTTTATGTTAGCTTATATCACTTCTCAGCCACCTTGCACACCGCCATTACTTGTTAGTACTTCCTAGCTCAGGGGCGACAGCAGGTGACAGGGTGACACAAACAGCGACTACACGACTACACGACTACACGACTACACCAGCCACTCACTTGCTCTGGCAGGACCACAGACCCACTCGAGCGTCCTCACAGAAACAGTCGTAGTCACAGCCCACTGACCACGTCTGGCCCTGGTAGTAGCTGTTGCCGCTGTACACGCACACCTCTGAAACAGGTCACACCATGAGGCTAGACTAACTGAGACACGTCACACCATGAGGCTAGACTGACTGAGACACGTCACAACACGAGGCTAGAATAACTGAAACATGTCACATCATGAGGCTAGACTGAGACACGTCACACCATGAGGCTAGACTGAGACACGTCACACCATGAGGCTAGACTGACTGAGACACGTCACATCATGAGGCTGGACTGACTGAAACAGGTCACATGATGAGGCTAGAATAACTGAGACACGTCACACCATGAGGCTAAACTAACTGAAGCATGAGAGAGTTACCTGGCTCACCTGTGGCTACAGGTACGTCACGTAGACGTCGTAGAGAGTAGCGAGGTTGTGGACAAGTTAAAACAATAAAAAAATAGCGAATATTTGTTGTTGATTAGATTTAAAACTCGTGACTTGAACCCATTTCCTCCTGTCATGTCTGTAGTACTGCCCACTACTGTACTGCATACTGTATACTGTATACTGTACACTGTACACTGTATACTATACACTGTAACTGTATACTGTACTGCATCATGGTGACGTCAGGGCTAACCGTCTCACTCACTGTTGTGTCTGTAGTACTGCCCAGTGCTGTACTGTATATTGTATACTGTATATTGTACACTGTATATTGTATACTATACACTGTAACTGTACACTGTACACTGTACTGCAGCATGGTGACGTCAGGGCTAACCGCTCACTCACTGTTGTATCTGTACTACTACCCACTATTGCACTGTACTATACTATACTGTATACTATACACTGTATATTGTACACTGTATATTGTATACTATACACTGTAACTGTACACTGTACTGCAGCATGGTGACGTCAGTGGCTAACCGTCTCACTCACTGTTGTGTCTGTACTACTGCCCAGTGCTGTACTGTTGTATACTGTACACTATACATGGTGACGTCAGGGCTAACCGTCTCACTCACTGTTGTGTCTGTACTACTGCCCAGTGCTGTACTGTTGTATACTGTACACTATACATGGTGACGTCAGGGCTAACCGTCTCACTCACTGTTTCCGTTGAGGTCGCCAACGTTCTGGCCTGACGTGGTCTGGTAGCGAGCATCAAAGTTACACACGGGCTGTAGACAGCACTGGCCCTTCTGCTGCACCAGTGTACACTGGGGTGGTAGACTGTAGTACATCGGACACCTGTATATACACATCACAGTGTACACCTTAGTCACTGTATATACACATCACAGTGTACACAAGGGTCAGGTGTATACACATATTACATTGGACACTATGGTCAGGTGTATATAGACATCACAGTGTCCACCTTAGTCACTGTACACACATCACAGTGTACACTATGGTCAGGTGTATATAGACATCACAGTGTACACCATAATCACTGTATACACAACTCACAGTGTACACTATGGTCAGGTGTATATAGACATCAGTGTCCACCTTAGTCACTGTACACACATCACAGTGTACACCGTAATCACTGTATACACAACTCACAGTGTACACCGTAGTCAGGTTGTACATATAAATCCCAGTGTACACCTTAGTCACGGTCTACACACACATCACAAGCTACACGTTGTGGTGACAGCATAGGTTAAGGTCACAGTGTACACCAGTGCCACCGTACAACCATGTACATCAATGTCACATCTACCTGTATACATTCGTCGTGTACACCAGGCTCATGGTGCACGCCAAGGTGATCGTGTACTGAGCAGTGATACTGGCCAGTACTGGGTGTAATTGTAGGAGATACTGGCCAGTACTGGGTGTAATTGTAGGAGATACTGGCCAGTACTGGGTGTAATTGTAAGTGATACTGGCCAGTACTGGGGTGTAACTGTAGGTGATACTGGCCAGTACTGGGTGTAATTGTAGGTGATACTGGCCAGTACTGGGTGTAATTGTAGGAGATACTGGCCAGTACTGGGTGTAATTGTAGGAGATACTGGCCAGTACTGGGTGTAATTGTAGGAGATACTGGCCAGTACTGGGGTGTAACTGTAGGGGATACTGGCCAGTACATGGTGTAATTGTAGGTGATACTGGCCAGTACTGGGTGTAATTGTAGGTGATACTGGCCAGTACTGGGTGTAACTGTAGGTGATACTGGCCAGTACTGGGTGTAATTGTAGGTGATACTGGCCAGTACTGGGTGTAATTGTAGGAGATACTGGCCAGTACTGGGTGTAATTGTAGGAGATACTGGCCAGTACTGGGTGTAAATTGTAGGAGATACTGGCCAGTACTGGGGGTGTAACTGTAGGGGAATACTGGCCAGTACATGGTGTAATTGTAGGTGATACTGGCCAGTACTGGGTGTAATTGTAGGTGATACTGGCCAGTACTGGGTGTAACTGTAGGTGATACTGGCCAGTACTGGGTGTAATTGTAGGTGATACTGGCCAGTACTGGGTGTAATTGTAGGAGATACTGGCCAGTACTGGGTGTAATTGTAAGTGATACTGGCCAGTACTGGGGTGTAACTGTAGGTGATACTGGCCAGTACTGGGTGTAATTGTAGGTGATACTGGCCAGTACTGGGTGTAATTGTAGGAGATACTGGCCAGTACTGGGTGTAATTGTAGGAGATACTGGCCAGTACTGGGGTGTAACTGTAGGAGATACTGGCCAGTACTGGGTGTAACTGTAGGGGATACTGGCCAGTACTGGGTGTAACTGTAGGTGATACTGGCCAGTGCTATGACCAGGGGGCGCTGTACTCACTTGTTGTAACAGCGATACAGGCCGACACTGGCGTCCACGCACTCGCAGTCGTAAGCGCAGCCATCGGACCACTGCGCCCCCTGGCTGTAGGACTTGCCGTTGTAGAAACATTTGTTGACTGCAGGAAAGAAGGTTTGGTGACAGCACAGAGTTGACATTCACTTTACATCCTTCTGTCTCTCCGACTAATAGTCGCTTTAATTAAAGGTACACTAACACCTGTCATCAACAGCCCACTAACGGTTGTGCACTAAACACCTGTCATCAACAGCCCACTAACTGTTGTGCACTAAACACCTGTCATTAACAACCCACTAACTGTTGTGCACTAAACACCTGTCATCAACAACCCACTAACTGTTGTGCACTAAACACCTGTCATCAACAGCCCACTAACGGTTGTGCACTAAACACCTGTCATCAACAACCCACTAACTGTTGTGCACTAAACACCTGTCATTAACAACCCACTAACTGTTGTGCACTAAACACCTGTCATCAACAACCCACTAACTGTTGTGCACTAAACACCTGTCATCAACTCAAAAACCCACTAACTGTTGTGCACTAAACACCTGTCATCAACAGCCCACTAACTGTTGTGCACTAAACACCTGTCATTAACAACCCACTAACTGTTGTGCACTAAACACCTGTCATCAACAGCCCACTAACTGTTGTGCACTAAACACCTGTCATCAACAACCCACTAACTGTTGTGCACTAAACACCTGTCATCAACAACCCACTAACGGTTATGCACCAGTCAACACTGTCATCACTACTTCAAATGAAGCTCATTAATGTAATGGACAACTTACAGTAGCTGGTCCCCACGACGTTAGAAACTGCAACAAACAAACAAACAAACAAACAAAATATTATTGGCTATTTCCCTCTATAACATAAAGTGCAGAGCCTGTGTTTCACAGGTGAGAGCAGGTTGAGCTGCAACTTCACCTGACAGTTATGAATCGAGTGACACAGGTGTTGTGACATGTGGTCAGAAAGCAGGAGTGACTGAAGTGAACATGTCTACCCACACGATGTGGATGTCTGTCACAATGTCTGTCACAATGTCTGTCACAATGTCAGACAGCTGAGACAGTGACATGGAGAGTGTGACATGACCCTGACGATGCCAGCGATATAACAAAGTGCTCGAACCTCGTCAACCCAGTGTACACTGTACCCGCAGAATGTATATTACCTACTTCCCTCCATGCTCTACATTTGTTAACGAACTGTAATATTCTTTGTGGGGTGGGGGCTGCAGGTATTCCGTCACTCAGGTGAAAGCACACCTGGCGCAGGTGGACCACTCACCGCAGTAGCCGCAGTACTTGCGGCAGTTGTCCAGCGCCCAGGCCTGGTACAGTCCGCACGACTCCAGCGCATACGACGCACAGTTGCTCAGCTTGTCCTCGCAGGGGGGAGGCACCGTGGGGAACGAGGCTGACGACAGACAGACGAGGTCAGGGGTCAGCCAGTCGGTGACGTCACATTAGTCACGATTAGTCTGTCCCTGCGCCAGCGCCATGACGGTGGCTGATTGTTTATTGTCTTTGTCAAACATCAGATGACAAGTCTTCTCTGGACACAAGACAGCGGTGTTCTGAGCCTCAAACTCACAAGTCGCTGTCATGTTTTATTATTTTAGTTGTACGCGGCTTGAGATCCAGTTAACGACTTTGTATCACCTTCACAAGGACAGTATTACCTGACAACTGTCCGGTACCATGGGTTTTAGAATAAGCCTGCCTTAGACGAAGTGTGTCTAGTGTGTGTAGACAATGAGCACACGAGTGACTCAGTGACTCAGCAGGCAACAAACAGACTCACTGGCACAGATGGCGCAGTAGCGCTGACAGTTCTGGGTGGCCCACTGCGGGTACAGGGTGCAGGCGGTGAGGTCGTACTGTCCACAGTTGGGCAGCGTGTCGTGACAAGGGTCCACCACCACGGGGCTGGAGGTGCTGGCTGCTGACACCATGTTAGTCACAGTAGTGTGTCTGTCTCTCTCTCACACACGCACACACACACTCTCACACACACACCAGGACGCACGAGCACGAATACACACTCAAAGGGGGAAAACAAATGTCTATGTTCACTCTGACCATATTTTCAACGATTCACAAATTGTTTGAAATAAGTAATTTTTAAATTATAACACGAGAGAAAGTAGCTCGGCCTCATTATGCACCGCGAGATGTTGGTGCTACAAATACTCACAGGGGTACACGGGTAGTTACACCCAGTGACAGGTGAAACACTCAGGCTACAGACAGCACGGCCATGTGCTAGTCAATACTTACGAGCAGACGTCAAAGGAGGAAGAGACGCAGGAATGACTGTCAAAGAAACAATCAACATATAAATACAAATAAAGAATTTGTTTAGCATGGCATCATTCTGTCAACATCGTCTTGAGTGGCCCTAGTGTCTGGCTGTAGTCTGCCTGTGCTCATGTCATGACAGTACCTCCCTGTCGTGTCCCCCCACATGCTGGGGTCACTACTGGGGGCGTCTGGCAGCACCGCGACACTCCTACATTCTAAACTGTCCGTACACGTGTCCGGAAATAGAAACTGGGAGAAAGGTGAAAAATTATAGCACCTCCCAATGCGTAGCCTCACAAATAATAACAATAACAACAACAATAATAATAACAGCAACAATAATAATACAGACAACTCTCAGTCAAGAAGACGCAATCCGTTTTACAAAAACAAAACACTCAAAAAACTACTACTACTACTACTACTACCACTACTACTACTACAGCCAGGTGATGAAATCCTCGGCCTCACCGCTGCAGGCCTGCTCCTGGAACAAGGCCTTGATGTCCGACAGTTTGGAGAAGTCGTCGACGGTGAAGACGTGGTTGGTGTCGGGGTCGGTGGCGATGGCGTTGAGCTCGGTGCGGGAGATGCCGGAGCCCACACCCACAGAGAAGAGCGTGATGCCGGCTGCTCGTGCTGCCTGCGCCTGCGCCATGGTGTCGTCCGGGCGGTTGGAGTTGCCGTCTGTGATGATGATCCCGATGTTGGGGACCCCTGGGCGGTCACCGTTAGCCTGGTTAAACATGGTGTCCTTCAGGTACTTGATGGCATCCCCTGCTCACACAATCACGTGACAGGAAGTATTGTAGCTGCAGTCCTCGCCGCCATTATGGAAGTCTTATCTGAGCAATAATGTTTCCATAGTAAGTGTCATCTGTCATCATGTCAAAACTGGTATTTGTGGAGGAAAACAGCGGAGCTGCCAAATGACATGCAAATGTCTCCTTGATGCAAACATTGTGTGTCTGATGTAGAATCAGAGAAACAAATCCCTGAAGGAAAATTGTTTATCATAATCGACTGTTCCTACAATCGATTGCATTGTTATTACTGTATGTTGGTGGGTGTGTCTACGCTGCATAGTGACAACAACAACAATGTGATCAGCCACAGAATGTTTGTCAACTCATATGAGTTCCAGAAAGACAACATGAACAGAAACCATTTTGTCAATTAACTTTCTTGTAGCTGAGTAAACATAGATAAAACTGTATACTGAATGCGTCTGGAACAGACGACAAAGCGATGGCAAAGACAATAACAAGCGGCAACATGGCTGCCGAGGAATGTGACAATCAATGGCTGTCACCATTCACATGCTAGGACATGGCCCTGGTGGGCACCTGCTGAGACTGATCAAACATTCCGACCTGAGTGAGATCCCTGTCGAGATGACTGACTGAAGTGGATGACATTCTGGTCCTAGCATGCCAGTGAGCATTACATACAGGTCATGACCTGCTAGTATGAATGACCTCTGAACTACAAGTCTCTGACCTGTGTTGGTGCCACCAGAGCGGTAGGGAATGTTGTTGACAGCAGCAAGGACCTCGGCCTTGGTGTTGTACTTGTTGAGGTGGAACTCCGTGTAGGGGCGACTGGAAAACTCCTCCACGCCAATGCGGATTCGATCCTGGGCGACATCGAAGTCCTTGACCATGCTGTTGACGAAGGACAAGAGCAGCTTGAAGTTGGAGGGGCCGACACTGCCAGACGAGTCCAGCATGAAGACCATGTCCGCCTGGGCGCCGCAAGCTGGGCAACACCGGACACTGACTGTTACATCACCTCGCCTCACAGCACAACACATTACGTCACACTGACGGTTACATCGCAACACAACCACATCACAATAATGGTTACATCACCTCACAGCACCTCACAACACAGCCACGTCACACTGACGGTTACATCACCTCGCAGCACAACCACGTCACACTGACGATTACATCACCTCACAGCACAATCACGTCACACTCACGGTTACATCACCCTGCTGCACCAGTTCCTCCTAACAATAAAGCGCGGCCTGTTGTTTAGTTTCTTAAAGGGAGGGATGCGCCTTCTTCACACAAAGCACACTTCATCCATACTCCTGGACACTTGTCAACAATTTACACCTGTACAAAGCTCTGTTAACGTAAACAAGGTAACACAATGAACGAAGAGTGTGACGAAGTACTGTGGACTGTGCCACGAAGTTTCGGTTGTGCTGTGGACTCAGTGCTGCTCTTCTTGTCGAACCCTCCGCTTCTCCTCTCCCCCCACCCACTCCCACCCACTCCTACCCACCCCACCAAATACCTTTCAACTCTTGCTCAGTCTCACCCGGTGTCGTGTACGTCACAACCTTACTTTACAACTGCTTACTTACTTTTCTGTGAAGGCGGCTGTTGCACCTCTGAAAACAGTCGAAATGAGAAGGGAAGTGCAGATGACATGAAGACAAAGGAGAAACAGTTGCAAAGTTGCAAAACACAAAGGCGTGCGCGTGTGCGTGTGTGCGTGCGAATACTGATAACACTGACATGTGTGCATAGACTATGTATATCTACTGGAATATTAGCTAAATGTCAGCACAAGAGCTCACTGATGACAGGCTTGCAATGTAAGTGTGTGTGTGTGTGTACTGCTTGCGATGTCACAAGTGTGTGTCTGTGTGTGTGTGTGTGAATAAGTGTCAGTGTAAACATCATCTCATCATCTTTGTCTCCTTACATGTCGATACAGCCTGTTACCTGTTCGGCAGCGCGTAAAATACACAGTAGCAGTTGTCTGACTACAATACATCACAGCACACCATGCCAGGTGGACATCTGGTCTGACTATACGTCACAGCACCCCGTGCCAGGTGGACATCTTGTCTGACTATACGTCACAGCACCCCATGGGACATCTGGTCTGACTATACGTCACAGCACCCCATGGGACATCTGGTCTGACTATACGTCACAGCACCCCATGGGACATCTGGTCTGACTATACGTCACAGCACCCCATGGGACATCTGGTCTGACTATACGTCACAGCACACCGTGCCAGGTGGACATCTGGTCTGACTATACGTCACGAGGGTACCGTCTGCCTGTACGTCACTGTCCAGACTCACGCTCGCAAGCCTTGGCGGCCAGCAGGCCCTGCAGGGACTTGAGGGAGTCAAAGGTCGCCGCTTTGTACACGTTCTGGCTGTCGGGGTCCGAGGCGATGGAGTTGAGCTCGTTGTCGTCCACGGCTGTCCCCACGCCGATAGCCAGCATGTGAATACCTGCATGTCACATTCACACACCTTGTAGCTAGTCTCAAACAGCTAGCAGCTAGGTCACAGACTAGTACTTGGATAGCTTACTAGTGACGTGTTATCTCTTTCCTTAGTTTGTAAGACTTGGTAGAATTCACCACGGTGTGTGAATGTCATGAGTGTAATAACTGACTGACAATACATGTATATGATGTGTGCGTGGCGTAGCTATACTAACGAGCATGGCCTAGATATGGTCACTGTGATAACATGATGTGCGGGACATAGCTATGGTCACTGTGATAACATGATGTGCGTGACATAGCTATAATAACGAGCATGCATTAGCTATGGTCACTGTGATAACATGACGTGTGTGACATAGCTATGATAACGAGAATGGCATGGCTATGATAACTGTAATAACATAATGTGCGTGACATAGCTATGATAACTGTAATAAC
This sequence comes from Pomacea canaliculata, assembly GCF_003073045.1. Lineage (NCBI taxonomy): Eukaryota > Metazoa > Mollusca > Gastropoda > Architaenioglossa > Ampullariidae > Pomacea > Pomacea canaliculata. The sequence goes on from NC_037601.1 coordinate 23,311,871, forward strand.
ATGACGTGTGTGACATCGCTATGATAACTGTAATAACATGATGTGCGTGACATAGCTATGATAACTGTAATAACATTATGTGCGTGACATAGCTATGATAACTGTAATAACATGATGTGCGTGACATAGCTATGATAACTGTAATAACATGATGTGGGTGGCATAGCTATGATAACGAGCATGGCATAGCTATGGTCACTGTAATAACATGATGTGCGTGACATAGCTATAATAACGAGCATGGCATGGCTATGATAACTGTAATAACATAATGTGCGTGACATAGCTATGATAACTGTAATAACATGACGTGTGTGACATCGCTATGATAACTGTAATAACATGATGTGCGTGACATAGCTATGATAACTGTAATAACATTATGTGCGTGACATAGCTATGATAACTGTAATAACATGACGTGTGTGACATCGCTATGATAACTGTAATAACATGATGTGCGTGACATAGCTATGATAACTGTAAACATTATGTGCGTGACATAGCTATGATAACTGTAATAACATGATGTGCGTGACATAGCTATGATAACTGTAATCACATGATGTGTGTGACATAGCTATGATAACGGTAATCACACAATGTACACATGGATAGCTATAAGAACTAAAATCTTGGTTTCATTGTCAGAAACAGTTAGTGCAGCAAAGTGACAGGGAAGCTGAATGCAGGAATGGTGATGACCAAGTGCCAAGTGTCGCTGCTTCACCTGCATCACGTGCGGCCTTGGCGGCAGCGGTTGTGCTGGTGGGGCTGTTGGACTTGCCGTCGGTGACGACGATGGCGATCTTGGGCACACCTGCACGCTGCCCGGCGGCCGCGGAGAAGCTCTGGGCCGTCATGCTGGAGATGGCGGCGCCGGTGTTGGTGGTGCCCCCGGTGTAGCTGTTACAGTCGTCAGGCTGCAGTGAGCGCTACTCATCGTGGCAAGTAAGGGGTGCGTGCGTGTGTGGGTGCGTGCGTGCGTGCGTGCGTGATGACCGCACGTGTGGCTGTATGAAGTCAAGTCAGCATTACATTAACTGTGTGACACCTGACACAGGTAAGTGAGGAGCGTGTCTACCAAAGACTGGACACGTGCAACTTAATGTCTACGCCTGACTAGAGTTCGTAATAGACAATGATTGATAATAAGTCGGTGAGTATTTGTTGCCTGTGCATAGGGCACTTAATTGTCAGGGGAAGACTGTGCATAGGGCACTTGTCACCGGAAGCTGTCTACAGGAAGGAGCGTGTGCGCATGACAAGACAAGGGAGCTCACTGGATGCCGTTGACGGCGGCGCTGATCTGCTGCGCGGTGGCGAGCTGCCCCAGGGTGAACTCGGAGGTGAAGGAGGTGGAGAAGGTGTCCACGCCCACCTGCACGTCGTTGGGGCCGATGTGGAAGTTGTTGGCCACGTCCTTGACGAAGTCGAGCATCTTGTTGAAGTTGGCCTGCCCCACGCTGCCGGACTTGTCCAGCAGGAACACGATGTCGGCCTTGCCGCCACAACCTGCCGGGTAGTCAGCCACCCTGTGAGGTCGGGTGCACACCCGGCGTTGCTAGCAGCCTGGTGCGTGTCTGGGTGTTTACATCCACGTCTGTGTGCAGCATGTGTGTGTCTGTGTGTCTGTGTTGTGTGTGTCTGTGGGTGTGTCTGTGTGTCTATGTGTTTGTATGTGTGTCCTGGTGTTTACATCCACGTCTGTGTGCAGCATGTGTGTGTGTCTGTGTGTCTGTGTGCAGCCTGTGTGCAGCCTGTGGGTGTGTCTGTGTGTCTGTGGGTGTGTCTGTGTGTTTTTGTGTGTCTGTGAGTGTGTCTGTGTGTTTGTGTGTCTGTGTGCAGCCTGTGTGTGTCTGTGGGTGTCTGTGTGTTTGTGTGTGTCTGTGGGTGTGTCTGTGTGTCTGTGTGTCTGTCTGTGTGTGTTTGTGTGTGTCTGTGGGTGTGCCTATGTGTCTGTGTGTTTGTGTGTCTGTTTGTGTGTGTTGTGTGTGTCTGTGTGTCTGTGTGTGTGTGCGGCAAGTGCGACACTTACTTGCGTTGTGTGGAGGCTGCGTGGCCGTTGTCAGGGTGGGCTTGACTGCAGCCACAGAAACATCGACATCAGCGCGTGTTTGAACTGGCTGTCCTTTATATCTCTATATCTATATCTCTCTATCTCTCTATCTCTCTATATCGCTATATCTCTATCTCTCTATCTCTCTATATCGCTATATCTCTATATCTATATCTCTATATCTCTATCGCTATATCTCTATATCACTATATCTCTATCGCTATATCTCTATATCACTATATCTCTACATATCTATATCGCTATATCTCTATCTCTCTATCTCTCTATATCGCTATATCTCTATCTCTATATCGCTATATCTCTATATCACTATATCTCTATATCTCTATCGCTATATCTCTATATCACTATATCTCTATCGCTATATCTCTATATCACTATATCTCTACATATCTATATCGCTATATCTCTATATCACTATATCTCTATCTCTATATCTCTATCTCTCTATATCGCTATATCTCTATATCTGTATATCTCTATCGCTATATCTATATCTCTATCTCTATCTCTATCTCTATATCTCTATATCTCTATATATCTATATCGCTATATCTCTATATCACTATATCTCTATATCTATATCTATATATCTCTATCGCTATATCTCTATCGCTATATCTCTATATCACTATATCTCTATCTCTATATCTATATCTCTATATCTATATCTCTATATCTCTCTATATATCTATATCGCTATATCTCTATCTCTCTATATATCTATATATCTATATCGCTATATCTCTATCTCTCTATATATCTATATATCTATATCGCTATATCTCTATCTCTATATCTCTATATCGCTATATCTATATATCTCTATCGCTATATCTCTATCTCTCTATATATCTATATCGCTATATCTCTATCTCTATCTCTATATCTCTATCTCTCTATCTCTATATCTCTATATCTCTCTATATCGCTATATCTCTATCTCTATATCTCTATATCACTATCGCTATATCTCTATATCACTATATCTCTACATATCTATATCGCTATATCTCTATATCACTATATCTCTATATCTCTATCTCTATATCTCTATCTCTCTATATCGCTATATCGCTATATCTGTATATCTCTATCGCTATCTCTATATCTCTATATCTCTATATCTCTATCTCTATCTCTATATCTCTATATCTCTATATCGCTATATCGCTATATCTCTATATCACTATATCTCTATATCTATATCTCTATATCTCTATCGCTATATCTCTATATCACTATATCTCTATCTCTATATCTCTATATCTATATCTCTATATCTCTCTATATATCTATATCGCTATATATCTATATCGCTATATCTCTATATCTATATCGCTATATCTCTATCTCTATATCTCTATATCGCTATATCTCTATCACTATATCTCTATCTCTATATCTCTATATCTCTATCTCTCTATCTCTATATCTCTATCTCTATATCGATATATCGATATATCTATATATCTCTATCGCTATATCTCTATCTCTCTATATATCTATATCGCTATATCTCTATCTCTATATCTCTATCTCTCTATCTCTATATCTCTATATCTCTAGGGTGACATACAGCTATTAGCTATTCTCACTGAATCTTTGGGTCACAAGATGGAGCACAACCTTTCAGAAGTGGTTATAAATGCATTGAAAATGTATGAAAGTGGTAATAGTATGGTAATAAAGGGTATTAACGTGGTATTAAATGGTATTAGAGTTGTATTAAAAGGGTAATAAATGGTATTCAAGGGGTAGGAAAGTGGCTCATCAAGACCAGCCCGACTTTCGAGGGTTTCTACCTTCACACGCCTTCTGTTGTAGCGCTCCTTTGATGAGGTCGAGGGCATCGAAGCTGCTGACGACGAACACGTGTTGGCTGTCGGGGTCTGTGGCCATGGCCTTCAGCTCCGTCTCGCGGGGTCCCGTGCCGACCCCGATGGAGAAGACGGTGACCCCCTTGTCCCGTAGCCGCTGCGCTTCTTGAGCCGTTGCTGCGGGGTCCTGCGACTTGCCGTCCGTGATGACGATGGCGATCTTGGCGGCGTTGGCCCTGTAAGCACGCAATTGTCACAGTGGACCACGAGCTCGACAACAACACGTGCAACCAGCAACGGTCAGTCCACAGAGCCCCAGGTGGTTGCCTGAGGAGCTACGTCTGCTTACCTGGCGCCGTTGGCAGCGGTGAAGCTGGTGTCCGTGACGTACTTGAGCGCCAGGTGAGTGTAGGTGTTTCCTTTGGTGTACTGAGTTCTGTCTATGGCGCTCTCGACGTCAGCCTTGTTGGTGTACCTGTTCAGGTGAAACTGCAGGTAGGGCTTTGTGTCGAACGTAATCATGCCGATTTGGAAGTCGTTAGGACCGACGTTGAAGCCGTTGACCATGTTGTGAACAAAGGAAAGGGTCTTGTTGAAGTTGTCGTCGCCCACAGAGCCAGATGCGTCCACGATGAAGACAATGTCAGCTGGCTGCAGCCCGCACCCTGACAACAGGCAGCATGGCGATCACCTTCAGACAGGTCATCTCTGAGATTCTATAAGCAGGTGAAGTGGCTTGGAGACAGCTGACAACATGGCTTTCACTCACATTTTCCTCAGAGCAGTTGCAACAAAATCACTATCTAGACTTGACAGCCTGCAATGCCTGCATCACCAAAGCAACAAAACAGCGGGACACGTAGACACGACAGCTGGACACTTAGAGTAGACACGACAGCGACACACGTAGACACGACAGCTGGACACACGTAGACACGACAGCTGGTCACACCTAGACACGACAGCTGGACACTTAGAGTAGACACGACAGCTGGACACACGTAGACACGACAGCGGGACAAGTAGACACGACAGCTGGACACTTAGAGTAGACACGACAGCGACACACGTAGACACGACAGCTGACACACGTAGACACGACAGCTGGTCACACCTAGACACGACAGCTGGACACTTAGAGTAGACACGACAGCTGGACACACGTAGACACGACAGCGGGACAAGTAGACACGACAGCTGGACACTTAGAGTAGACACGACAGCGACACACGTAGACACGACAGCTGGAGCAAGCTGTGTTTTTTTTAGAATCAGGACAATAGGAAGAGGTCAACATCAATTAACACACTCAGGGTCAACGTTAACACACTCAGGGTACAACTAGGGGTCAAGACGCTCACGGAATGGGAGGACAGAGCAGCGAGACACCAAAAGGCCAACTGGACAGTGAAACATTAATTAATTAGTGGGAGGTGACACTAGGGGTGGACATGGTGTAGCTTGTTGCTCTCTGTACCTGGAACGGCAGTGGCGGTGACTGGCGCTGGTGTAGGTCGTGGCGTTGTGGCGCAGGGGCTGGTGTTGCAGGTGTTGGTCTCTCGCGCGCTGCCTTGACAGTCTTGGCCGCCATTGGCAGGGGCGGGGTTGGTGCACGTCCTCTCCCTGTACTGTGTGCCCCCACCACACGACACCGTGCAGGGGCTGTACGAGCCCCACGGGCTCCAACCGCCGTCCACTGCAACACGACAGTCAGTCGCAAAACAGCCGCCACCGACACCTGCAGCCTACATCAGCAGCAACAACAGTAACACCACATCGACAGGTGAGCCGCCACAACTATTCTTGCCCTCCACGCACCCAGGGACGGAGGTGTACACTTCCTGCTAGTCGCGGACCTTTGCTAAGTTACCTTTGAGCACAGATTTTATTACTCGTTCTTATTGTTACATGACTGCTGTTTACAACGGTCAGTTACACCTGAATGACTAGGAGTGAGTAACACCTGTTGTCTACCTGCTGATTACCTAGTCATACCTGCTGAGCTAATCTACTCTAAGGGAGGCTGCTAGTCACCGGGACTTGTCCGACTCTCAGTCAAGATGTTCATCCACTCAGTCTCGCACCTTCACAGGCAGTCTTCCTGAGCTGTGCCTGGATGCTGTCGAGGGCATCGAAGTTGGTGACGGTGAAGACGTTGCTGCTCTTGGAGGCGATGGCGTTGAGCTCGGCCTGGTCCACGGTGCTGCCCACGCCCACGGCGAAGACGTTGATGTTGGTCTTGTGCAGCTCCGCCGCCTGCGCCAGGGTGGCGCTCTTGTTGTTGGACTGACCGTCAGTCACCACGATCAGGATGTTGGCCACCCGGTCACGATCCCCATGAGCCTGCAGACAGGTGTCAGCAGGTGTCACAACCTGTGCTGAGGTGTGTCACAGTTGTCACAGCCTGTGCTGAGGTAAGTGTTACAGTTGCCTTATGTAGGACTTGATGGTCATAGTTTATAGATACAGTCAGTGAAAGAGGTTTGTGATGAAGACAAGGTGCTGGTCACTACCTGTGACGTGTAAGACTCACCCTCACACACACACACACCGATAAGTGATCATGTTGTCTTTACATGACCAAAAGTACATTTTTCAGTCACACCACCTTTCAACCACAAAACCTGTTTCGTACTTCGGAATCTTAACCACTAAAGGTAACTCAGTGGACTCGTGGACTCGTGGACTCTTGGACTCTTTGAGTTCTGTGGGTGAGCACTACATTACTGTTAATACTTGTTATTCACTGAATGCCCTCCATCACGATTACAACCGCCTCCCTTTTCTTCGCGAGGTTTACCCCCACAGAGTTCAAGGGGCAGCTTACCTCCACACTTTGACCCTGGGATTAATTGTATAAATAAATAAACTGTTGGCCTGGGTCAGCGACTGGCTCCCACTTGGTAACTACGGCCCTACGGGTGGACTGTTTCCTTGGTCACGTGCACACTACCCGCTACATGTAACAACTGCTGCCTGCAGTACAGTGCACCCGGGATAAGTAGGATTCTGTGGGGGTTAGTGTGTTGCAGCTGGTGGGAACGTTTGTAAAGTCAATTTATAATCTTGGGTCTGTCAGGAACTGTAGACAGCGGCAAGACTCAGACAGCAGACAGCAAGTCCTTATCTGTCTGTCAGCCACCAAACTGTTATCTTCACCCCACCAGGGCACTAGCATCAGGGCGGTCCGTGTCATGATGGCTTATCATCCATCCTGCGTCAACAGGTGTATATTTATATATAAACATCTATGTCCATCGACATCTACGTCCTTGATGACGTACATGAAACTTCACTGATGGCTTTGGTCCACGTGGTCTTACAAGGCGAGGGGTGGGCCCCCTCTCTCCACTGTCAATATGAGACACACTCTCTGAACTGATTGACGAGCTTAGATTCTACAGACTAATAAAAATGATGATGATGATAATAATAATAATAATATAGCCATAAATAATATAATAAATAAAATAATAATATGTGCTTTCTATGGAGCATAATCATGCTCACCAGAGAGCATGCTCTCGCCGTTTAGGACAATGAATTATGAGACATGGACATAATGCGAAGGATGGAAGGAGAAACAACTCTGCAGACAAGTAATAAAAGACAAACATGGAAGACACACAAAGATCTGTAGAGGAAGACGAAGACGCGGACTAGTCACGTGACTATAATCCCAACTGCTGACAGCCATGTTGACTGGTGTAGAGAGTGCTGCTAGTAGAACACCTGTGTTTAGTTGTTTTATGTGTTGCTATCTGCTGGCTTCCCAACAACATGGCGAAGTGTAACGGTGCAGTGGCCTCTGCTGACTCACGGCCTCTTACACAAAATGAAGATGTATAATTATTTTACAGCCGACAGAAGCTGTTACACAACGGTGGTCTAGCAAACGGACAATGAACAGCAAACTTATCATGCATGCAGTCTTCACACAATCCTTACTCCTATTTTTCTTCTTCTGTCATGTCTTCAATATGTTTTTTTCTGGGCCTTTCATATTCATATTCATATTTCTACTCATATTCCTATTCATATTCATATTTCTACTCATATTCCTATTCCTACTCATATTCCTATTCATATTCATATTCCTACTCATATTCCTATTCATATTCCTATTCCTACTCATATTCCTATTCCTATTCCTATTCATATGGCAAGTTTGAGAAATATTTCCTGACATTTATATCTGTGTAACCTCAGGCACTCACACAAGGCCTCGCTTGGTCATGTCTTTCACTGGCTTGTCCTTCATTGCCACCAACCTCGGGGCAGCTTGAGTTGAAGTCCTTTTCTGTTTCCTACAAAGTTAGTTTGCCTTGGTATATCTGTGTGCTCTAAGTTGCTTTGTTTCTTTTTCTTCAAGTGAACCGCGAGTGGTTCTGCTTATTTCCCACACGTCCGGTCCTATGGCAGGTTATGTAAGAGGTCATGAGTTTTTGTAGGACATTGATCTACTGACATCCCATAATATAGCAATGTTACGAATAACATCTGTTTGTGACCATCTCTCAGAACAAAGATAATGCAAGAATGGTTGCAAACTGAGGTCTGGAGATGTCAACCCAGAGGACGCCCCCATGGCACGTGACTCGAGCAGAAGTAACTGATGGAGGGTTAATCCAAGGATCGGTGCCGAGGTTCGGCGTTTCCCGTTATGCCACCTGGAGTTTTTCTCTTTTAAAAATAGTTCGTCGAATTTTCAATAGCTGTATTTAAATTTTAAAACTCAGTACGGAAAAATTGCTCATCTTCCCTAACACCAAATGTCAGTCCAGATGGTGACACGCCAGCCGCCAGCCGAGATGGTCTGGTGTATCTTTTGACATGCTGGCAGCTACTGGTGCATACTTACAGACATTCACACATGTACACGTGACCACAGTGAGGCTGCCTGATGGCGCCCCCGTGACGTGACGTGACGTGACGTGACGTACCGCAGTGAAGGCGTTCTGGCGTGCGAACTGCAGGGCCTCGTCCGTGTGGGTGCTGCCGGCGGGGTAGCGGATGGCGTTGATGGCCGTCAGCAAGGACGCCCTGTCCAGGTGCTGGTTCATCCAGAACTCATTGTGCACGTGAGTGTCGAAGACAGCCACGCCGATCTGCACGCCATTGGGTCCGATCTCAAAGTCGTTGGCGAATTTGGCCACAAAAGCTCTGACTTTGGCAAAATTAGTCGCCTGCACACTGCCGGAGGAGTCCAACAGAAATTCGATGTCCGCCGGCAAATTGCCGCACCCTGCAAAATATTGAGTTCATACAAACTCAGCAAGTCAGAGAATATGACATGACACGTGTCAGTACGAATGTCTGAGTCAGTGCTTCATTTCACTCGGCCACAGTAGCTCGCTCTAATAAACTCAGTCAAAGAAACAGACCAGAACACATGGACAGAGGAGAACATGAAGAACACAAGAAAGTGCAAGCACCATCACTGGTGGGGGGAGTGTGAGGGTACTAGCAGTTGGGGGGAGTGCTGGTCTAGCAGGTGGGGGGAGTGCTGGTACTAGCAGTTGGGGGAGTGCTGGTACTAGCAGTTGGGGGAGTGTGAGGGTACTAGCAGTTGGGGGGAGTGCTGGTACTAGCAGGTGGGGGAGTGTGAGGGTACTAGCAGGTGGGGGGAGTGCTGGTACTAGCAGGTGGGGGAGTGCTGGTACTAGCAGGTGGGGGAGTGCTGGTACTAGTAGGTGGGGGGAGTGATGGTATTAGCAGACGTTGGTAGTCGTTGTGTTGTTTTTATGAGAAGATTGTTTGTAACACAGGATGATTTGCAGTTTCTCGCAGAACTTAAGCAGACTTGTAGAATTACTGAGATGTTGCTGTTATATTTGTAGTTTGCGAAGGTTTGTCACCAATAGTTTATCTTGCTATTCGCGCGTGTCGCCGTAAGAATTTCAACTCTTAAAGATTTGCAGAAGCTTCGACCATTCCATGACAATGACAGCCTCCTAGTGAACATCACCTTCGACTTTGTTCTTTTTCCGACATCATTAAAATGTTTCTACACCTGTCCGCATGTCACGGAGGGGTGACATTGAATGCACCCGGTGTACATGAGTCAGCACGAGTTGAGCAAGCAGCGGCGAGAGCATGAGTAACAATTCTCCACTTACTAGTTTAGAATATTCTAGAAGAGGATAGCGAGATAATATACTTAACCGTCCTTTTCCAGGGAAACACGGCAAAACACTAAGTGTGGGGCAGTGGAGGCTGTCTGCCGGGCAAGAAGCTAAGCCTGGCAAGATGGAGCTAGGCTCAGATGAAGCTAAGTCTGGCAAGATGGAACTCGACTAAGATGAAGCTAAGTCTGGCAAGATGGAACTCGACTAAGATGAAGTAACCCACAGAGTTTTACTTCTCACGGAGACCCGGGAGATGCCAAGACGACGTGTGGGCGAAGTGGGAGTTGTGTATTCCTAGCAAGGCACAGAAAATAAGTCTAGGAGCGACCCTAGGAACAACTGATCGTAGAAGAAGAAACAAACCGTAGACTGACGGATTCGATATGACTCACCCAAGAGTCGGACTTACACAGACGAGGGTTTGGTCGCCCGTCCACAGGGGGCGACACCGGACTTCAACGTCTGTCTCCTTGAGGTGGCGTCTGTTGTTAGATGTTGGTGGGATGTGTAATATATATGTATGTATGCAGGGCCGAGCTTAGGGGCAATCAGACGAGGCATCTGCCTAGGGCCCCGCACATTTCATTAAATAACAACCGTGGCGATCGTGGTGTCAAGGGCCCCGCACATACCCTATGCCTCGGGCCCCGCGGGGGGTAAGAACGGGCCTGTGTGTATGTGTGTGTGAATTCAGGGAACATCAGTGGAAGTGACTGCCCCTGTGTAGTGAGTACAGCCTGTGTGAGGTTGTTCCACAGCGACAGCGGGTATGCCACCAACTAATTCCCGTTATGCTTCAGATCAGGCTGACTAACTATTGAAAAAAACTCAACTTTTGTTAGTACGACATGAATAGTTACAACTGTTTTGTAATTATAAGGAGTGATGCTTGCATACAACTGAGCTGAGACTTTGTTTCTTTTACCTTCATCGTGTATTTTTAAGATGGAGAGGGAGGCTGTTCCATAGCACCCTCCCTGAGTATTTCAAACTTGATTTAAAAAGGTCTTGTCTAGGAATGGGGATATGTGACAGGGGTAGATAGATATATAGTGACATGTCGGATATAGTGACGGGTGTAGATATAGTGACATGTCGGATATAGTGGCATGTGAGGATATACTGACATGTGTAGACTGTCACAGATCCTCACTCGTGCGCCAAACACACACAACCGCCCGGATATTAGCGAATTCTTGTCCCTTCTGTACCTGATCTGACAACCTGTCATTGTCACTATATCCACACATGTCTGTATATCCAATTATGTCTGTATGTGCACACACGTCACTTTGTCTATACCTGTCAGTATATGAACACATGTCAACATATGCACACATGTCCACGGCCTACTTATACACGTGTGTCTGAAGTGTTGGCAGATGTTTCTTCAACATCATCACAAAGCACCTGTGAGACCGAGCACCTGCCAGTGCTAGTGCCAGTCCTAGTGCCAGTGTTGTTGCCAGTCCTAGTGCCAGTGCCAGTGTTGTTGCCAGTCCTAGTGCCAGTGCTAGTGCCAGTGTTGTTGCCAGTCCTAGTGCCAGTGTTGTTGCCAGTGCCAGTGCTAGTGCCAGTCCTAGTGTCGGGCTGTGGTGCACTGCACCTGACCACCTACCTGTGGCGGTGCCGGCCCCCTCAGTCCTCAGGACACTCACAAGCGCCCAAGTCCAGAGCAGCGCCCTCCTGCACATGTCTAACCTCTGGTCGTCTGCTTCAACGTCTCATCGGCCAACAGTTTTATGGGGACCTCCAACGATTCTGGAGTTTTGCCATTTGGTCCCTTCCCTCGCCAGATGTCTTATCTTGGGTGGAAAAAAGATAAAGTCAGCAACCATTGTGATCTTATTATCGACACACATTCGTCGTCTTTCCTGTCCTGAAGCACTTTGAGAACTATGATTTGTGCACACTAGAGAACTAGAACACTAGAACACTAGAGCACTAAACACTAGAACACTAAAACACTAGAACACTAAAACACTAGAACACTAGAACACTAAAACACTAAAACACTAGAATACTAGAACACTAAAACACTAAAACACTAGAACACTAAAACACTAGAACACTAAAACAATAGAACACTAAAACACTAGAACACTAAAACACTAAAACACTAGAAACACTAGAACACTAAAACACTAGAACACTAGAACACTACAACACTAGAACACTAGAACACTAGAGCACTAGAACACTAGAACACTAGAGCACTAAAACAATAAAACACTAAAACACTAAAACACTAGAACACTAGAACACTAAAACACTAGAATACTAGAACACTAGAGCACTAGAACACTAGAGCACTAAAACAATAAAACACTAAAACACTAGAACACTAGAACACTAAAACACTAAAACACTAGAACACTAGAACACTAAAACACTAAAACACTAGAACACTAAAACACTAGAATACTAGAACACTAGAGCACTAGAACACTAGAACACTAGAGCACTAAAACAATAAAACACTAAAACACTAGAATACTAGAACACTAAAACACTAGAACACTAAAACACTAAAACACTAAAACACTAAAACACTAAAACACTAGAAACACTAGAACACTAAACACTATAACACTAGAACACTACAACACTAGAACACTAGAACACTAGAGCACTAGAACACTAGAACACTAGAGCACTAAAACACTAAAACACTAAAACACTAAAACACTAGAACACTAGAACACTAAAACACTAGAATACTAGAACACTAGAGCACTAGAACACTAGAGCACTAAAACAATAAAACACTAAAACACTAAAACACTAGAACACTAGAACACTAGAACAAGTCCGTCCCTTTGCCAGTCTGCAGTTAAACCACTTCCATATTGTATTTCTGTGATGTCTACAGATGAGTGTTTGTGTATACGGTGCACTAGGCGAAACGTTGATAGAAAGTCGTTGATAACGTTGGGCGCAACATCGGTGTACAACTGACTGTAGGGGTAGGATCCGCCCACCCTGGGTACAGTAGAGGACAGTGTAGTCACAGGATGCACTCAATATCGATACAAACAACCACTGACGTATCGATACAAACAACCACTGACGTATCGATACAAACAACCACTGCCCTATCGATACAAACAACCACTGACATATCGATACAAACAACCACTGACGTATCGATACAAACAACCACTGACGTATCGATACAAACAACCACTGACCTATCGATACATACAACCACTGACGTATCGATACAAACAACCACTGACATATCGATACAAACAACCACTGACATATCGATACATACAACCACTGACATATCGATACAAACAACCACTGACGTATCGATACAAACAACCACTGACATATCGATACAAACAACCACTGACGTATCGATACAAACAACCACAGACCTATCGATACAAACAACCATCTGAAGCTGACTGTCGCAGTCCTGTGTCTCCGACTTGCATGGATGATTCCCAGGTCTTAGAGACCTAGACTGAAGGTCTCTGGGACCAGCGACTCCCACCATCCCTCTCACCCAACCTTGTAGACAGATGCTGGGTATCGGTATCCAATCATTTAGTAAGTAGAAAGTAGCAGAATGGGTGGATGGGGTTCCACCCACGGTTTCCCTGCATCCTTGCTGCTGTGTAGCGTAAAACATTCTTTCCTTACTTGTCAAATATTTTCTAATAACATTGTCTGAATTTATCCACTCAGCTCGCCCATGTGAACAAAGATGTAGCAGAACAGTTCCAAAGACAAGAAATTTGAATTTAAGGCATTTGCGTCTACTTCTTGTCAAAATATACAAGGTCAATAAAAGAGAAAAATCTGAGATAAAAAGCGAACCCTTGCCTTTCGGCACGTGCGCGAGGTGCAGCCAAGTACTCAACACTCGGAGATACTTTGGGTACAATGAGGATGAGGACATGAGTACAATAAACAATATGTTTACATGCAGTTCACGGAAACATAAGTGATGAATACAGCGATGATGATGATGATGATGATGATGATGATGATGATGATGATGATGATTTCAGTACATACATTAATATTATTATCTGTGGATATATGAATTGCTGTCAAGGTATCTTAGCTAATCTTAATGTGAAGCTACAAGATGGAGCGGTCAACACGCCCTGTCGGCGCACAGACAAGATAATTAGTTACAGTTATAATTAACAGTTCTATTCACAGACAAGAGCCAGCGCAGCCTTCGTTACATTTAATTTAACTTAATTTAATTTAATTTAATTTAATGTGTGCTCTTGTAACACGCAGTATCACAGCCAAGATGGGTGGCCCTCTTGGTGTCTTGGCCCTTGCATGTGGTTTCCATTCAGTGGTGTTGATACAGGGTGGGCCACCCCACGCCGGTACTCGTGCTCTCCACTTCATTCCACGTCCGATTACGTGAGACGTAGCGGCTTTACGTGGTCCGCCCTGTACTTTGGTTAGTCCTTGTTGTAACTTTGAACTGTGTTTTGTTTGTGCTGGACCAGCTCTGTGTTTTCTACACTCAAAACAATCCCATGATTGTCCCCTGTTGTTTCTATTATTTGTGTCTACTGTTTGTACGTATGTGGTCATGTATGTACTAGGTTATTTCGTTGTTCTTGTGATGCAGAATGTAAGTGTTTCTACACATCTTGTCAGCACTGTGTTTTGATAGCCCAGAGATTGCAAAGAGGTTGGTAGGTACATGTTTGACTGTTGTATGCGGTCTTTATATATCGTTTACCTCATTCATTCAATTATATACTTTAATTAGTTCTTTTGTTGTTAGAGTTCAAAATGTCAATACTTGCACAGGTCAGTTGTCTGCCACATTGCAATCTCTCTCTCAGACCTGTAGCACCAGCAGCACTTTGCGACCCACAGCTTATCGCATGTCTACAGTCACACAGGACGCGGCGAGGGTGTTGCTGGCCGACACCAGTCATCCACCTGGCGAGTTCTCAAGCTTACTTTAGAAGCATTCACATCGTAAACCTCGTTTATGAATTAAAAAAGAAATGAATAACAAAGGTGTGGATTCCAAAGTCATGCTCACAACGTCCAATCAAAACTGTATTGCAAGGAAGTATATCATTTTATGGAGAAGACCTGATATGGACACATGTCCCTCTTCAAACCGTCCTAACCTATTCATCTGCAGTTTTGCTTTTCACACCCACTTTCTACCCATCGGAATCTTTTTTTTTCCCCTTGGTATTCTCCTACCATGACTTGCTATTTAATCCCATACATTTACAAAAAGCTTGTCCATTGTCCATCTGTGAGCTGAGAACTCCGCGAGTCACGATGAAGACGTCCTCGACCAGATCTTTGTGTGACCCTGGTGCAGCTTCCCATAGAACTAATTAATGTTTACACTTGTGTTGTCATTTAAACACGTGTTCTGACACCCTCGTAACCTTTGACTCCTCTCTATGTCCGTTACTGTGTGTCATCAGCCTCATCTCATTTACCTTTTTATGCCATCCATTCCTTCTGTAGAACTGTTATCACTTGAACTGAGATCGTCCACACCGTCGTCACCGGGACAGTAACTTTCCACAAAAATTTCTTTCAAAATATTGAAAGAGGCATTGTTGAAATATCACAAATATTGCGGAAACTTCCTGACTGCAACATCAATTCTTCTAAAGTTGTTTGAATATAGATGCCGTATCAGATTTATTTATTCTGTGCTTCTGAAATGTGGTATGTATACGCATCATGAAGTTGTGATGTAAGACATGTCCAAGGCAGATCGTCCCGCCTGTGGAACAGTCTTTGTGCGAAGGCAGTGGCTTCACCGAACTCACCCAAAGCACGCGCTAGGACTCAATGTTGAACGTGTATTCCTGAACTCTGTGAGTAAGAATTGTATTCACTTTTGCTTTTGTTTTTTGTTTTTGTTTTTTTAGAAGGTCATCTGACCCATTTCAATATCAAATACTGATACATGCATATCAACATTGGGTGGCTGTACATAAGCATAATTCCTTTTGTATTACAAGATCTCTCGATCGCGTGTGTTTGTACATGTGTGTGTGCGCGCACGTGCGCGTTGGAGAGGGGGGGGAGGATTTATTTACCCTTCCTGTTATTGGTTGATGAACGGATATGTTGGTCTGCTGGTACTGGTCGTCGGGGAAAACAAATAGACACGGTGGCTGACAAGACTCGTAGACTATGTTAAGCGTTACGCCCAGACTAAGCAAGCCAGTTCTTCCTTTGAACATCTCAGCATCGACTCACGTCTATTGAAGTTGGTCTTATAGCGCTGTGCCTGGTCATAAAGCTGAATCACACCATTTGTTCTCAAAGGTCTGCCTTCTCCTCGTATGAGCACAGAGTCCACGTCTCGCGAACGTACAGCGGAATGGGAAGTAGGTGGAACTTGTACAGTCTGTACTTGGTAGCAAACCTGATAGTCTTGCTATCCAGTATTCTGTCCAGCCTGGCCAATGTTCCTGTGGCTGTCCTGGTCTTCACTTCGTGTATTCGAGCTGTCTGTCAGTCTGTTGGTAAGGTCTTGAAGTTTGATCATTTGGCGCGGCACCCTCACCCAGGAGCCCTTGCAGCTGAGGCCAGACGCGTCATGGCAGCACAACACAGACGCGCAGCACGCAAGACCAGAATGCCACCAGGAACTGCCATCATCCCATCTTCTCACGTATGCTCCACATGTGGGAGACTTTGCCGGGCCCAGA